>NW_006921633.1:13620828-13627590 GCF_000298275.1 Orycteropus afer afer
GGGTTTGAACCGCCAGCCGTCTGGTTAGCAGGCAAGTGTCTTAGCCACTATGCTACCAGAGCTGGGTAAATAAATGCCAGGTAGCTTTGATGCATGTAAAAGCTTAGCAACAGGAGCATAGAAAGTCAGTGATGGACATTACCTAAATTAGCTGAACAAACTCAACCTCATCAGAAATCAGACACATTGACAGCTTGTGCCTCCTGATGTGATGTACTGAGAAGACAAAACATCACCTATATGGTATGTATACCAAAAGATGTAAACTTGAATCTAATGAGGAAATAGGGAGCTCCCGTGGTGCTGTGGTTAAGACATTGGTCTACTAACTAAAAAGTCAGTAGTTCAGACCCACCAGCTAGCTGTTCCATGGGTGAGAGATGAGGCAGTCTGCTTCTGTAAAGATTTATAGCCTTGGAAACTCTATGGACAGTTCTACTCTGTCCTAAAAGGTTGCTATGAGTTGGAATCAACTCGATCACAGTGGGCTGGGTAATGAAGTAATAATGCTACAGATTCTGCAAAACAGCTGACTTAGACTCTTCAGAAATGTCAGGAGGGAACAGGATCATTGCAGGTTATCTTGGAGACTAACTACCACAGAAGAACAAATTTCTAAGAAAATCATTTTTGTTGAACATTCAAGTGAAGATTCTAGTGGGCTTCGATATAAGCAATTTGGAGTTTAGGAAAGATCAAGATTTAGGAGTCATAATGATGATGATGATGATGATGATGATTATGATCTTGCTAATAGTGGTCAAGCCATTTTCGAATTCTAGCAGCCCCCTCTGTGCAGAGTAGGACTGCAGCAAAGGGTTTTCAAGACTGTGATCTTTCAGAAGCAGGTTGCTAGATCTGTGTTGATGATTTTGTTGTTGTTGTTATGTGCCGTTGAGTCGGACCCAACTCATAGCAACCCCTCCTTGGGTTTCCAAGGCTGTATCACTATGGAAGTAGATTGCCCAACCTTCCTTCTGAGGAGTGACTGGTGGGTTTGAACTGCCAGACTTCTGGTTAGCAGTCAAGTGCCTTAGGCACTACACTACCAGTGTTGATAGTATTATTAAATGATAATTTTCCAAAAAAGGTCAAATCATGACTCATAGATATAAAAATGAAAAAGATGTTAAAGAATTTATTTTACTCATATGGTATGAGAAACCAAAAAAAAAAAAACTTCACTGCCATCGAGTCAATTCCGACTCATAGTGACCCCCATTGGGTTTCCAAGGTGGTAAGTCTTTACGGAAGTAGATTGCCCATCTTCCTTCCATGGAGTGACTGATGGCTTAGAACCACCAACCTTCTGGTTAGCAGTCAAAAGCCTTAGGCATTGCACCACCAGAGCTCCTTATGATATAAGAGAGCCAGATAGATATTATAACTAGTTCAGAGGAAAAGTCAGCACAAATTGATATGGAGTAAAGGAATGCCTTAACAACCTACATTTAACAACCTGTGATATGGATATAACACAATCTTGCTTGATGAAAGTAAAGAAAATTTGAAGCACTTACTGATGAAGATTGAAGACTGCAGTCTGCGGTATGAATTACACCTCAGCATAAAGAAAACAAAAATCCTCACAACTGGACCAGTAAGCAACATCATGATAAATGTAGAAAAGATTGAAATTGTCAAGAATTTCATTTTACTTAGATCCACAGTCAACATCCATGGAAGAAGCAGTCAAGAAATCAGAGGACATACTGCACTGGGTAAATCTGCTGCAAAAGATGTTTTTAAAGTGTTTAGGAACAAAGATGTCATTTTGAAGACTAAGGTGTATCTGAGTCAAGCCATGGTATTTTCAGTAGCCTCATATATGTATGAGAGCTGGACAGTGAATAAGGAAGACCACAGAAGAGTTGATGCATTTGAATTGTGTTGGTGAAGAATATTGAATATACCATGGACTGCCTTCTGGAAGAAGGAACAAATCTGTCTTGGAGGAAGTATAGCTGGAATGCTCCTTAGAAGTGAGAATGGCCAGACTTCATCTCACCTACTTTGGTATATATTATCAGGAGCGATCAGTCCTTGGAGAAGGATAGCATGCTAGGTAAAGTGCAGGGTCAGCGTGAAAGGGGAAGACCCTCAATGAGATGGACTGACACAGTGGCTGCGACAGTGGGCTCAAGCATGGCAACGATTGTGAGGATGGCACAGGACTGGGCAGCTTTTTGTTATGTTATACATAACGTCCCTAAGCCGACTTGACAGCACCTAACAACAACAGGAAGGGAATGGATATGAACTGTAAATTGATACAAGCTGTTTTTTCTTTTTTCTGGAGATCTGCTTTGTAATGGGAGCTCTGATGGCATAGTGCCTAAGACATTTGACTGCTAACCAGAAGGCTGATGGTTAAAACCCACCAGCTACTCCTCAGAGGGAAGGTTGGGCAATCTACTTCTGTAGTGATACTGCCTTGGAAACCCAAGGAGGGGTCACTATCAGTCAGAATTCACTCGACACCTTTAGAACCCTGTGGAGCATTTCTGTTCTGTACGTGTGTTTGCTATCAGTCGTCAGAATCAACTTGACAGCAACTAACAACCTGAAGGAGTCTCTGAGTAGTACAGAGTTTAACGTGCTCAGCAGCTAACTGAAAGGTTGGAGGTTTGAGTCTACCCAGCGGAGCCTTTGAAGAAAGACCTGGCAATCTGTTTCTGAAGAATAAAGCATAGTTCTTTGACATACATGTCACCATGAATCAAAATAGATTCAGTGGCAACTACTGTTTTTTAAAAGACCCAGGGTCTTTACCATTAAGGTCAGTGACTTGATAATTAGCTTGTGCAATAAGCATCTATTAAATGAATAACTAAACATTTGACTTAAATATAATAAAATATTCATAGCTTTCTTGAGTCTTTCTTGTTACATCAAATACCCTTCTTTTTGTCTAGATCCATTCTCTATTGTTTCTGTTCTAAGTCATTATCTTAGGATTACTGGTGTAGTTCAGGAAGCAGACTATATGTTACTGTATCCCTGAAATCAGCCTCTCCATTTTTCTGGACTGAAAACCCTATCTCTCACAATCATGTTTGATTGTGTTATTATTTTCACATTAAAGTTTGGTACATTAAAAGTAAAGTAAAAGATCCCTTTAACAGAAATCATTTTATGTCTGTTTATTTATGATTTTAAATTTCTTTTACCCACCACATACATACAACTCCAGGCAGCATTGCAGAGACTAAACCTGTGTCTTTCTTACCATTGACTTTGACTGTTCTATGATGGTGTGGTGGTTAAGTTTGTGTGTCAACTTGGCTGGGCCTGGTTGAGTGGCTGGGTAGCTAAATGTAGTTATTCCCCATGGTGAGATTGGTAATTAACTCCATGGTGGGATCTACCACAAGCAGCTGAGTAGCTGCTTTGGGTATGTGGTCTGCTTCCTGTATATAAGCAGCAGCTTTGGGAACAGTCTCCAGCTTATGGCACGCTTGAACCCTGTATGTAGCCATGTTGTTGTTCAGTAGCCTGCCATGCTCTGACAACCTTGGGACTTTCAATGGACTTGAATTAATGGCCTTCCATGTGGTTTGGTAACATCGGGACTGTGCCTTTTTACTTGTCAACCTTGGGCTTGTCAGCCTCAGCAACCAGCAGCTGTCCAAGTGAAGAAAAGTCTCCAGCTTCAGTGGGCCGGGAATAAGAGGCAGTACTGAAGCCCAAGGTTCAGGGACTTTCACCCAGCCCCTAGAGTCTGGCACTTTGAACTCAGACTTAAAGCCTCCGAACTGTTGAGAATAAACTCCTGTTTGTTCAAGCCATCCCATTGGTGGTTTATTCTTGTCAGAGTGGCACTAGGTAACCAGGACAGATGGGAAAGAAAATAGCAAACTCTACCAACTGAAGAAGTCTTGTCTCCTATTTTACCACAGTGGCTGTAAATCTTTTCTTCCTTCTCTGGCTACATTCTTAATTCTTCTCTGACAATAATGTCTAAATTTGCAGTTCTTTGGATAGAATGTATATGAGAACTACAGTAGATTTATATAAAATAATACTCTCATCCTTGGCATTTCCTTGCTGTTGTTTCAGTTGTTTGAATTTCCAAGAAATTTAGATACCACCCATGTTTTACAGGCTCCTCAATAGTAAAACAGGCAGTTTCGTTCCATTTACAGAACTCAAATGAGACAGGTGAATAAAAAAACTATTGGTGTTATATTCTCTGCTCCCTTTTTTCAATTCTTGGTTCACCATAGACATGGCAGAGATTGTCACTAAGTCTAAGAAGCAGGAAGAACAAGGGAATAAGTAACTTTTTTTTTTTTTTTTTTTGAGGTATTATACCAGAATGTATCTGACATCAGCAATGATATTCCTTGTTCCATGTCCTCTTCTGAATTCAGCTTGCATTTCTGGAAGCTCCCTGTCAGTATACTGTGGCAGTCATTTTTTAATTATCTTCAGCAAACTTTTACTTGTGTGTGATATTAATGATAATGTTTGATAATTTCCACATTCCTTTGGATCACCTTTCTTTGGAATGGGTACAGATAGGGATCTCTTCCTGTCAGTTGGCCAGGTAGCTGTCTTTCAGATCTTTTGCCATAGAACAGTAAGTGCCTCCAGCATAACATCTCTTTGTTGAAACATCTCAATGGATATTCCGTCAGTTCCTGGAGCCATGTTTTTCACTAATTCCTTCAGTGCAATTTTGACTTCTTCCTTCAGTACCATTCGTTCTTGTTCATATTCCACCTCCTGAAATAGATGAGCATCGACCAGTTCTTTTTGGTACAGTGACTCTGTGCATTCCTTCCATCTTCTTTTGATGCTTCCTGCATCGTTCAATATTTTGCCTATGTAATTTTTCAATATTGCAGCTTGAGGCTTGAATTTTTGTTTGGTAGTGTGAAAGGCATTTGGATGTTAACCAGAAGGTCAGTGGTTCAAATCTATGAGCTGCTGTGTGGGAGGAAGATGAGGCAATCTACTTCTGTAAAGATTTAGAGCCTTGGAAACCCAGTGGGGCCGCTATGAGTCAGAATCGACTCAATGGCAGTGGGTTTGCCTTTTTGGTTTTACCTTTGGGAATGAACAAGTCTGCCTTGGAAGAAGTATAGCCTGAATGTTCCTTAGAAGCAAGGATGGTGAGACTTTGTTTCACATACTTAGGATATGTTTTCAGGAGGGACCAGTCCCTAGAGAAGAACATAATTTTAGTAAAGTAGAGGGTCACTGAAAATGAAAAAGACCCTGAATGAGATGGATTGCCATAGTGGCTGCAACAATGGGCTCAAAGATGGCAATGACCGTGAGGCTGACACAGGACCAGACCGTGTTTTGTTCAGTTATTTGTAAGGTCGCTGTGAATTGTAACCAACTTGATGGCACCTAACAACAATAACAACAAGAAGCCTTTGGGTGGGACAGTTGCCCTGGAGGAGCCATGAGGTGCTGCTGCTTATAAAGAGAAAACCAGGGTATGCCTTCACACTAATTTAGGTTTGGCTCAGGCCTGTGTACTTTTAAGCTATCAAAATGAAGGAATAAACTTGTAAATAAAACTTTTTTTTTTATCTCCTAAAAGGCTTAACAGTTCAAGTTGTAAATTGAAAATTTCAATTAAGTGAGAAGGTCAGGTACATGAAATAGAGAAGTAAACAAAATGAACAAAGGGCTGGAGTAGTACAATGAGGATTGTTAGGCCTTAAGCCGCTAGAGCCAATTGTTACTCTTGTTAAAACAATAATCTTATTAAGCCAATACTAGAAATTAACTGAATTTTATTTAATACATGTTTTGCAAACTGGGGTAGCATTCTGACCAGAGAATCAAAAAGTTCCAAATGATAAAGCACTTCCAAAGATTCTTTTACCTTATCTTATCACTAGTAATTACACCTTTGCCATGGAAATTGGGCATGCAACATTATGTTGAAGACTTTTCTTATAATTACTGCTTTACCCTAAAGCATAGCTCTGGTCTGACCTGTGGAGTTTCTTTTGTCAAAACTGCACACATAAAATTTTTTTAAAAGGTACAATGGCCAAGGCAAAACAGTCTTTAGACTATTGTTGACTTAAAGGTGACTTTTAGGAATCCAGTTTTCTCAAGATTTAAGGTTCAAAGATTATTTCAGGGTGATATTGTCGGTGAGTCACTTCAACTTCCATGGAGTCCTGAAATGTGGATTCCATGAGAATGAAAGACTCCATTCCTCACTCTCCAAAGTGTTCAGAGTCTTCAGGGTGTTGAGGTTATTTACACTGGATGAATTGTATTAAAAGTATCTTTTCTGTTTTATTGCTTCATGTTGAAATCTTTCTAAAATATATTAGAACTTTTATCTGAGACCTTCAGTTTTTTAAGCAGCTTTATTGAGATGTAGTGGATGTATAATAAATCGTACATATTTAAAGTGTACAGTTTAGTAAATTGACATATGTTTACATCCATGAAACCATCAACACAATTTAGATAGTGAATATATTCATCAGCACCCCAGACTTTGGGTGTGTCAATTTGTAAATCTTCCTTCTTAACCCTGCCCACCTCCTCCTTCTCAGGAAGCTACTGATGCCCTTTTTGTCATTTTAGATTAGTTTATATTTTCTAGAGTTTTGTGTAAATGGAACCATACAGTGCATACTCTTTTATTTTGTCTGGTTAACTTCACTCAGCATAACTATTTTGAGGAGCTCTGGTAGCATAGTGGCTAAAGCACTTGACTGCTAACCAGAAGGCTGGCGGTTCAAACCCACCAGCCACTCCTCGGAAGGAAGGTTGGGCAAT
>NW_006921633.1:13631533-13633614 GCF_000298275.1 Orycteropus afer afer
TTTTTATTTTTTCTCTTACCCAATCTTTCTTAAGGAGGGTGTTGTTCAGTTTCCATGTGTTTACTCTTTTTCTATTGATCTTCCTATTGTTGTTGATTTCTAATTTGATAGCATTATGATCTGAGAAGATGCTTTGCAGTATTTCAATGGTTTTAAATTTATGAAGGCTTGCTTAATGTCCTAACATATGATGTATCATGGAAAATGTTTTGTGTGCACTGGAAAATAATGTATAGTGTGCTGTTGTTTGGTGAAGTGCTCCGTAGATGTCTATAAGGTCAAGTTGGCGGATTGTATTGTTTAGCTTTTCTGAATCTTTGTTGAGTTTCTTTCCAGTTGTTCTATCTTTCATTGAGAGTGGTGTATTAAAGTCTCCCACCATGACTGTGGAGTCATCTATTTGCCTTTTCAACTCTTTTGAAGTTTGACTTATGTATTTTGGGGTGCTTCCATTGGGTCCATAGACATTTATTATGGTTATATCTTCTTGTTCAATTGATCCTTTAATCATTAAATAATGTCCTTCCTTGTCTCGTATGGTGGTTTTCCTTTTATAGTCAATTTGATCAGAAATTAATATTGTCACTCCTGCTCTTTTTTGGTTGCCATTTGCTTCATGTATCTTTTTTCAGCCTTTGATTTTTAGTGTATTTTTGTCTTTGTCTCTAAGTTTTGTCTCTTGTAGACAGCATATTGATGGGTTTTGTTTTCTTATCCAATCTGCAACTCTCCATCTCTTGAGTGGTGCATTTACTCCATTAACATTCAGTGTAATTATCAGCAAGTATGAATCGGTTGCTGTCATTTTATTATGTGTTTTTTCATGGTGTCCCTCGTTTATTTGTTCTATATTATGTGCTGAGCTCATTCATTATGTTTATGAATCGTGTTATCATTTCCTTTGTTGCTGTTGTTTTAGTATTTGCTGAATATTTGTGCTTGTCTTCTTTTTTATTGTGATATGAAGGTTTATAATTTTTCTTTGAGGCTAGCCTGTGATTTATAATTTTCTCCCTGAGTTTGGAATAGTCCGTTGTATATTGCAGCTCTCTTGACTTCCTCACCATTTAGAAGTTCTGTAACCACACAGTATTTTCCCTCTTTTTGGTTTGTAGTTGTCCTCATTTGCCAATTGGTTTGTAGTTGTCCTCATTTGCCAATTGGTTTGTAGTTGTCCTCATTTGCCAGTTGAAGTCTCTGGTTCCCTGTTTACAATCTTGTAAGCTTATTTTACTTTGGATATGTCCATAGCTGGGGTTTCTGGGTTATGCCATCTTGTGTATTAATGGTAAGTTGTTGTTTGCTAGGTTTGGTTCTCTGTTCAAAGGACTCCTTTTAGTATCTCTTGTAAGGTTGGTTTGCTTTTAAAAAATTCCTTTAGTTTCTGCTTATCTGGAAATCTCCAAATTTCGCCATCATATTTGAGGGACACTTTTGCCAGGTATATAATTCTTGATTGAAACTTTTTCTCTTTCAGGGTTTTATATATACCATCCCATTGCCTTCTCGCTTTCATGGTTTTAGCTGAGAAGTCATAGCTTATTCTTCCTAGTTGTCCTTTGTAAGTAACTTTTTGTTTTTCCTGTGCTGCTTTCAAGATTCTGTCTTTGTCTTTGGTTTTGATGATTTTGATGATGATATGTCTTGGTGGTTTTTTGGGGGGTTTATCCTGTTTGGGGTTCATTGGACTTCCTGAATGGATATATTATTTTTCATCATATCAGGGAAGTTCTCCTCCAACAAATCTTGTACTATTTTCTCAGTGGTTTTATTTTTCTCCTCCTGTTCTGAAATTCCAATGACACATAGGTTATTCCTTTTCATGATATCCCACATGATCCTTAGACTTTATTTATTTTGTTTTGATCTTTTTTCTGGTTGATCCCTTTCCAAAGAAGTATTCAGGTATTTGTCTTCAAGCTCATTAATTCTGTCTTCCATTGCATTAATTCTACTCCTTTGCCCTGTCAATGTGTTATCTGTTTCTGACAATTTGGTATTAATCTTCTGGATTTCTATCTGTAGATTTAGAATCATTTCTAATTTTTCATTTATTTTGTCATTTTGTTCTTGTATTTTCT
>NW_006921633.1:13633808-13651102 GCF_000298275.1 Orycteropus afer afer
TGGTTGTTTATTGTTGCCCCGTTGGTGGAGAAGGAAGTGGTGGCCGCTCTCACTTAGTAAGTGTAGCTGCACAAGGTGTGAGTATAGTTGCGTCATGTGGGAACCATTGCTGTCTTCCATTTATTTAGACAAAAAGAACACTTGAATAACCGTCAAAAAAGTAAAAGCAGATGGACAAAGGATTACACCATGTAATAACACAGGAACGGTAATCAAAAAAAGAAAAAAGGGAAAAGGAAAAAAACAAAAACACCACAATATTTAGGGAGAGGGCAATAAGACGAAAAAGATAGAGAGGGAGAATAATAAAGAAAAAAATGGGAAAAATTCAAGAATAAAAAGAAAGGAACTGGATTAACCACTAGAAAGAAAACAAAAATTGCAACCAGGAACAGAGAAAAGAAAAAAAGCTGAAAACTAGGACTTGGGAGGAGAAGAATAAATAATAATGGTAATAAGGACAGAAGTAATAATAATAATAGTAGTTTTAAAACAGACAAGAACAAACAAACTAAAAAACACAAAAAAGAAAAAAAAAATCAGCGTAGGGCGGGGCAGGGCATTCAGGCTCTATCCGAGCTCGCAGACTGGGATGGAATTCCTGCCGGCCCAGAAGGTGGGTTCAAGTTAGCAATGGCTGCACCTCCGTTCACCAAGAGGGTGTGGGGTATAAGAGTAACAAGGGGAATTTCGCATCTTTCCAGTCATCCGCGTCCAGAATGTTGTCGTGGTTCCTGATAAGTAGAGCTTGTTGTTAAGTCCCTGGAGTCTGGGAGAACGTTGTTGGTTTAAATATCCAAATGTTCAAATCACTTGTAAATATTCACAATGGCTACACCCTCTGGACAGGCAAAAGTCTACAGCTCAGCCCGCCTTTCTCTTCTCTGCTTCCCCTTTTATTTTCAGCATCCAAAGTAGTCCTCCATGCAATCTCTGGCTAGCAAGGCTGATTTTTAGGTTAATTCTTAGGTCCTACCACCACTCGACAATATCCAAGCTGTCTGTGCCGTCAGGATCACTGCCAGACTGCAGCTCCGTATGTCTCCTGCTTTGGTGTTTTCATACAAATTCTTCTGCTAGTTGGTGTTTAGTCCACTTCTATATCCTTCCCTTCAAGGCTTAGGGGTCCAGGATTATCTTCTGTATCTGTGTTAATTGGTGCCCCTTTTGTTTGTTGAAGAGGGTCTGTGCAGTCTTTCTGCCTATTCTGCCATTTTACCGGAACCTGTTTACAAATCTTTGAATGGACATACATTTTCAAATCTATCGGGCAGGTCTACTCTGCACACATAGTGTTACTATGAGTGGGATTGAATTTAATGGCAACTAATAACAAGTGTAACAAATATCTAGGAGATAGATGACTGCATCATATGGTAAAGAAAGTACCCAGCCATTTTCTGAAATGATTATACCTTTTTAGTTTCCTCTCACAGTGTATGACAGTTTAAGTTCTTTGACATCCTCACCAATTCTTGGCATAGAAATCTTAAAGTTTAGCCATTCTGATAGATGTGTAGTTGTATCTCATTGTGGTTTTAATTTGCATTTCCCTAAGAGTATGTGGAGCATAGCAAATTAGGTATCACATCATAAAGAATGGGAATTCCAGAACACTTAATTGTGTTTATGAGGAAGCTGTACATGGCTCAAAAGGCAACTGTGAAAATTGGGTTTCTGCATGTACAAGAGTAGAGCAGGATCCATTTCTCACTCCATACACAAAAACCAATTCAAAATGGATCAAGGACCTAAATATAAAAACTAAAATCATAAATTTTTTAGAAGAAAATATAGGAGCATGACTGTAGATTATCAGATATGATGACAAAAGCACAAAGCAGCAAAAGATAAATAGATAAATAGGAGCTCATAAAAGTTAAATACTTTTGTTCATCCAAGGATATTATCAAAAAAGTGAAAAGACAGCCTACAGATTGAGAGACAGTTTTCCAGAACCATATGTTTGATAACAGTTTGTTATGGATTGGATTGTGTCCCACAAAAATAAGTGTTGTATTGTACTCCAGTGGATATAATCTCACCTGGAATAAGATTTTCTTTGTTATGTGAATTAGGCTATATCAGTGTAGGGTATGTCTTAAGCTAATCACATTCAAGATATAAAAGGAGTAGCTTAGGCATAGAGAAGGAAGCAAAAAATGGACCACATGTCTATTGAGAAATTGACAAACTGAAGAGACAAAGACTTTTCCTAGAAGTGACAGAGAGAGAAAGCTTTCCTTAGAGCCAGCACCCTGATTTCAGATTGTAGACTCCTAAATTATGAGAAAATAAATTTGTTTTTTAAAGCCACCCACTTGTTGTATTTGTATTATAGTAGCACTAAGAAACTAAGACAGGGTATAATATACAAAATACAACCCAAAACAAACTCACTGCCATTGAGTCAAACCCAACTCATAGCAACCCCTCCTTGGGTTTCCCAGGTGGTATCACTATGGAAGTAGATTGCCCAACCTTCCTTCCGAGGAGTGGCTGGTGGGTTTGAACCACCAGCCTTCTGGTTAGCAGTCATATGCCTTAGGCCCTATGCTACCAGAGCTCTAATTAATATATATATATATATATAACTTTAAAAGGAACAAAAAGACAACCCAATCAAAAAATGGTCAAAGACTTAAACAGACTTTTCACCAAAGAGGATATTCAAAGGCCAACAAACCATGAAAAGATGCTTAATGTTATAAGCCATTGGAGAGATGCAAAGCAAGACTATATTAAGTACCATCTCACCCTTACTAAAATAACAATGATTGGGGGCGGGGGGAAACAATGCTGGTGAGATTGTAGGGAAACTGGAACTCTCACCCACTGCTGGTGAGAATGCAAAATGCTACAATTACTGTGGAAAAGTTTGGTAGTTCCTCAAAAAATTGAACATGAAACTAGCATTGTTGTTGATGTTGTTAGGTGCCATCAAGTTGTCTCTGACTCATGGCAACCTTTTGTACAAAAGAATGAAACACTGCCCGGTCCTGTGCCAGCTTCATGATCCCTGGTATACCTGAGCCCATCATTGAAGCCATTGTGTCAGTCCTTGTTGAGGGCCTTCCCCTTTTTCTTTGACCCTCCACTTTACCAAGCATGATATCCTTCTCCAGAGAATGGTCCCTTCTCACAACATGACCAAAGTAGGTGAGATGAAATCTGGCCATTCTTGCTTCCAAGGACTATTCTGGCTGCATTCCTCCAGGACAGATTTCTTTCTTTTAGCAGTCCATGGTAATTTTAGCATTCTTCACCAACATCACAATTCAAAAGCATTAACTCTTCTTTGGCCTTCCTTATTCATTGTCCAGCTCTCACATGCATATGAGGCTATTGAAAATACCATGGCTTGGGTCAGACACACCTTAGTCTTCAAGGAGACATCAGACATCTGTGCTTTTCAGCACTTTAAAGAGGTCCTTTGCAGCAGATTGGCCTGATGCAATATGTCTTCTGATGTCTTGACTATGGCTTCCATTGGTGTTGATTGTAGAACCAAGTAATATGAAGTCTTTGACAGCTTCAGTCCTTTCTTCCTTTATCATAATGTTGCTTATTGGTCCAGTTGTAAGGATTTTTGTTTTCTTTTCATTGAGGTGTAATCCATACCCACAGACTGTAATCTTCAGTCTTCATCAGTAAGTGCTTCAAGTCATCTTCACTTTCAGCAGGCTGTGTCGTCTGTGTATTGTAGGTTGTTAATGAATCTTCCTCCAATCCTGATGCCACATTCTTTTTCATATAGTTCAGCTTCTTGGATTATTTGCTCGGCGTACAGATTGAATAAGTATGGTGCAGGGATGCAACCCTGACACACTCCCTTCCTCATTTTAAACCATGCATATCCCCTTGTTCGGTTCGAATGACACCTCCTGGTCTAAGTACAGGTTCCTCATGAGTACAATTAAGTGTTCTAGAATTCCCATTCTTCTCAGTGTTATCCATAATTTGTTATGATCCACACAATGGAATGCTTTATCATAGTCAGTACAACACAAGTAAACATCTTTCTGGTATTCTTTGCTTTCAGCCAAGATCCATCTGACACTAGTGATGATATTCCTTGTTCCACGTCCTCTTCTGAATCCAGCTTGCATTTCTGGAAGTTCTCTGTCAATATACTGCTGCAACCATTTTTGAATTATCTTCAGTAAGATTTTACTTGCATGCAATATTAATGATATTTGATAATTTACACATTCTGTGGGGTCACTTTTCTTTGGAATGGGTACAGATATGGATCTTTTCCAGTCAGTTGGCCAGGTAGTTGTCTTCTAAATCCCTGGCATAGCCTAGTGAGTGCCTCCAGCGCGGCATCCATTTCTTGAAACATCTCAGTGGGTATTCTGTCAATTCCTAAGGACTTACTTTTCGCCAATTCCTTAGTGCACCTTCAACTTCTTCCATTGATACCATTAGCTCTTGATCATATGCCACCTCCTGAAATGGATGAACGTAGACCAGGTTTTTTGGTACAGTGATTCTGTGTATTCCTTCTATCTTCTTTGATGTTTCTTGCATCATTCAGTATATTGCCCACAGAATCTTTCATTATTGCATCTCAAGGCTTAATTTTTTTCTTAAGTTCTTTCAGCTTGAGAACTGCTGAGCATGTTCTTCCCTTTTGATTTTCTAACTCCAGGTCTTTGCACAGTTCATTATAGTAATTGACTTTGTCTTCTTGAGCTGCTCTCTGAAATCTTCTTTTCAGCTCTTTTATCTTGTCATTTTTTCCATTTGCTTTGTTGTTGTTGTTGTTGTGTGCCATTGCTTTAGCTACTCTCCATTCAAGGGCAAGTTTCAGAGTCTCTTCTGATATCCATTTTAGTCTTTTTAATGACCTTTTACTTTCTTCATTGATGATGTTTTTGATGTCATCCCACAATTCTCTCGTTTTCGGTCATTGGTGTTCAGTGCATCAAATCTATTCTTTAGATGGTCTTTAAATTCAGGAGAGATATATTCAGGGTCATATTTTGGCTCTTGTGAACTAGTTTTAATTGTCTTCAGCTTCAGCTTGAACTTGCATATGAGCAGTAGATAGTCTGTTCCACTTTCAGCTCGTGGTCTTGTTTTGACTGAAGATACTGAGCTTCTCCATCACCTCTTGCCACAGATATAGTCAATCTGATTCCTGTTTACTCCATCTGGCAAAGTCCACGTGAATAGCCACCTTTTGTGTTGTTAAAAAAAGGTATTTGCAATGAGTAAGTCATTGGTCTTGCAAAATTCTATCACATTATCACCAGCGTTATTTCTGTCATCAAGGCCGTATTTTCCAACTACCGGAGATTCTTCTTTGTTTCCAACTTTTGCATTCCAATCACCAGTGATAATCAACACATCTTGATTGCATATTTGATCAATTTCAGACTGTAGGGGTTGGTAAAAATCTTCAGTTTCCTCATCTTTGGCTTTGGTGGTTGGTGCGTGAATTTGAATAATATTAGTATTAACTGATCTTCCTTGTAGGCATATGGATATTATCCTATCACTGACAGTGTTGTACTTCAGAATAGATCTTGATACATTCTTTGTGATGATGAATGCCACTCCATTCCTCTTCCATTTGTCATTTCCGGCATAGTAGATCATATGATTGTCTGATTCAAAATGGCTAAAACCAATCCATTTCAGCTCACTAATGTCTAGGATATTGATCTTTATGCATTCCATTTCATTTTTGATGACTTACAGTTTTCCTAGATTCATACTTTGTACATTCCATGTTCCAATTATTCATGGTTGTTTGCATCTATTTCTTCTCATTTTGAGACATGCCGTGTCCTGAAAGCTCTACTCTATCCACATCATCAAGGTCAGCTCTATTCTGAGGAGGCAGCTCTTCCCCAGTCATACTCTGCTGTCTGACCTGAGGGGCTCGACCTCCAGCACGATATTGGACAATGTTTCAGGGCTATTCATAAAGTCTTTCAGTAATATATCTGACAGTGTTTCACTGCTATTCATAAGGTTTTCACTGGCCAATTCTTTGAGAAGTAGATGGCCCCTTCCTTCTTCTGAGTCTTAGTCTGAAACCTGTCCACCATGGGTAACCCTGCTGGCATTTGAAACACCAGTGACATAGCCTTCAGCCTCATAGCAACATGCACGCCACTACAGTATGACAAACTGACAGACAAGTTTGTCTCTCTTAGTTGTTCCAAACAGCTCCACTCACTTCCTCCCCCATCCTCTCCAAGACCCACTTGCTGCACCTGGCTTGCTTCCCTGGCCCACCCCAAGTGCTCCAACACTTGCCTACCATGCCTGGTAAAACTAGCATTTAATCCAGCAATTCCAATGCTAGGTATAAACCCAGATGAAGTGAAGGTAGGAATGTAAACAGAAACATGTACACCAGTGTTCATTACAGCACATTTCACAATAGCCAAAATGTGGAAACAACCAAAATGTCCATCAGGAGGTGAATGGAGAAACAAAATGTGGTATCTACACACAATGGAATACTACTCAGCCATATGGTCCTGGTAAATAATAAATGAAGTCTTGATAAATGAAGTCCTGATACATGCCACTACATGGATGAACCTTGAAAGCATTATGTTAACTGAAATAAGTCAATTGCAAAAAAACAAATACTGTATGATCTTATTTACATCAAACATGCAAATATATAGAAACCCAAGCTTATTAGTGGTTACCATGAGTGGGAGGGAGAAAGAGAAGGGGAGCTTTTGCTTAGGTGGCATTGAGTTTATGTGAATGAATTGGAAAAAGTACAAAAGTGATGTGAGGGTGGTGTCTGATCTTTTCTAACTTCACAAGTGGGGAGAAGGATCAAGATCGACAGCCCCAGGATGATTGCTGTGAGGCAGAGATCAGACATGCCTTTACCCTCCAACCCTTTTAACAATTCTAACACCAACTATTCCTCCCACAGCACCTTGTACTTCTCTGCTGAGTCTGATAATTTGTTGCAATGGCCATGCACAACTCACACACAATACTCATGATTAATGGGGTTTATTAGGGAAGTAACAGGTTACACTTCAAGATTAGAATTGACTCAGAATACAGTTCTTTGACCGGGACAGCTTCTCAATAGTGTCGCAGGCATGCTTCTCTCTGGTCTTGGCCTTTTGGCTGCCTGGCCCCTTGGCTTTTGCTCTGCTCAGGCAAGTGTCACAAAGCTCTTTGAGCTCTGCAATTAAGTGCCTAGAGAGGCACCCCACACTTCCAGTAAGGCTCCTGCCTGAAGGCACTCAGCTTTCCTGCTCCGTGGGCTGGGAAGCCCATAACTCTGTTGTGTACTGGTCTCTGGTCTGCTTCCCACGTCTGCTGCAATTGTTTCTTTGCTGCTGCTGCTTCCATCATTTTAGCAAGGTGTTACAGCTCTCACTTTCTCCTGGGTTGAGGAGGTTCAGCACAGGGATCTTAGGTCCAAAGGATACACACCATTCCTGGCTCTTCTTTCTTCATGGTAGTAAGATCCTGCCCTCTGCCACCTCTGTGACAGCTCATTTTAAGCCTAGTGAGATGGCAGAACTGACCAGTCCCCATGTTAGAGTTCCAAACACCTTATTTGCATGATTCCACCCCCACAAGGTTGTCGGTGTACCTTATTTACGTTATTAGCAAGCTACCTAATCCGCTTGGTGGGCTGTAAGCTTCTCACATTTACATTGTCCCACTCAGTCATCTGTTGGGAGTCACAAAGACCATGGTTAGAAAGGCTGTACCAAGCAATTCACTGCACCACAGATAATAGTAACAGTTGCACAGCTTGAAGAATATAATCAGTGTCACTGAACTGTGCATGTAGAAATTGTTGAGATGGTGTATATTTTATGCATATTTTTATTTAACCAAATTTACGGTGCCTTTTGTTATTTTTATTGTGGTCAAAACATATACAATAAGATATTCACCAACATAGCTTCCACATTTACAGCTCAGGGGCATTAATGACATTTTTCATGTTGTGCCACCATTATTGCTGTCCTTTTCCAAAATATTCTGCCACCATTAGCATAGACTCAGTGTCCTGCAAACAAAAGCTTTCCCCTTTCCTCTTCCCTCCTAACTAACTGTGAAATTTTGTGCAGAACCACGAAAGACCTTAAAAACCAAGTAGGCAGAGTAAGAGAGAAAGGTCAGAAAATCCACCAGAGTAGTTACTAAATGTGAAGAAATGGCTGTTGTAAAGGATTGAGTTATATCCTCAAGGGCAAAATAAATCTCAAGACAGAAGTTAGAGCTTAAAGTCCAATTACCCTTCTCACATAGAGATTTTTTCTCAATTGCCAATTTTTAAAGTTTTAATATTTTTGTAATATTTTCCTTTTAATTAAAAAAATTTTACTAGGCCTTCTAGTTTGTTGCATAGTGCCTAAGGTCTTAAAAAGTTTACAAGCAGCCATCTAAGGTACAGTAATTGGTCTCTGTTCACCTGGAGCAACAGAGGAGGAAGGAGTCAAAAAGAGGGGGAGGAAATGGAATGTGTGGCTAATTGCTTCCATGAACAACTGCCTCCTTTGCCACAAGACCAGAAGAACTGAATGGTGCCCAGCTACCACTACTGAACATTTTGGCCAAAAATTCTGTAGGAACATCTTTGATCAAAAGGGTAAACTGCAAAACAGAATTTTATTGTAGACTTTGGTATTTCTGGAGCAATGGAGACTGGATGAGCGTCTGAAATAATTGAGGTAATCTTTAAACTTTAAACCCAAAATATCCCCTGAAGTCTTTTTCAAACTAAACAATAGTTTAGCTTAGCTAGTGAAGAATGTCTGCCTTGAGCATTGTACTCTTTTAAGAACTATCTGTGTGCTCTCAAATTAACAAGAGCAATTTGAAAGATTAGATAGGAAATTTAGGGGCAGCAAGTTTATGTTAATGCGGGAGGAAAGGGTGAAAATTATTGCACAATTAAAGAATGTAATCGATGTCACTGAATTGTACATGTAGAACTTGTTGAATTGGTGTATATTCTGCTGTGTATCTTCTCTACAACGACAAAAACAATAAACTAAATTATAGGAAATGATAAAAAACACTTTACTAAGACTTTTCAGATATTGCAATATCAGGATTTGATCTCATTAAGGACACAGTAAGTTCTATAAAGCTGCTTTGACAATGCTAGATGGACAGTTGACTAGGCTTATTGGCTAAGTAACACTCTAGTAATAATTCAAAGTCTTATCTGAGCATAATGACCAATTGTTATATATCAAAGACCTTCCTAATTGCTTGGGACTGTTTGTAATTGTGAGTGCTTCAGTTGTCATGAACGTACATGTTATGGATGTATTTAACTAGATTCTACTACACCTACTCTAATGCAGTATTTACTCTTGACTTTTTCCCATTCTATTACTAGACTGTAGGCTTGATTAACTGTCTGCCCCTCACTGGGAGTTAGAGCAACCAACAGACTGGTAGAAGATTCTTGCACACGGATAGTCACATAATAGGTACACAAATCATTGAGCTTGGGAAGGTGTTTTAGTTACCTAATGCTGCCACAAGAGGAATATCAGACGTGGGTGGCTTTGAAGAACAGACATTTATTATCTCACAGTTCAGGAGGCTAGATGTCCAAATTCAGGGTGCCAGCCTAGGGAAAGTTCCTATATTTCAGCTTCTAATAGCTGGCAGTCCTTGGAGTTGCTGGGTCTGTAGATTCATATCTGCCTTGTGTCAGATAGGGTCTGTGCTCCTCACCCCTCCACCCAGTGTCTATGTGTTTAATCTATTTTTATAACTCAGAACTTACTAGATTTAGAACCTGGGTTTGAGCTTATTAACACAGTGGAAATTTAAAAAAAAAGCCAAACTCACTGCCATGGAGTTGATTCTGACTTATAGATACTCCATCATCGGGTTTCCAAGGCTGTAAATCTTTACGGAAGCAGTCCGCTGACCTTCTGGTTAGCAGTCAAATGCCTTAACCATTGCATCACCAGAGCTCCTTAATTAACATTCCAAAGAAGATACTGTTTCCAAACAGGATCACATCCACAGGTTTAGGGTTAGGATTCCATCATATATTTTGGAGGGATACAACTTGATCCGTAACAGAAGGTATCCAGAGGTATTCTAGTCTAGGAGTCTGTTTCAGGCCAAAAATTTCTTAAGAAACCAAATTAGTTTTTTCTTTTAAAATGTGTAAATTTGTTAAATTGTCATGTAGAATATGGTAGTAACATAGTAACATCCAATAAAAGCATCAGTCAGTTATGTATTAGATCTCCTAATGGGAGAAAATGAATTTACTTTAAAATATGATTTGATTTCAGTTCTGTTTTAAGCAGTACCAAATGGGATAAGGCTGGACTCTGTACAAGGACTCCAATAGTTTTTCAGGGCTTGGAGATATCAGGTTGAGACTTTCTTATTGTAGCACAGATGGCAAAACCAGGACTAATTATATAGATTTGTGAGGAATGAAGTAGCCTGTCCTCTCCATAGCTCTCCTTGTGGCTGTAATTTCCTTCTTTCAGTAATTTTGAAGTTGCTAAATTGTATAAGTTAGGAAATTTTAAAGGATTATAACTATTTCTTTTTCCTGTAAGAAGAACCAAACATAGGTAACAGTGGTTTTGAAAATTTGCTATTAACTTGAAATCTTTTCCTGTCTGCATAATGAAGGTCATAACATTTTTATCTTTTCTTATTTTTAGTTTTAACTTTTGTCTTCCTGACTTGTCCATAGTCAGCACCTTATTTTCTTCATGGCATCCTTTTTCCTTTCCTCAAATATAACCAGTGTTTTTATTATGATGGAGATGGGAGTAGCTAACCTTTAGTTGATGAAGTCTAATATCAGATGAGTGTTTATACTTTCAAATACTACTGACCTAAATTGCAAAGACAACAGAACCTTTTAGTATGGGTACCCTCAACTGCAGTGCTTCTTAAATGATGTCTGATGAGGGCCAGTTTGTGTGTGTGTATGTTTAATTTTCAACCTCTCACAAAAAAGGCATGTAAAATATAAATTCTCTTATTATTTGATTAGTCAACATAAAAATGGCATTAGAATCCTGTAAACGTTTCTAATGTTTACCATTTCTATAATAATTACCTTGCTGTGGACTAGGAATGAAATTTGTGGACTGGTACTGGTTTGCAGACCACACTCTGTGTAACACTGCTCTGGATCTTGTAGTAAATGGGAGAAGACAAGGATGCTTGATTATGCTTTTGTTTACACAACCAGATTGAAAGTTCTTCAAAGGCAGGTCCATATGTTATTTATGTTCTTACTGTATCGTTTACCACAGGACCTGATATGCGGTAGGCAGGTGGTGAACACTATGACACAGATGATAATGTGATTACAAAGTAGGGTCGTAAAACCAAATGGCCTTGGAGCAATAGGGAGAACAAAAGGGCAGGTTTTGCACAGGGAGATGGTGTGGAGTGGAGGGAGTAAAGGGGAGGGAAGGACACAGGGAAGAGGTAACTACAGGGAGGAGGTAGGAAGAGAGGTGTTACATTTTGGGGAATTGCAGTCAATGTCATGAAACAAAATGTGTATGAACTGTTATATAGAAAATGAATTTGCTCTGTAATCTTTCACCCAAATCACAATAAAAATAAAAAAGAAAACAAACGAAAAAGAATGGACTGGCACAAATTCTTCAGATATTCAAAACTATGAATTATGATTTACTAATTTAGGAAATCTAGAGCTAGACCTAGAATAGCCTCTTTAGATATTAAATAGGCCCTGAACATTTTCTAACAAAGTACATTCAATCCTGAGTGGCAATTGAGAGCCAGCTCGTACGGTTGGCTTTCATAATAAAGTTAAATAAATACTTTGCTTTAAGAATCCTAAAGCTGAGTAATGCCCAAGATAGTATATAACTCAAACTCATTGCCATCGAGTCAGTTCCAAACTCATAGCAACCCCCTTTCGGTTTCCAAGGCTGTGAATCTTTACAGAAGCAGACTGCCTCATGTTTCTTTCACAGAGCGGCTGGTAGGTTCAAACTACTCACCTGGTTACCAACCATGTGCCTTACCCATTATACCATCAGTGCTCTGTAAGATAGTATATAGAGGGGAATAAAACTTAGGAAAGTTAGTAAAATATTAGGGCAAGCCATTTAAAATTACCTTTTTTTTTTTTTTAGGTGGGTAACAGTCGGTAGTGTTATATGGTTTAACCTATTCCTATAGTATCATGGAATGTTAATAGTAGGAGATCATTTAGCACATTCTCTTAGCACATCCTTTTCATTCAATTTTAGAGAAACTGAAGTCTAGAGAGATATATTTGAAACAACAAAACCATTTTTTAACTACTGTAAGTACAATAATGTAGGCTTCACTAATTTGCTGAAGATGAAAATAAAGAACAAAATGGAATTGTTTTTCTTTTGAGTACTATTTGTACTCAAATTTTGGCCCACTTTCCACTTAACGTAATGGTATAAACAATTTCAAGGGAAATACTGAGTTTTTTTTTTAAAAGAACAAGATTTTTGGAAGCTTAGCCAAACACTAATTTACCTAAGCCGCTTGGACGGTTTTCACTTGTTTTAGCTCATTTGCTACCTAATTTTTATTTCAGGAGGCTATGGAGATGCAGTTGAGTTCTTTTGATCTGGTATTTGATCTTTAATTGTGTAAATGTATATTTCTCATATAAGAGAATTTGGATGGAATAAATAAGGAAAAAAACATTCTCTTTAAGACCCGTTACTAACAACCTAATAGTAGTAGTCACTAGAGGCAAATTGCCTTCTCAAGGCCTTAATTTCTTTGTACTAACTAATGATAGTATTCTGTAGTTTATAGGCTTAACTAAAAAATATACCTACAAATTATTACATAGCAAATTCTTGGAACATTGCCAGTACTGTTGACAGGTAATGATTTGTTTTTGGTTACCAAGAGTAGTTTGTTGTGTTCTTGGTAGGTTTATGTGCTCGTCAGAGTCAGTTTTCTTTAGAGGTGATGATGAATTTGAATATATGATGTGTTCCAGTTCACTTATTATTGGAAATTAGGGGAGTGCATACCTTTGTGAAATTCCTAATTACTGTGCCCATTAAGTAAGTAGTTGAAAAGTGATTTCTTGTGTATTGCCTTGCTTAATTTCCAGTCATTCTTTTTTTCTGGCTATAACTTAGTTATTAACAAAATAACTATCCTTCATGCAGACAACTGCCTTGGAATATTACGCAATAATTTTTTCCATATAATATTAAAAACTCCATATATAATAAAGTGGAAAAAGACTTTGAGAATAAAGCTGAATGAAAATAATATATTACTTGTAAAAAAGGATTTCCTGAGTGTGTGTGTTGTAATACGTATTTTACTAGCAATATTGACTATGATAAAGAATATTGACTACAATGAAATTTTTTTCTTTCTTGGAAAAATAGAATTGCCTGAATTCAAGATCATCATGTATTTCAGTCAGTAAAATACTTATTCTAGAAGTTTTTCTATTCATATTTGACAGTATTTTATCTAATACCTAAAAAGCTACAAGCTATAAGGTTGCGTTAATTCATTAGCTATGTTTGATGTACTTTTAAAACTTAGTGCTTTTGGTCGTGGAATTCTTATCACCAATATTTATTCATCTTGGTCATAAGAACAAAATTCTTTTTCCAATTTATCTAGATATTTTATATTAGACTGGCAGATTTTCTTTCTCCTTTTGAAAGGGAGTAAAATCGTTGAGATAAATAATTCTTAGATTATAATAATTGCAGACATGATTGAAAATTTAGCTGAATCTTATGTGTGAAAGGAAAAACTTAAATTTTAAAAGGAAATGTATAGTTGTTGTTGTTAGGTGCCATAATGTTGTTTCTGTGTATAACAAGATAAAACACTGCCTGGTCCTGCACCATCCTCATAATCATTACTGTGCTAAGCCTGTCATCACAGCCACTGTTGTCAGTCCATCTCTTTGAGGGTTTTGATCTGGTATTTGATCTTTAATTGTGTAAATGTATATTTCTCATATAAGAGAATTTGGATGGAATAAATAAATTTTGCTGATCCTGTACTTTAAAAAAAAAAAAAACCAAAAAACCCCAAACTCACTGCCATCGAGTTGATTCCAACACATGGTGACCCCCATTGGGTTTCCGAGGTTGTAAATCTTTACGAAAGTAGATTGCCCCATTTTCCTTCCTCAGAACAGCTTGTGGATTTGAACTTCTAACCTTCTGGCTGGCCGCCAAATGCCGTATTCACTATACCACCAAAACTCCTTTTGACTCTGTACTTTTAGTAGGCATGATATCCTTCTCCAGGGACTGGTCCCCCCTGATAAAATGACCAAAGTACGAGAAACTAAGTCTGGCCACTCTCACTTCTAAGGAACATTCTGGCTGTACTTCTTCTGAGATGGATTTGTTAGTGCTTCTGGAAGTCCATGGTGTATTCCGTATTCTTTGACAATACCACAAATGCATAAATTCTTAAGAGAATATTTTTATGACCTTGGGGCAGGGAGGGATTTCTTAAATAATATATTTTATATTGCACAAACAATAAAAAAATTGAAGTTTGACTTAATTAAAAATAAAAACTTCTGTTCATTTAAAGACATCTTAAGGAAACTTAATAGACCAGACACACTCTGTGAGAAGTCATTTGTAGTATGTATGTTATTGTTTGTTGCCCTTGTGTAGATCATGACTCACAACATCCCCATGTCTAAGGAGTAGAATGCTGCATAGAGTTGTGACCTTTTGGAAGTAAATCACCAGGGCTATTGTCTGAGGTGCTTCAGAGTGGGTTTCAGCTGCTAGTAGCCAAGCACTTACTAGCGGTTAGTGCCACTACAACCAGTACTATATTCATGTCAAGAATATAAACTGAACTTTACGAGTTAGTAAGAAACAGCACAGTAGAAAAATAAGCAAAAGGCTTGGGAACATACATTTCACAGAAGAGAAATATGAGTGACTCATTGATATATGGAAGCTTGTTCAGCCTTCAGCCTTATCTGCTATGAAATGCAAATTGATACCAAGTTGAGATACCATTTACATGCACTAAAAACTCACTGCCATCTGGAGTCGGATCCATCGAGAGTCAGATCCCACTCATAGCGACCCCTCCTTGAGTTTATGAGGCAGTATTACTAGATAGGTGAAAATTAACTGTCATACTAAATTGTGAAGTTGTAGATTCACAGGAACTTGCATACCCTGCTGATGAGAGTGTAAATTAGTATAGCCATATTGAAAAACTTAAATATTCATGTACACTAAGACCTATTAGTTCCCCTCCTATATATACCCTAAAGAATCTCTGTTCAACTAGTGAAATCCAAAAACATCCAAGTAATGCTCATTGCTAGTAGAATGAATAAATGAATTGTGGTATATTCCTGAAAAATACAGCAATGGAAAGGAGTAAAATACAATTATGCACAACAGAATGCATGGATCTTAGAAATATGTTAGAGGGGGAAAAAAAAAAACCAAGTAGCACAATAATACATCTTTGTGATGCTATTTTCCAAAATTTAAAAACCATTAGTAGCCAGCCATCTAAGATGCAGCTATTTGTCTCTCCTCTTCTGGAGCAAAGAAGAGTGAAGAAAATCAAAGATGCATGGAAACAGTCCAAAGGACTAATGGAGCATGAGAACTTCAGCCTACATGACCTTGAGAGTGGAGGAACTAGATGGTGCCCTGCTACCAATGCCAACCGCTCAGAAAGGGATCAGAATTGGAGACCTTGGATAGAGTGGAAGAAAAAATGTGGAACAAAATTAAAAAAATAAGAAAGGCCAAGTTTACTGGTCAGATAGAGACCAGTGAAACCCCTGAGACTATGGCCCCAAATCAACCTTCAGGCCTGGGGTTGGACTAACTCCCATGGCTTAACTCGCAGCTAAACAATAGGCCTACAAGGTGACCAGCTGTACCAGGGAGAGGCACTCCTTAAAACAATCAACCATGGGAGGTCGAAGGGTAGCGTTTGCACAGGGAGAAGGGTAAGAAGGCAGTAATGCATAGGCAGGAAGAACACAGGGAAAGGGTAACCACAAGGGAGGAAGTGGGAGGAGAACTGTTACACTGTGGGGATTGTAACCAGTGTCACAGAACAAAATGTATATGAACTGTTGAATGTAAAATGAACCTGTTTTGTAAAATTTCACCCAAATCACAATAAAAAATAAATAAAATAAATAGAAACATTAAAAAAAAAAAAACCTCACTGCCATTGAGTGGGATCCGACTCATAGCAACCTCTCCTTGGGTTTCCAAGGCAGTATCACTGTGGAAGTAGATTGCCCAACCTTCCTTCCATGGAGTGGCTGGTGGGGTTGAACTGCCAGTCTTCTGGTTAGCAGTCAAATGCCTTAGGCACTATGCCACCAAACTCATTGCCATTGAACCAATTCCAACTCATAGTGACCCCCATTGGGTCTGTAAATTACCCCCATTTGCTGTAAATCTTGAGTGGAAGCAGATTAGCCCATCTTTCTTTCACAGAGCAGCTAGTGGGTTCAAACCTTTGACCTTTTGGTTACCAGCCAAATGCCTTAACCATTACATCATCAGAGCTCCTTTTAGTAGGTTGAAAGAGAATATCTATCAGTCTATTTCCGTTCTCTGAAGTAGCTGTTGTTATTGTTGTTGTTCTGTGCCGTCGAGTCGGCCCTGACTCATAGCGACCCCTCCTTGGGTTTCCGAGGCAGTATCACTATGGAAGTAGATTGCTCCATTTTCCTTCCAAGGAGTGGCTGGTGGGTTTGAACCGCCAGCCTTCTGGTCAGCAGTCAAGTGCCTTAGGCACTACGCTACCAGAGCTCCTGGGTAGGTTGACTAAATCAGGATTTTGGGGAAGGAATCTGGAGACCAGTATTTTTAAAATGTACTTCATGATTATAGTGTGCAGCCAATGTTAAGAACCACTAATCTGAGTTGTGGAGAAGAGGAAATAATCAAATGTGAGTATCAGACTGCTGCTTTAGGTTACTGGAAACCTGGGGTGGTGTGCATTGAACAGTGTATGTTCCGTGGCATCTATTCAAATATTTTCTGAATTAAATGAAAATTGATGACTTTAAACATGAACCAAAATCAATTGCTTATTTAATGTTGTTGTTGTTGTTAAGTGCCGTCGAGTCGTTTCCGATTCATAGTGACCCCATGCACAGCAGAACGAAACACTGCCTGATCCCGCGCGAGCCCCACAATCCCTGCTATACTTGAGCCCATCATCGCAACCACCATGTCAATCCATCTCGTTGAAGGCCTCTCCCTCTTTCGTCGACCCTCCACCCTACCAAGCATGACATCCTTCTCCAGGGAATG
>NW_006921633.1:13651434-13657097 GCF_000298275.1 Orycteropus afer afer
GGCATTGATTGTAGAACCAAGCAATGTGAATTCTTTGACAACCTCAATCTTCTCTCCATTTATTGTGATGCTGCTCATTGGTCCAGTTGTGCTTATTTAATATCTGATCTAAATTTGGATAAATTGACCCCACTTCGAGATTTTATTCACTGCAACCCAAGCAACTTCTATCAGAGGTGAAATTATAATAGGTACCTATTGGTATGAATAAGGAGCTCTGGTGGCATAGTGCCTAAGGCATTTGACTGCTAACCAGAAGATTCATGGTTCAAACCCACCAGCAACTCTGCAGAAGGAAGACTGAGCAATCTATTTCCGTAAAGATTTACCGCTTTGGAAACCAACTGGAGGTTGGTATGAGTTGGAATTGATTTGATGACAGTGAGTTTGGTTTCATTGGTATTGGTATGATTTGAGGAAAAGAAATCACCAATAAGTTTTGAAGATGATACAAATCATGATGAGTTGCGATTTAGTATTGTGAAGCAAGATGCTCCATACTAGTGTGATGTTATAAAAAATTAATATTTCAATCCAGAGGCATAGCCAGAGATTTTTGTATCCTAAAACTCTGGTGGCATAGTGCCTAAGGCATTTGACTGCTAACCAAAAGGCTGGCAGTTCAAACCCACCAGCCACTCGGAAGGAAGATTGGGCAATCTACTTCGGTTTAGATACCGCCTCAGAAACCCAAGGAGGGGAGGTTGCAATGATTCAAATCGACTTGACAGCAGTAAGTTTTTTTGTTTTTTTCTTTTTTGTTTTTAGTATCTGGTAAATGGGCAAGTATTTAATAAATGTTTATTGAATTGTAATGTATCTTTAACCTACCAGGAAGTTGTAATATTTTCCATGTATTTTTTTCTACATTAATGGAGGAATGAAAGGAATCATGTTTGTCTTTCCACCCTAGTCCCACTTCTCTACCTATACATCATCTACCTTTAAATTCCTCTGTTTTCATGGCTGTTGCCCTAGTTTAGTCAGAACGGTTGGTTCTAAATGATAGGAATACAACTTAAAATAGCTTGAGCAGTAAATGGAATTTAGTGGTTGGCTTGGTGTGTTAGTTATGTTTGTGTGTCAACTTGGCTGGGCCTGGTTGAGTGGCTGGGCAGCTGGTGGTAGTTATTCCCCATGATGAGACTGGCAATCAACGCTATGGTGGAATCTACCACAAGCAGCTTCTTGTATATAAGGAGAAGCCTTGGGGATAGTCTTTAGCTTATGGCACCTTGAACCCTGCATGGAGCCATGTCAATACTCAGCAGCCTGCTATGCTCTGCTGACCTTGAGACTTACAATGTACTTAAGTTAACGGCCTGCCGTGTGGTTTGGTAACATCGAGACTGTGCCCTTTTACTTGTCAACCTTGGGCTTCTCCGCTTCAGCAGCCATCAGCTGTCTGAGTGAAGAAAAGCCTCTAGCTCCAGTGGGCTGGGAGCTGGAGGCAGAGCTAAAGCCCAAGGTTGAAGGGCTTTCAGCGAGCCCCTAGAGCCTGGCACTTTGAACTTGCACTTAATGCCTCTGAATTGTGAGAGAATAAACTCCTGTTTGTTAAGGCCATCCTATTTGTGGTATATTCTTGTCAGAGTGGCACTAGGTAACCACAACACTTGGTATACATTAGAAGGATGCTGAGATGTATACATAATTGAAGGAAGGATTGCGGAAATCAGACCTTGCAGTCTGGACAGAGATATCACCCCATTGACACCCACTCACATTTCTTCTTGCCTTTTCTTGGCTCATTTTCTTTTATTGCATTCAGACCTTTGCCAAAAGGTCAAAGAGTTTGCTGCCCTCAGCCCCACCTTTCTGGTAAGTATCATGAATTTATTGGCAAGGCCATGTCTCCTCTTGCTTTAAATTGGGAAATTCGTTGGGACCAATCAGTTTGCTAAAATAAAAGAGGGTACTGTGATTGGTCTCATTTGAAGCTCATGCCAACCCCCCATGGCCAGTAGAGGATAGTGTATAGCCAAAGAAGAGGCAGAGGAAAACTGTCCTCTCTAAGGCTCTATTACCCCAGTCCTTTGATGATTTCCCATTTTAATCCAGCTGCCTACTGTTCTCAGATCCATGTTTCTAAGCCACAGCTTACATCATGATTCCCAAGTTACTTAACTTTTAGTGGCTCCTCATTGTCTATATATATTGCTGTTGTTGTGTGCTGTCGAGTAACTTCTGACTCATAGTGACCCTGTAAGACAGAGTGTATCTGCCACATAGGGTCTCCTAGAAGGCTGTAATTTTTATGAGGAAAGGAGCCTTCGTGATGCAGTGGTTAAGTGCAAGGCTGCTAACCAAAAGATCGGTAGTTGAAACCCACCAGCAGTTCAGTGGAGAAAAGACTTGTCTATCTACTCTTGTGAAGATTACAGTTTAGGAACCCCTTTGGTGCAGTTCTACTCTGCTGCATAGCATCACTATGAATTGGAATTGACTCATTAACACACAATAATAACAATCTTTACAAGAGCAGATCACCAGGTCTTTTTTCCTGCAGAGCCACCTATTTGAACTGCTGACCTTTCAGTTAGCAGCTGAGTGAATAACCATTGTGCTGCCAGGGCTCCTATTGTCTATATAGCCAGTAGCATCTAAACTTCTGTTTTGGGATAGTTCTATAATCTGACCCCAGACTTCCCTTTCAACTTTATCTCTTGGTTTTCCTATTCATTGGTAAACTGAGCTAGCTGGCCTTCTATGTTATCATAATACCTTTTTTATTTCTCACTGGATTAGCCAAACCTTAAGTAAAAGTTTTGTGGTGTGATCATTAGCCATTAACTCAACTAACTCATTGCCATCGAGTTGGATTTAACTCATAGTGACCCCTCCATGGGTTTCCGAGGTGGTATCATTATGGTAGTAGATTGCCTGACCTTCCTTCCGAGGAGTGGCTGGTGGGTTTGAACTGCCAGCCTTCTGGTTAGCAGTCCAATGCCTTAGGCACTACGCTACCAGAGCTCCTCATTAGCTGTTAGAGAGATGTAAATCAAAATAACAATGAGATACTATCTCACCTCAGCAGTAATGGCAAAGTTCAACAAGACAGAAAATAACAAATGCTGGCAAGGATGTGGAGAGATTGGGACTCTCATACACTGGTGGTGGGACTGTAAAATGATATAACCACTGTGAAAGCAGTGTGGTAATTCCTTAAAAAGTTGGAATTAGAAATATGATTTGATCCAGCAATCCCATTACTAGGTATATATCTTAAAGAAGTGAGAGCCACAACAAGAATAGATATATGTACATCCATGTTCATCGCAGCACTATTTACAATAGCAAAAAGGTGGAAACAACCTACGTGCCCATCAACAGAAGAATGGACGACCAAACTATGGTACATACACACAGTGGAATGCTATATGCAACACTAAAGAATAATGTAGAATCTGCAAAATACTGCATAGCGTGGATGAATTTGGAGGACATTGTTGTTGTTGTTGTTAAGTGTTTCCGACTCATAGCAACCCCATGCACAGCAGAATGAAACACTGCCCGATGGAGGACATTATGCTGAGTGAAATAAGCCAGTCACAGAAGGACAAATACAGTATTAGTTCATTATTGTAAAAAGTCAAAGAAAGGTTTATATATGGAAGGAAACTTTCTTTGTTGGTTATGAGGGTTGGGAAGGGAGGGGTGGGAATACTACAAAAATAAAAATAGTAATTTTAAAAAAAAGGTTTTTTTGGTGACAGTCTCTCTATTTTATATGTTTAATGGCTATGAGTCTCTGAAGGCCCCAAAACTGAGGCATTTTACCTTGTTTCTTAGGTTCTGGCAAGATCTGTATCATTGTTGGCAAAATATACTAGTTTAGGCTTTTTCGTTGGTGGTGATGCTGATCCATTTCTCTTTGTAGTCACTTATAACAAGTAGTCAGAGGGAGACATGGCTTAATAGTTAGGAGGTTTTGGCTCTGCATGAGTCTCACTGAGTTTTTGGAAAAAGCACCTTGTTTCCTGTGTGCTTTATTTCCTTGAAGGTAAAGTGAACTATAAATATATGTGTCCATCCTTGAAGGTGGATTATGAGGCTCAAGTGAGGTATAGCTGTAAAAATGTTTTGAAAGGTTAAAAAGTACTATGCAAACTTAAGGTATTTTTTATTGTTTATATTTAGTTATGTTTTCTTGGATGCTTGAATAGAGAACACAGTTTCTAATAGCAATTAAATTTTGAAAATATATGGGAAAGCTTAAAGTAGTATACAATTTCAGAGTAGTGTTATTGTGAATGTACTATTTAGTTGAAGATAGGCAGCAAAGCTAAAAGAATTAACAAAACTTACTTAATGCTTCTTATAGAAAGGCATTGATTATATAATTATTGTATGTCAAACCAAGCCAGGCTATAAGAAATGGTTAAATTACATAGAGTTTTATCAGAGAACTGATTAATTTTATTATCCCTATGGTTTATTATTTCCCCATCCATGGAACTGGATATTTAAAACTTAAATTCTAGGCATTGATATAAAATTTGAGTTACATAAATTTTTAACGTTAGCTTTTTTGGTATTTGATATTTGCAATGGGAATGTTTTTGTACTTATAAATGGATGACCCTTTTTGAATGCTTAATCAGTGATGAAGACTCACTCAAAATTACATCTTTCATTAAGAAGCTTTTTCTCGATACCTACCAAATTCAAATTTATTACTGTTTTTGTCACCTCTCTAGTCTATTGCATCTGCAGACATGGATTTCAACCAGCTGGAGGCATTCTTGACTGCTCAGACCAAAAAGCAAGGTGGAATAACATCTGACCAGGCTGCTGTCATTTCAAAATTCTGGAAAAGCCAGAAGACAAAAATCCGAGAGAGTCTCATGAACCAGAGCCGCTGGGACAATGGGCTTCGAGGCCTGAGCTGGAGAGTTGATGGCAAGTCACAATCAAGGCACGCTGCTCAAATACACACCCCTGTGGCCATAGTGGAGCTGGAATTTGGGAAAAGTGGACAGGTGAGTTTCACTACAATCAATTTCCTTTGGTAAACTATCTTTCCATTGTTTATTAGAGTATATTAGCCAGTTTATTAAGATGATTTAATGGAAGTCATCTTTGTAGAGATAACAGGGAAAGACCCTGTTTCATAGATTGTCTTTTCAGAGGTAGAATCATTTGAAAATTTGGATACTCTCAATTGTGGACAGCATCTGGAAATCAGTTTCAGAATCTTAGTAGCCATCTCAGAAGAATAGAATAGGTCAACAAAGTGATGGCACAGAAATTGACCATTACCACACTTTGGGTAGATCTCAAAATCTTGGCCTGTGGTCAGAATCTCCAAAGTAATGATGGAGATATTAAATAAAGGCCACATATTGAGATTAAAGAACACAGAACAAAACTATCTCCCCCAGTCATCTTTATAGTTAAAGTCAGACATGGGAGGAAATGTATTTTATTATACTAATATATTGTTTTTAAAGACCTTGAATAAGGTCTTAGAGCCCACAAACAATTTTAATTTGTTGTTGTTGTTGTTAAGTGCCGTCGAGTCATTTCCGACTCATAGCAACCCCATGCATAGCAGAACGAAACAAAGCCTGATCCTGCGCCAGCCCCACAATCCCTGCTATACTTGAGCCCATCATTGCAGCCACCGTGTCAATCCATCTCGTTGAAGGCCTCCCCCTCTT
>NW_006921633.1:13662002-13663185 GCF_000298275.1 Orycteropus afer afer
AGTTGTGTAGGTTGCAGATCGGATGGTGTACCAGTTGCTAGGACTGATTGTTTCCATTAATTTTGGTTTTCTTCTTTCTTCTTGACGAGGAGAGACCCATTGTTGCATCTAGATGGCAGCTTCCTAGCTTTTAAGGTCCCAGTCGCTACTCGAACTTTCCATCTCTTGAGTGGTGCATTTAATCCATTAACATTCAGTGTAATTATCGACAAGTATGAATTGGTTGCTATCATTTTGTTATATGTTTTTTCATGATGTCCCTGGTTTCTTTGTTCCATATTATTTTCTGTGCTGAGCTCATTATGTTTATGAATTGTGTTGTCATTTCCTGTTTTGCTGTTGTTTGGTATTTGCTGAATATTTGTACTTGTCCTTTCTTTTATTGTGATGTGAAGGTTTATCATTTTTGTTTAAGATTACCCTGTGATTTGTAATTTTCTCTCCATTATTAGAACAGTCCATTCTATCCTTCAACTCCTTTGACTTCCTCACTGTGATGGTTATGTTTGTGTGTCAACTTTGCTGGACGTGGTTGAGTTGCTGGGCAGCTGGTGGTAGTTATTTCCCATGATGAGACTGGCAGTCAATCATGGTGGGATCTACCAGAAGTAGCTGTGACTAGCTGCCTTGGGTATGTGGTTTGTTTCCAGTGTATAAGAAGCAGCTTTAGGAATGTTTTATAGCCGGTGCCATACTTGGACCCTGCATGTATCTGTGTCATTGTTCAGCAGCCTGCCATGCTCTGCTGACCTGGGGACTTACAATTGACTTAAATTAATGCCTGCCATGTGGTTTGGTAACATCAGGATGTACCATTTTACTTGTCAACCTTAGGCTTCTCAGCGTCAGCAGCCAGCAGCTGTCTGAGTGAAGAAACACCTCTAGCTTCATTGGGCTGGGAGCTGGAACCAGAGCTGCAGCCCAAGGCTGATGGGCTTTCACCCAGCTTCTAGAGCTTGGCACTTTGAACTCGGACTTAAAGCCTCTAAATGGTAAGAATAAACTCCTGTTTGTCAAGGCCATCCCATTTGTAGTATATTCTTGTCAGAGTGGCACTGGGTAAGCAGAACACTTACCATTTAGAAGTTCTATAACTACACAGTATTTTCCCTTGTTTTGGTTTGTAGTTGTCCTCACTTGTCAGTTGATGTCTTTGGTTCTCTGTTTACAGTCTTGTAAGCTT
>NW_006921633.1:13663748-13666183 GCF_000298275.1 Orycteropus afer afer
CCTTAGGCTTTCTTCATTTTGTTTTGATCTTTTTCTGATTGATGCCTTTCCGAAAAAGTATTCAGGTATTTATCTTCAATCTCATTAATTCTCTCTTCCATTGCATCAATTCTACTCTTTTGTCCTTCCAATGTGTTATCTATTTCTGACAATTTAGTATTAATCTTCTGGATTTCTATCTGTAGATTTAGAATCATTTCTAATTTTCCATTTATTTTGTCATTTTGTTCTTATATTTTCTTCCAAAATTTTTCTAGGGTTTTGTCTGTGTTACCTTTGGTCTGTCTCTATGTCCTTTGAAGATACCTAAACATAGTTCTTTTGAATTCCTTATGAGAGAGTTGCAATTCTGCTTCTTCCTCAGTGATGTGTTCTGAATCTGTATCCTGCTCCCTTGTTTCTACCACTTTATCTTGCTTCTTGTGTAGACCGTGATGGCCTCTTGTCTCTGAGACATCGTGGCATTATTGTATTTAGATCTCTGTTAACTGTTTGTGAAGAGCAGCCAAGGATGAGTCAGGCTTTTCTTGGTGCTTGTTTATCATTGGCCCGTTGGTGGAGAAGGATGTGGTGGCTCTCACTTAGTAAGTGAAGCTGCAGGAGGTGTGGATGGAGTTGTTTCATATGGGGAGTGTTGCTTTCTTCCACTCAGTTAAACAAAAATAACAATTGAATAACCGTGAAAAAAGTAAAAGCAAATGGATGAAAAAATACACCATGTAATCACACAGGAACAATAATCAAAAAAAAAAAGGAAAAAGAAGAAGAAAAAAAAAACCCCTGCAATATCTGGGGAGAGAGCAATAAGAGAAAAAAGATAGAGAAGGAGAATAATGAAGAAAAATATGGGAAAAATGCAAAAAGAAAAACAAGGAACAGGGTTAACTACGGGAAAGAAAAGAAAAACCTTTGGAACCAGGAACAGGGAAAAGAAAAAAAGCTGAAAAAGAGAACCTGAGAGGGGAAGAATAAAGAATAATAGTAAAAAGGACAAATATAATAGTAGTAGATTTAAAACAGACAAAAACAAACAAACTTAAAAACAGAAAACAGAAAAAAAAAATCGGAGCAGGGTCGGGTAGGGCACTCAGGCTACATGTGAGCACACAGTATGGCATGGAATTCCTGCTGGCCCAAAATGTCGATGGGAGAGAGGGATGGCTGCACCTCCATTCACCAAGAGGGTGTGGGGTATAAGAGTAACAAGGGGAATGTCACGCCTTTACAGTTGTCTAGGTCTGGAATGCCCATATGCTTCCTGGCAAGTGGAGCCTGTTCTTAAGTCCCTGGAATTTGGGAGCACACTGTTGCTTGAAAAATCCAAAATGGGTCAAGCCACTTGGAAACATTCAAAATGACTGTACCCTCTGGACAGAGAAAAGTCTACAGCTCAGCCCACCTTCCTCTTTGCTACTTCCCCTTCTATTCCCCAGCCACCAGAGCAGTCTTCCATGCAGTCCCTGGCTAGCAAGGCCGATTTTTAGGTTAATTCTTAGGTCCTACCACCACTCAACATTATCCAAGCTATCTGTGCCATCAGGATTGCTGCCAAACTGTAGCTCCATATGTCTCTGTTTTTAGTGTTTTCATGCAAATTCTTCTGCTAGTTGGAGTTTAGTCCAATTCTGTACCCTTCCCTTCAAAGCTCAGGGGTCCAAGATTATCTTCTTTATCTGTGTTAATTGGTTCCCCTTTTCTTTGTTGAAGAGGGTCTGTGCAGTCTTTCTGCCTATTCCGCCATCTTACTGGAACTCTGCTGTCTTAATTTTTTAGTGCTGCTAGAAATAGCAAGTAACAGAAATACCTCTAGTGGGTGGTTTTAATGAGCAGAAGGTTATTTTCTCACAATTTAGAAGGCTAGAAGTTCCAATTCAGGCTGCCAGCTCTAGCAAAGGCTCTCTCCGCAGTGGGAAAAGTCCTTGTCTCAGCTTCTCTCAGCAGTTTTTGGAGATCTTCATATGGCATCTGTCTTTCCCCCATTCATGCTTGCTTGCTTCTGTACCTAATCTACTCTTTTAATCTCAAAAGTGATTGGTTAAGACACACCCTACACTGATACAATCTTGTTAACATAAAAAAGAAACCCCATTTCCAAATGAAATTATATCCACAGGTAAGTTATTATTGTGAGCCAACAAATGGATTCCCGTGGAGTAGAACTACCCATTACCACCGCTCGTCTGTCAGTTTGTTGTACTGTGGTGGCTTGTGTGTTGCTCTGAGGTTGGAGGCTATGCCACTGGTATTTCAGATACCAGCAGAGTCACTTATGGTGGACAGGTTTCAGTGGATACAGCAGTATATTGACAGGGAACTGCCAGAAATGCAAGCTGAATTTAGAAGAGGATGTGGAATAATAGATGTCATTGCTAATGTCAGATGGATATTGGGTGAAAGCGAACAACAGCAGAAAAATGTTTACTTGTGTTTTATTT
>NW_006921633.1:13667653-13673841 GCF_000298275.1 Orycteropus afer afer
AACAGATGGGCTCAGGTATAACAGGCATTGTAAGGCTGGCACAGGACCAGGCAGCATTTTGTTTGGTTGTACATAAGGTTGCTGTGAATCAGAGCCAATTCAATGGTACCTAATAACAGAACAGCAGAACTGTGCATAGTATTTACTAGGCTGAAGTGTTTACAAGAGCAAATTGCCAGGTCTTTTCTCCCATGAAACAGCTGGTCAGTTCAAACTGCTGTCCTTTTGGTTTGCAGCCACGCACTTAACCATTTCACCTGCCAGGGATCCATTCCATAGGTATAAACCAAAAAACCAAACCTGTTGCTGTCGAGTCAATTCCAACTCATGGTGATTCTGTAGGACAGAGTAGAATTGTCCCATGGGGTTTACAAAGTAGTAATCTTTACAGAAGCAGAGTGCCACATCTTTTTTCTACAGAGCAGCTGGTTGATTTGAACCACCAACCTTTCAGTTAGCAGTTAAGTGCTTGACCACTATGCCACCAGGGCTCCTAATCCACAAGTATAGGGGTTAGGACTTACAACACATGTTTTGGAAGACACAATCCAGGTTTTTGTTGAATTCTGGGGTATGTGTGTATGTGTTTGTATGTACAATTGTATACCTCAAAGCACCCAAATTATTATTTTCAATTTATGTCATATTAAAGCATTGTTTCTCAACATGATTGCACAATAGAATCACTTGTGGAGTTTAAACATTTTGATGGTCAGGACACACTCTAAACTGATTAAATAAGAATCTGTTGGGATGGGATATAGGTATCAGTAGTCTTTAAAGCTCTCTGGTGATTCTGTATGCATCCAGAGTTGAAACCCGCTCTATTAAAAACCCCAAACCAAACCCACTGCCATCAAGTCATTTCCAACTCACAGTGACGCTGTAGTACAGAGTAGAACTACCCCATGGGATTTCCAAGGCTGTAAACCTTCACAGAAGCAGACTGCATCATCATTCTCTTGTGAAATGGCTGGTGGGTTTGAACTGCTGACCTTTTGGTTAGCAGCCAAATTCTTTAACCACTGTACCACGAGAACTCCTGAGTAGGTTAATAGTGAAGGAAAAAAAGATGTAAACTTGAAGAAGTGATCTAGTTTTGAAAGAATTAATTATGCAGTACTTCAGAAGTTATCAGTTGAAAATTCTGTGTCTTATGTAAGAATTTTATAATGGTAAATGGTATTGAATGATTAGACTGCTTTATTATTAACATAGTACTTATTTTTCTTAGCCAAGTCTTTGCTTAACAAAGCATGTTTGCATTTGGTTTGGTCTTAAATAATAGCTTTATGAGATTTTATTTATTTGAGACATCAACAACATTTGACACACTTGATAATTCTGTTTGTTTTTGAAATACTTGTTTTTCAGGATACCACATTGGCCTGATTTTTTTTTTTTTCTTAGCCTCTCCTAGTGTGGTAGTTATGCTTGTGTGTCAGCTTGGCTGGGCCTGGTTGAGTGTCTGGGCAGCTGGTGGTAGTTATTCCCCATGATGAGACTGGCAATCAACTCTATGGTGGCATCTACCACAAGCAGCTGAGTAGCTGCTTTTGGGATGTGGTCTGCTTCCTGTATATAAGGGGAAGTCTTGGGAATGGTCTCTAGCCTATCACATGCTTGGACCCTGCATGTAGCCATGTCATTGCTCAGCAGCCTGCTATGCTTTGCCAACCTTGGGACTTAAAATGGACTTAAGTTAATGACCTGCCGTGTGGTTTGGTAACATCGGGACTGTGCCTTTTTCCTTGTCAACCTTGGAGCTTCTCAGCCTCAGCAGCCAGCATTTGTCTGAGTGAAGAAATGCCTCTAGTTCCAGTGGGCCAGGAGCAGAAGGCAGAGCTAGACTCTAAGGTTGAGAGGCTTTCACCCAGCCCCTAGAGCCTGGCACTTTGACTTGGAGTTAAAGCCTCCAAACTGTAAGAGAATAAACTCCTGTTTGTTAAGGACATCCCATTTGTGGTATATATTCCTGTCAGAGCAGCATTAGGTAACCAGAACACCTAGTTTTCCTTTTCTTTTCTCTCTTTTTCTTTTAAAAATATTTTGTTGGTTCTTTCTCATTCCTTCAACCTTTAAATGTTAGAGTACCCCTGGGTCCAGTCCTTGTTTCTCTTCTCTTAACTTTTCACTTTCTAAGTTACCTAATCTAGTTTAAGGATTTGAATGCTATCTCTAAAGCATTTGACTGCTAACTAGAAGCTGGCAGTTCACACCCACCAGCCCCTCTTTGAGAGGAAGATTGGGCAGTCTACTTGTGTAGAGATACTGCCTCAGAAACCCAAGGAGGGGTCACTGTGAGTCAGATCTGACTCAACAGCAGTGAGTTTAGTTTGTTTTTTTGGTTTGGTATATGTGAATGACTTCCAAATTTATCTCTCTAAAGTGTATTTCTCCCTTAAGTTCCAGATACATTTTATGACATACTTGAGCACTCCACTTGAATATGTGAAAGGTATAAAAAATTGAACATACTCAATGCTAAGTTCCTCATATCCAGGTATCCCCTGTTTTTTGAAAGTTCACTTTACATCACTTTGCTTTTATAAAAGACCTATGTTAGTACCTGTTCTTGCTAATTGAAAGGAATCCAGAGAAGATTTTCACTTTTATGGAAAAAAAGCAAAAAGTGAAACTAGCATTTAGTGTTCAGCATTTGTTTTGCAGCATGCCATTAAAGGGACAGTGGTACCCTGAGCAGAGAGTGAGAGTGGTGTCACCAAACTCCTTCCCTAGGAACTACACTCAGCATCTCAGCCTCAGGCCACCATAGCTTTGAACTGTATCTGTGGACAATATAAACTCACTGCCGTCAAGATGATTTGACTCTAGTGATGCCTCCTTGGGTTGCTAAGGCAATGTCACTATGGAATTAGATTGCCTAATCTTCCTTCTGAGTGAACACTATATGTTAGTATTATTTAAGGTTTTATGTGTTATTTGGTATGATTTGGTAGATTATTTTTTGGATTTGGGAACACTCGAAATTTTTTCTCATAAAAATTAATGGTACTTGCTTCTTCATTTTATGCCATTTCAGCTTGTGAAAGGTTTCATAGGAGCACTCTACTTTCGAATAGTGAGGTCTGTACCTCCCAAATTTGTTCCTCCTGTGTTCTTTCTTATCTCACTTAATGGTACTTCTATTCTCCCCCACCCCCATCCAAGTTAATATATGTCTACCCTCTAGTTAGTGGTTTACCTCTCTTCTCGTCCCACCCCAGGTAACCATCAAAGTATATTTCTTTTTGTGTGAAACCCTTTTCTTGACTTTTTACAATAGTAGTCTCATATAATATGTGTCCATTTGTGATTGACTAACTTCACTCAGCATAATGACCTCTGGGTTCATCCATCTTATGAGATGTTTCACAAATTCATCATTGTTCTTTAACATTGAGTAGTATTCTACTAAGGAGCTCTCTTGGTATATGTGGTTACTAACCAAAAGGTTGGTGGAAGAAAGATGAGGCAATCTCCATCTGTAAAGATTTACAGCCTTGAAAACTCTGTGGGGGTCACTATGAGTTGGAAACAACTTGGTGGCAGTGAGTTTGGAGTTTTTTTGAGTATTCTGTTGTGGTATGTACCATAGTTTGTTGATCCATTTAGGTTGTTTACATCTTTTTGTTATTGTGAGTAGTGCTGCAGTGAACATGGATGTGCATAAACTTGTTTGTGTCACAACTCTTATTTCTCTAGGATACATACCTAGTAGTGAGATTGCTGACTCATATGTATTTCTGTTTCCACTTAAGAAAGTGCCATACTGTTTTCTCTAATGGTTGTACCATTTTACAGTCCCACCAGTGGCATTCTTCCAGTTTTTCCAGCTCATGTCCTTTCTTTTTTTTTTTCACACCCCACATACAGTCCATCATCAAATCTTACACAAAGTTTCAAATGTATCTAAAATTTGACCACTTCTTACTACTCCCACACCTTTGTTCCAGTCACTGTTACCACTCACTAGATTATAACAACATTCTCCTAACTGGCCTTTGTTTCTGCTTTTTATTTTGTTTCATATATTTATTTATTTGTATAGAACAATACTTTACTAACATAGGAAAGAGAGCAAAGCCAACTTTAATTATGGGCACTGGTCCCCCATGGCCAGTGTGTCTCACTCTTTAGCTGACATAGGGATGGTGGTCTGCACACACCGCTCTTTTGTGCCATAGTTGAAGAACATCATATTATCTTGACAGGAGAATCATTTAGAAGTGGAGTTGTCCAAGTACCTTGTGATGTGCATCAGTAAGCAGTTTCTGGGAATGGTGACATGTGTTCAAGGCAGAAGATAAGGTTTGTCCGGTAGACTACAAGCTATGGGATGTGTTTTGGGTCAAAAAGCCCGGGGAAAGGGAGTCAACCCAGGCACTCATACCATCCAAGATGCCAGGGTGACACATCTGGTCCTAAGCACAAAGCTCAATTGTGGGCCACAAGAAAAGGTGGCAGACGACCCCATTCCATAATTGTAATTCCCCTCTGCCATCCCTTGTTCTTTTGTTATTCTGTTCACTGTTTTTTGTTTTTGATTAAAATATTTCATTTTTCAGTGAAACTTTACACAGTAAATTAGGTTCCTATTTTAAAATTTCTACACAATTTGTTCAGTGACATTGGTTTGCTTTTGCTCTTTACCATATTCTCCATATTGCATTATTTGCATAGCATTGCAATAATCCAGATGAGATAACATTAGAAAGGAAGATGGAGAGAATTTTAGCAGTCAAGAAATTTAGCCATCAATGTAGACAGAAGTAAACAGATATAAACTGTATCTTGAACTTAGATGAGTTGTTTGGAAATGAGTGGGATGCGAGAAATGAAATAAAATGAGGAACTGAGGATAACTCCTTGACATGGATATGATGGTATAAATTGGTGATGCTAATCCTGGTTTAAGGAGCTCAGGTGGCATAATGGATATGGCATCTGGCTGCTAACTAGGTCAGTGGTTCATAACCCACCAGCTATTCCACAGAAGGAAGATGAGGCTATCTACTTCCATAAAAATTTACAGCCTTGGAAACCCAGTGGGGGTTGCTATGAGTTGGAAATGATTCAATGGCAGTGAGTTTGAGTTTTTGAGTTTTTGAGTTTTGAATCCTTGTTTAATGCTCTGATTCATTTGACCATTTAATATACAACCTGAATTTTTTGATAGCTATTTACAGTCCTTCTATTTGAGAAAAAAAAAGTTCTTTACATTGGTAGCGTAGTGCCTAAGGCACTTGACTGCTAACCAGGAGGCTGGCGGTTCAAACCCACCAGCCACTCCTTGGAAGGAAGATGGGGCAATCTACTTCCGTAGTGATACTGCCTTGGAAACCCAAGGAGGGGTCGCTATGAGTTGGGTCCGACTCGCTGGCACACAACAACAGTTAAGAAAATATTGTTTGTACTGAAGCAATTTGATTTTGAAACTCCTGGTATAAAGAGATGCATTTGAGATGACTAAGCTTAAATTTTTCCTAATAGGCTTTTTGAAAAGATCATTGTTTCTTATGATTTGACTTTTTTGTATGTATATTATACTTCAGTAAAAATATTGAGAGAGAGGTGATTGAGAGATGAGTGTTTGTCTTTGCAAACTAGTTGATCCTGTGAGAACAGTTGGGCACTACTAAAGGTACTCTGCCTTTGACCATGTAGCTTGCCAGCAAGCAGCCCTTGGTGTCAGTCTTCTTTCATATTGTTGCCATTCATGGTCTCAGGTTCCATTCTTGTGGACAGATGGAGTGCTTAAGAGAAAGTCAGGAAATCTAGCCTTTAGAAAGTTTGGAAACAACTTTTGGATATGTTTCTTGTCCTAAACTCAGAGTGACAGTTTATTCTGCCTAGCAATGTTGAAATTGCTTGTGTTAATCTAGTATTTGTGTACTGGCCAGTTGGCTGTGGGCTTCGTTCCATGTATGCTACCACTCTGCTGCCAAGATGACTATAGAAAGCTTCTGGCCCAAGCCTGTGTTTAGCACTTCTGTGTGGAATTTTTTTTTTTCCTTTTGTGATTATCTTATTTCACTCAGCATAATGTCCTCCAAGTTCATCCTCGTTATGCGGTGTTTTGCAGATTCTTTTTTGCATATTATTCCATTGTGTGTATGTACCATAGTTTGGTTATCCATTCCTCAGTTGATGGACATCTAGGTTGTTTCCATCTTTTGGCTATTGTA
>NW_006921633.1:13675571-13683618 GCF_000298275.1 Orycteropus afer afer
GCCAAGGGTGATTCAGGCTCTTCTTGGTGATTTTTTATCGTTGGCCCGTTGGTGGAGAAGGAGGTAGTGGCTGTTGTTCAGTAAGTGAAGTCACAGGAGGTGTGGGTGTAGTTGTGTCTTATAGGGACTGTTGCTGTCTCCCAGTCAGTGAGACAAAAATGACAATTGAATAACCATCAAAAAACTAAAAGCATGTGGACAAAAAACACACCATGTAATCACACAGGAACAGTAACCAAAAAAAGGGAAAAAGAAGAAGGAAAAGCAAGAAAACCTGCAATATCTGGGGATAGGGCACTAAGAGAAAAAAGGTAGAGAAGGAAAATAATTAAGAAAAAGAAAATGGGAAAAATGCAAAAAGAAAATCAAGGAACAGAGTTAACCATGAGAAAAAAGGGGAAAAAAAGAATAAAATTTAAAAAAAAAATCAACCAGGAACAGGGAAAAGAAAAAAAGCTGAAAACTAGGACCTGGGAGGGGAAGAATAAGATTAATAGTAGAAAGAACAAAAGTATTAATAATAATAGTTGTTTTAATACAGACAAATACACACAAACTAATCACCGGAAAAAAGAAAGCGAAAAAGAAAAACGAAAAAAAAAAAAAATCGGTGGAGGACAGGGCAGGGCATCCAGGCTCTGTCTGAGCACATAGACTGTGATGCAGTTCCTGTGGGCCCAAAAGGTAGGTGGGAGTGGAGGATGGCCGCACCTCCGTTCACCAGGCGGGTGTGGGGTATGAGAGTAACAAGAGGAATGTTGCACCTTTTCAGTCTTGCAGGTCTGGAGTGTCCTTGGGGTTGCTGGAAAGCCAAACCTCTTCTTAAGCCCCTGGAATCTCAGAGAGTGCTTGTCTCTTTAAATATCCAAAATAGTCAAGCTGCTTGTAACATTCAAAATGGCGGTGTCCTCCAGACCGGCACAAGTCCACAGCTCAGCCTGCTTTTCTCTTCACCTTCTCCATTTATTCCCCAGCCACTAGAGCAGTCCCCGTGCAGTCCCTGGCTAGCAGTGCTGATTTTTAGGTTAATTCTTAGGTCCTACCACCACTTGGGTATCTCCAAGCTGTCTGTGCCGTCAGGATCGCTGCCAGACCGCAGCTCTGTCTGTCTCCTTTTTTGGTATTTTCATGCAAATTCTTCTGCTAGTTGGGGTTTAGTCCACTTCTTTATCCTTCCCTTCAAGGCTCAGGGTCCAGGATTATCTTCTGTGTCTGTGTTAATTGGTTTCCCTTTTCTTTGTTGAAGAGGGTCTGTGCAGTCTTTCTGCCTAGTCCAACATCTTACCGGAACCGGCAATGATTTTTTTCTGGAATGTTTTTTTTAACGATTTATGGAATTAGGGGATATAAAGTGGGACTTCTGAACTTGGAGACTAATGAACATTTCAACTTTATCATGTTTCTGATCCTTATATGTTGTAACTGTTTACAATTAATTAAAGAGATCTTATCAGTAGTACCCAAGATGCAAGAGGCAGAAAAATAAATGGTAGTCACTAAAAGTCAGCTCAGGTTAACTGCCAAATAAGCTCAACTTCCTTTTGATTGTCAAGGTTATTGAACTAAGTAGATTAGAAGTCAATAACAGAGGCAGTTTCACTGAATATTAGTAAATCATTTAATAGTCTTGTGAATGTAATAAAGAAACAGAAACTAGATTATGATATAAAGCCAGTGAGTGCATAGCTCGTTGTGCAACAATATCCAAATAGTGTTGATCGAAAAATGAGTTTGAACTGTCACTATATGATACTCCCCTCTCATATAACTTCTTAAAATCCAAAAAGTAAACCCACTGCTGTCGAGTCAGTTTTGATTCATAGTGACCCCATATGGGTAGAACTGCCCAATAGGCTTTCCAAGGCTGTAATCTTTATGGAAGTAGACTTTGCCACCAGGGCTCCTTATAAAACCCCTTAGTGTAGTCTCCTGAGAATATAATTTACAGCTTCTATGATCTATCACTCATTTATATTGTATAGTTCAGTCAAGCTGCACTAGATTTTTTCATATATGACATGTCCTCTCCCGTTGTTAAGAAGTTCTGTTGGCGCAGCAGTTAAAGCATTAGGCTGCTAATCACAAAGGTTGGTATTTTGAACCTGCCAGTTGCTCTGAGGGAGAAAGATTGGGCAGTGTGCTTCTGTAAAGATCTACAGCCTTAGAAACTATATGGGGTAGTTCTACTCTGTCCTGTAGGGTCACTATGAATTGGAATTAACTAGATGGCAGTGGGTTTGGGGTTTTCCTGTTGGCACTTGCGATGCTCTGTATCTATCCCAGTTTTCACTTGCTGAAATCCTCTCCCTTCTCTGAAGCCCAGACTACTGAATACCTCTGCCAAGAGTTCTTCCCCATTTAGCTCAACTGGATTTTATAATCTGAGTTCTCAGGATATTTTGAACCTTTTTTTTATAGCACTTAATATAATATCAATTAAAAAAAAAAACTGAATGTATAATTAGTGTCAAACTAACGTAAATTAAAAAAATAAAGGAAGTTACTGACTTTGGTATGTAGGAAGCCCAAACATAGTTCCTAGCTTCTACATCTCTTGGCTCTGTCACTTTTCATTGTATTCTGTAAATAACTGACTCCACATGGAGGGTAAGATGATGGCCAACAGATCCAGACACACATCTTCTCAGGTTAGTAGTACTAGTGGTAAGAGTTGCTTTTCTCTTCCCAACATATGTATATGATCAAGGGAGGATCTTTTTTCCTTGCTTAGGTCACATGGCCACTCCTACAGAAGTCACTCATTTTTCCAGTTAGGGTGAGTTAAGCCTGTAGCATTTGTCCAGCTTTTGACCAAGCATAGGAGCTCTAATGGTGCAGTGGTTAAAGCATTTGACTACTAACCAGACACTCAGCGGTTTGAACCCACCAGCTGCTCCACAGGAGAAAGATGAGGTGGTCTGTTTCTGGAAAGATTTACAGCCTTGGAAACTTGATGGAGCAGTTCTATTCTGTCCTGTAGGGTTGCTAAGTCAGAATCGATAGCTGTAGGTTTGGTTTGGTTTATTTTGACCAAGGGTAAGGTTAGATACAGATTGATAGCTGATATCACAGGGAATAGGTGAGAAGCAGTTTTCCAAAGAAAATAAACATGCTAGAAAAACAAAACCAATATATATCTACCATAATGTCCTGTTTATGCTTTCAAAAAGCTTATAATGTATCATTATTGTTTTTATCCCTTAAAGCTTCAAAATATTAAAGTAGATGTTTGATAACTGTTTGTTGAGTGAATTAATAAATGGGAGAATCCGTGTAATAGTTACCTATTATTACATGACAAATTACCTCAGAATTTAGGGGCTAAAACAACCATCACTTATTTTCTGTCCTAGGAATAGGGATAGGAATTTGGGAGCAGCTTAGCTATGTGATGTTACTCAGGGTCTTTCATAAATTGCTCAAGATGTCAGCCAGGGCTGTGGGCATCGGAAGCCTTGGTTAGGGCTGGAAGATCTGCCTCCAGGCTGACTCGTGGCTGCTGAAAGACGCCTCAGTTTCTTGCTGGTTGTTGGTCAGTGGCCTCACTTCCTTACTACATGGACCCCGCATAGTGTAGCATAGCAGCTGGTTTCCTCCGGAGTGAGTGATCCAAGAGACAGCACAAGGAGGAAGCTACAGTGCCTTCTGTGACCTAGTCTCTGAGCTATATATCATTACCTCTTCTTCTTTTTTTTTTCTTTTAACATAGTAAATATATGTCATAGTTTATTTTTCACTGGGAAATAATGACAATATGATAAGTGTGAATTGACCGAGTTACTCTTGTTTTGTTACCATCTTTTAGTTTTCATCCATTTAACAAATATCTATTGAGTGTTTACTATAAGAATAACAGTGGCTAATATTTATGGGGAGTCCCTGAGTGGTCCAAGCAGTTAATATGCTCAGCTGCTAACCAAAAGCTTAGAAGTTTGAATCTACCCAGAGATGCCTTAGAAGAAATTCTTTACAAGCAACTTTGAAAAAATCAGCCAAAGAAAACCTTGTGAACACATGGGGTCAGAATGGACTTGACGGAATCTGGTAACTGGTAATATGTATAGTGTCCTTACCATGCTCTAAGGAGCGTTGTGGCACAGTGGTTAAGTGGTTGGCTGCTAACAGAAAGGTTGGTGGTTTGAACCTACTAGCCACTGCATGGGAGAAAGATGAGGCACCTGGTTTCCATAAAGATACACAGTCTTGGAAACCCTATGGGGCATGTTTTGGTTCTTCAGTGCCACTCTAACAGGATATACCTCGAATATATGGCTTTAACAAACAGGGATTTATTCTCTTTATTCTAGTTTAGGAGACTAGAAGTCCGAGTTCAAAGTGCCAACTCTACGGGCTGGGTGAAAGCCCCTTGACCTTGAGCTTCAGCTTTACTTCTTGCTCCCAGCCCACTGAAACTAAAGGCTTCTCTAAGTCCAAAAGTGCCAAAAAGCTCAAGACCTTTCTCAAAGCGTAAACTTATATACTAGAAGCAGACAACATCCCTAAGGCAGCTACTCAGCTGCTCCCAGTAGATTCCACCATGGAGTTGATTACCAGTCTCATCATGGGAAATAACTACATCCAGCTGCCCAGCCACTCAACCAGGCCCAGCCAAGTTGACACACAACCTTAACTACCCCAGGACAGTTTTGCCTTGCCTGTAGGGTTGCTGTGGATCAGAATCAACTCTGTGGTAACAGGTACCATGTTCCAAGCCCTGACCTAAACGTACTTTTATGAATTGATTCATTCAGTCTTCTGAACAACCCTCTAAAATTGGTGTGGTGGTTATGTTTGTGTGTCAGCTTTGCTGGGCCTGGTTGAGTGGTTGGACAGCTGGTGGTAGTTATTCCCCATGATGAGACTGGCAATCAACTCCATGGTGGGATCTACCACAAGCAGCTGAGTAGTTGCTCTGGGTATGTGGTCTGCTTCCCATATAAAGGAAGCAGCTTTGGGAATGGTCTCGAGCTTATGGCACGCTTGGACCCTGCATGTAGCCGTGTCATTGTTCAGCAGCCTGCCATGCTCTGCTGACCTGGGGACTTACAATGGACTTGAATTAATGGCCTGCCGTGTGGTTTTGTACGATCAGGACAGTGCCTTTTTACTTGTCAACCATGGGCTTGGTAGTCTCAGGAGCCAGCAGCTGTGTGAGTGAAGAAAAGCCTCTAGCTTCAGTGGGCCAGGAGCTGGAGGCAGAGCTGAAGCGCAAGGTTGAGGGGCTTTCACCCAGCCCCCAGAGCTTGGCACTTTGAACTTGGACTTAAAGCCTTCAAATTGTAAGGATAAACTCCTGTTTGTTCAAGCCATCCCATTTGTGGTATATTTCTTATCAGAGCGGTACTAGGTAACCAGAACAGTTGGTATGATATTTTTTTCATTTGATTATAGATTAATTTTACTTTTGAATAATTTTAGATTTACACAGGAGTTGCAAAAATAGTACAATGAGTTTTCCCAATTGCTAATATCTTATATAACCGTGATTAAAAAAAGAGAAGAAATTGATTGGTATATCACTATTAACTTTAGTCTAGATTTTATTTATATTTCACGAGCTTCTCTATTATTATTTTCTTTCTGTTCTAGGATCAGATTCATGCTACCACATTTTATTGCATTGTTATGGAAGTAGGTTTGGGGTGAGATGGAGAAGGAAAGAAAAAGAAAGTAGCGTGCAATTAAAGAATTAGAAAAGGTCTTTTTACCTCAAATAATTCTTCTAATGAGGCAGTGTTTTTTTCAACTCTTTTAAAAATATTCCTGAAATAGTTGCTTATGTAAGAGGGCTGTGATGCTTTGGGTGTTAAGGGATTTGGCTCACATCAAACATTTATAAAAGTCTGATCTGTTGAAGGTACTTTAATGTTTTTCTAGGTCCTTCATTAAAATAGGGATTTATTTGTCTATATATTTGGTCACATTGTTCATAAGGGACTGGTTTTCTGGAGTAAGTAAATTTGTTTAAGGATAATATGACTTTAAATAAAGTAATATTCTAAAGCTCTTGTGTGTTGTTGTTTGTTTTAAATAAACCTTTAATTTTAGAATAGTTTTAGATTTACAAAATTATTGTGAAGATAATACAGAGAGTTCTCATATACCTCATACCCAGTTTCCCTATTTTTACCATCTTACTACCTGCATAGGAACTCTGGTAACGTAGTGCCTAAGGCATTTGACTGCTAACCAGAAGGCTGGTGGCTCAAACCCACTAGCCACTCTTCAGAAGGAAGATTGGGCAATCTGCTTCCGTAGCGATACCACCTCGGAAAACCAAGGAGGGCTCGCTATGAGTTGAATCGACTCGATAGCAGTGAGTTTTTTATTATTAAATAAGTCTATACTTCATTCAGATTTCCTTACCTAATGTCCTTTTTCTGTTCCTGAGTCCCATTCAGGGTACTACATTACATTTAAAACTCAACTCACTGCTATCAAGTCGATTGCAACTCATAGTGACCCTTCGTTGGGTTTCCAAAGTGGTATCTTTACAGAAGTAGATTGCCCAATCTTCCTTCCGAGGAGTGGTTGGTAGGTTTGAACTGCCAGCCTTCTGGTTAGCAGTCAAATGCCTTAGGCACTACACCACTAGATTTAGTTGTCATATTCCCCTTAGTCATGATGTCTCCTTTGACTCCTCTTGGCTGACCAGTGACTTATTCAGTGCAAATGCCTCTTTTCAACTGCATAAATGGCAGCTTCACACATGGATCTCACTTAATGAAATACACTGGAATCAAAATGACTACATATGTGGAAAGAGATGGTAGAAATACTCAGTATCATCAGTCAGAACAAAGCCAGTGGTCAGCTGTGGAATAGACCATCAATTGCTCATATACCAGTTTAAGTTGAAGCTGAAGAAAATTAGAACAAGTCTACAAGTATCAAAATACGACCTTGAATATATCCCATCTGAGTTTAGAAACCATCTGAAGAATAGATTTGACACATTGAAAACCAATGAGCAAAGACCAGACAAGTTGTGGGATGACATCAAGGACATCATACATGAAGAAAGCAAAAGGTATTAAAAAGAGAAGAAAGAAAAGACCGAAGTTGATGTTAGAAGAGACACTGAAACTTGCTATTGAACTTAGATTAGCTACAAATGGAAGAAATGATGAAGTAAAAGAGCTGAATTGAATATTTCAAAGGGTGGTTCAAGAAGACAAGTATTATAATTAAATATGCAAAGATCTGGAATCAGAAAACCAAAAGAGAACAATATGCTCAGCATCTCTGAAGAAAAAATTCAAGCCTCGACTTGGGATATTGAAAAATTCTGTGGGCAAAATATTGAACAACACAGGAGGCATTATGAGAAGATGGAAGGAATATACGGAATCACTGTAACAGAAAAGAAATGGTTGATGTTCATTCATTTTAGGAGGGAGCATATGTTTAAAAACCAGTTGAAGGAAGAAGTCCAAACTGCAGTGAAGGCATTAATGAAAAACAAGGCTTCAGGAACTGACAGATTACCCATTGAGATGTCTCAGCAAATGCATACAACACTGGAAGCACTCATTTGTCTTTGCCAAGAAATTTGGAAGACAGATACCTGGTCAGCTGACTAAAAGAGATCCATATTTGTGCCTATTCCAAAGAAAGGTGATCAACAGAGGGTGGAAATTATTTGTCTTAGTTCTCCAATGCTGCTATAACAGAAATACCACAAGTGGATGGCTTTAATAAACAAGAGTATATTCTTTAATAGTTTAGGAGACTAGAAGTCCAAATTCAGAGTAATGACTCTAGGGGCTAGGTGAGCCCCTTGACCTTGGGCTTCAGCTCTGCCTCTTGTTCCAAGCCCACTGGAGCTGGAGGCATCTCCTATCTCATCCAACTGCTGGCTGCTGAGGCAGATGAACCCAAGATCAGCAGGCAACATGGTAGGCTACTGGTTCAAATCCAGGAACAATACCAAGATTGGCAGGCAACATGAAGCCTGCTTGTTCTAGTCCAGGAATTCAAGACAAAGACTAGGCCAAACACAGGATCCAGATGTGCCAAAAAGCTAAGGACCTTTTTTTTTTTTTTT
>NW_006921633.1:13685065-13686957 GCF_000298275.1 Orycteropus afer afer
ACCGGCAAAAGTCCACAGCTCAGCCCACCTTTCTCTTCACCTTCTCCGTTTGTTCCCCAGCCACCGTGCACAGTCCTCCGTGCAGTCCCTGGCTAGCACGGTGATTTTTAGGTTAATTCTTAAGTCCTACCACCACTCAGGAATCTCCAAGCTGTCTGTGACATCAGGATCGCTCATGACTGCTGCCAGACCACAGCTCTGTATGTCTCCTTTTTGGTATTTTCACGTAAATTCTTCTGCTAATTGGGGTTTAGTCCACTTCTGTATCCTTCCCTTCAAGGCTCAGGGGTCCAGGATTATCTTCTGTGTCCGTGAAAGATGTTTACCAGTGTTTTATTGACTATACAAAAACATTTGACTGCGTGGATCATAACAAACTATGTACAACACTGTGAAAAAATGGGAATGCCAGAACACTTCAATGTGCTTATGAGGAACTTGTACACAGACCAAGAGGCAGTAGTTTGAACAGAACAAGAGTCAGCATTCTGTGCTGCCCAGATGATTCCAGTGATTGTGTGTTGATGTGGAGAGTTTTCAAAGGGAGGTTTCCAGCATGATCTTTCTGTTTCTAAGCTTCTAGGTAGATCATGCAGTAAAGTCTTACTTTTCTCAGTGGAAAAGGCAGCCAAGTCTTTTTTGAGAGAAGAGAAATGACAGGTTTCTCTGAACTTTACAGGGTGGGAAGTGGGGGTGGTCTTATCTCCAATCTTGACACACTTTAAAGTTTTATAATAATTTAGAAAACCTTTTTTAAAATTAATTTTGAATGCTTTACCTAAATTTTAAATGTGTCTTTTGTAATTCAAGAAGGAATACTGTTATCCATATACCTGAAGATTTGATGAAAACTAAATGGCTTTATCGATCAGTTTAAAAAAATCTATCAAAATAATGTTGCTAATAATGCTAATAAAACTAGTGGATGAACTGTTTAATGTCCTGTTTGTCTTTGGTGGCTATTCTTTGGATACATTCCATTGATGATATATAGTCAGATTATTCTTTAGTCATTTGTAATAAATCTTGATTCTGTTGTTGTTATATGAACATTTGCTTAATAAATACTTCATTTCAGTTATTTAACTTCATTTTTATTTTGAGGGTGCTCGTACACTAATAAAGGAGCTCTGGTGGCATAATGGGTAAGGCATTTGGCTGCTAACCAGAAGGTCATTGGTATAAACCCACCAATTGCTCCATGGGAAGAACATGAGGCAATCTACTTCTGTAAACATTTATAGCCTTGGAAACCCTATAGGGGTTGCTATGGGTTGGAATCAACTTGATGACTGGGCGGAGGGTACACTAATAACTGCCAGTTTTGCCTCCAACTGACCTTTCTTGCTACTAGAACTGTGGTTACCAGAAGATAGAAGTTGGCTTCCCCATCCACTTTATGAGATAGGTGGAGAACTGTGGTTCACTCTTCAGAGGCAGGTACTAGAGTACTTAGCTACCATCTGCTCCCTCTTTGTTGTTTCAGAATGTAGTTACAGACACAAGATTTACATGAGATATTGCTGGGCATCCACGGTACTAAGAATATAAATTCTAGTATTACAGGATGTTTATATTATTTTTTTTTAATTGGTTACTTAAATCTTATACATATCGGCCACAGCTGACATTTGGCACTCCAGTTATGAGCCAAAGAGAATGTAACAGGATATGTGTATTCATAAAGTTCACAGATTTAGATAAATCTAATTTCTTCTTCTAAATCCTTTCTATTTTGTCCTGATGTGGAGGTTTTTCTAAAATCCCTATTTTGGGAAAACAAAAAAAAAAGGTCATGGCCCTACTCATCCCCCTGCCTCTGGGCTTCCCACTCACCCCCACCCCCCACCGCCCTTTTTGTCTCTTTTTTTTTTGGTTGTAGCTAAGAAGTT
>NW_006921633.1:13687057-13709848 GCF_000298275.1 Orycteropus afer afer
TTTTTTTTTTTTTTTTCTTTTTTGGGCAATCTTAGAAATGTTTATTGTCATAAAGTCAGAAACTAATAATAACTATTTAAGCCATAAAAGAGTACTATCATTGGATACATTATAGTCATTAATATCAGTAATTAAGAGAGGTCATTCAAATGTATGTGGGCCTTTTTATAGCACACACAAATACGTATGTAGAAATATTGTCTGCTAGACCTATATATATATGGTCATGGGTATATTCCCTTGGTTATTTTCAGTCAAATTCTGGTATCATTTAATTTGTAAAACATTTGTTACATAGTTCCACATATATAACTACAATGCCATTATTACATCTGAAAATATTTAACAACAGTTTTTTTTTTTTCTAATACTGTGTTTTTGATGAAAGTTTGCATAACAAATTAGGTTCCCATTTGAAAATTTCTACACAAGTTGTTTTTAGTGACATTAGTTACATTTTTCACAATGTGTCAGCATTCTCTTTAATTGAGATCTGGTTATTCTATTTCTGGTACTCTAGTTTCCCTGTTCCTTTATTGTATCATCTTTGCTTTAGAGTATTTGTTGACATTTTGGTCTCATATAGATAGTTTTTGATGGAGCACCATACTCACTGATAATATCTTTTATTTTGTGTGCTAATCTTTTATTTTGCTAAAGGGTCATCTTCAGAGGTACAGTTTCAGTTCAAGATTTTAAGAGTATATCAGGGTGATAATCTCAAGGAGTCCTTCAGTCTCAACTGGTCCAGTAACTCTGGACTTTTTAAGAATTTTAGTTCTGTTTTTGTTTTCTCCCATTATAACAGTGTCCATCTATTGTGACAATGGTCAGAACTGTCAGTAGTGGGCACTATGCAGTTCTTCTGGTCTCAAGGTATAGATGAGGCTCATATAGGCTTGTAGCTCTGTAGACTAGTTTCTTGTCTGAGACTTTGGATTCTTTCTTTCTCATTCACACCTAACTAGTAGAGACCAATAGTTGTATCTTAGATGGCTGCTAGTAAGCTTTTAAGACCCCAGATGCTACTCATCTCACTAGGATGCAAAAGATGAATTTTGTGATGACAGTTGACTGAGTTATCCCATGACACTAAAGTCCTAAGCCTTCAAACCCAGAAAACCATTCTCTCAAGATTTTTGGTTATGTTGGAGAAGTATTTGTAACTGTGCCTTCCATGAATATGTATGAGTACACACCCATATATCTATGTACATGTACATACATACTCTGTGCACACATATGTATATATCTGTAGTTACTATTAGACATATATGGCTATACACATACGTATGTGGCTATACACTCATCTTTTGAGTATTGTTGGCCCAATGACATATGTCATATTATTTAGCACAGACATCCTTTTCTTTTGTGTGCTTCTTAGTGGTATTGTTTCCTATGGTCAAGCTGTGCTCATTATGCTCATCTATTATGCTACCTGTCCCATCACCAACAATATGGAGTATCTACAATCTAAAGAGTGATTCCCCCTCCTCATCACTCATCCTTAGTAACCACTAATGAACACTGGTTTCTGTATATGTGTCTGTTCTTATAAAAGTGAGGTCATACAATATTTGATTGACTTATTTCACTTAGCATTATGTCTTCCAGATCAATATGTTATGTTTTGTGGCTTCCTTATTGTTCTTTAAAGTTGTGTAGTTTTCCATTATATGTATGTACCACATTTTGCTTATCCATTCATCCATTAAAGGGCACTTAGGATGTTTCCTTTTTTTTCCCCCTTGATATTGTGAATAATGCTGTAATGAACATAAAACCACTCCAAAAAATCCATTGCCGTCAAGTCAACTCATAGTGATTCTATAGGAGAGAGTAAAGCTTCCCCAAAAGGTTTCCAAGGCTGTAAATCTTCATGGAAGTAGACTGCCTCATCTTTCTCCTGCAGAGCAGCTGGTGAGTTTGAATTGCTGACCTTTTGTTTAGCAGCCAAATTACCTTAACCACTGCACCACCAGCGCCCATCGCAGTGAACATAGGCATGCATATATTTGTTCATTTTGCTTCTATTAGGTCTCTAGGGTATCTACGTAGGAGTGGGATTGCTGAATTACAAGTTAGTCCTACTTCTAGTTTTCTGAGGAAGTGCTATGCCATTTTCCACAGCGGTTGTACTATGTTACTGTCCTACCAGCAATGGATAAGGGTTCTAGCCTGCCCATATCCCCTCCAACATTTGTTATCTTTTTTTTTTTTTTTTTAAATCGGTGTCATTTTAGCTAGAGTAAGATGGTATCTCATTGTAGTTTTGATTTGTAACTCTTGTGGCAGTGATCATGAGCATCTTTTCATGTATTTGTTGGCCACTTGAATGTCCTCTTAGTTGAAGTGTTTGTTCATGTCCTTTGCCTATTTTTTAGTTGGGTTGTTTGTCTTTTTGATGTTGAGTTTTGAAATTTTCTATATATTTTAGAGATTAGAGTCTTAACAGATATGTCATTTCCAAAGATTTTTCCCCCCAGTTTATATGTTGTCTTTTTACTCTTTTGATAAAGTCTTTTGTTAATTTTTATGAAGTCCCAATTATCTAATTTGTCTTCTGCTGTTTGTGCATTTGTAGTTATGTTTGTTAGCCTATTTTGAAAATAACAATAGTATCCTAATGTCATCAACTGAAGGTGAGCCCTGGTAGCGCAGATATTAAAGCACTTGGCTCCCAACTGAATGATCTGCAGTTCAAACCCACCAGCCACTCCTTGGAAGAAAGATGTGCCAGTCTGTTTCTGTAAAGATATACAACCTTGGAAACCCCATGAGGCAGTTCTACTCTGTCCTGTAGGGTTACTGTGAGTTAGAATCTAATTGACGACAGTGGGTGGGTTATCAACTGTCTGGTCCTTGTTAAAATTTTCCCAGCTGTATAATTTTTTAGAAGAGTTGTTTTGTTCTAAAATCCTCTCATAGCCTTTGGTTCCTATGATTCTTAAGTCTCTTTTACTCTGTAGAGTGTATTAATAGGCATAGTGCCTAAGGCACTTGACTGCTAACCAAAAGGCTGGCGGTTCAAACCCACCAGCCACTCCTGGGAAGGAAGGTTGGGCAATCTACTTGCATAGTGATACCGCCTCGGAAACCAAGAAATCAGGTCATTTGTCTGATAGAGTTGCCCTTGTTCTGGATTTGCTAATTGCATTCCCATGAAGCTCTTTAACATGTTTCTTTGACCCCAGTATTTTCTATTAGATCTATGGAAGGGATTCTCATCCACAACGCTATTGATATTTTATGCCAGGTAATTTGTTGTAGAGCCTTTCTTGTGCATCGAAGGATGTTTAGAAGCATCCCCGCCTCTGGCCACTAGATGCCAGTAGTTACTCCCTTGTCCAGTTGTGAGACCTCAAAAAAGTCTTCAGAGATTGCCAAATATTCCCTGAGGGCAAAATCATACCCTAATGAGAACCACTAATCTAGAGGCTCGCTCAGGTTCACATTTGGTTTCTTGTCAAGAATCCGTCCTATGTGATAGTGATGTTTTTCCCCTTTCTGAGCACTATTTTTTCTCTTTATATCTTGTGTTGTGTGTGTAAATATATGTTGTTGTTGTTATTTGCCATCGAGTCGGCCCGACTCATAGCGACCCCTCCTTGGGTTTCCGAGGCAGTATCACTACGGAAGTGGGATTGCCCAACCTTCCTTCCGAGGAGTGGCTGGTGGGTTTGAACCACCAGCCTTCTGGTTAGCAGTCAAGTGCCTTAGGCACTATGCTACCAGAGCTCCTGTGTAAATATATATATAGATATAGTTTCCTTAATATTCCTTATATATGATGTATTTCCTTAATAAACTGTTTAATAATGTTTCTTAAAGCTTTAGAAGCCTTAAACATTTAACATTTTTTTTAGTATATTACATGGCAATATACAAAATACATTAGTTATTTTACCGTTTATTTTCAGCTTTAGAAAGAACCAGTGTCTTTTACAATTTGATTTAAAAAAATACACAGATAACAATGCATAAGGAGATATATCATCTTTTTTAACGTTTTTATTTTTCGCCCTCAGGTTTTGGACTAATTTAGATTTACAGTTTTTATGTACAGATGGTTGTCCTTGTGTTAGTATTATCTTAACCTTATATATTCATTAAATAGTATCTCGAATGATTAATAAAAGGGAGAATGTCGATCAAGTGTGACTTTGAAATTTTGTGAAACTTTTCTCTCAGTTCTTCATCTCCTGGCCGTGTTGATCATTGCTTCACTATTCTTTTAGCTTTCTTGGCAATTGACCTTGATCCTCCTAACTGCTTAACTGACTATTCCTTTTCATCTTTTATAGCATGTGAACTTACTTGCTTCAGTAAGAAAGTGTCATACTCCCTTCGCTACTTTTTCTGCTTCCTTTCATCTTCATTTTCTTCTCAGGAACTCTGGTCAGTCTGACCCTACGCTTGCCAATTCCAGCTCAGATTGGGTTGCCTTTGCTTTTAGGATTCTTTCTTTACCTCCCTCTGTAAATTCTTAAAATGGTTAACCATAGCTTTGGGTTCAGTAAACCAGGCCTTTAAATGATACAAGACAAAATATAATTAAATCCTAAGTAAATGCTGCTATGTTTCATGAGTACTTTTTCTTTTTTATTCAGGTTTATCTGGGAATTCTCAAATGCATTCAGTAGATACTGCTTCATATTTGATCCTTTAGGTAACCCAACTCTGTTACTAAAGATCATAGATTTTTTTTTTTCCATCTCAGTAAGTGGCTTGACTGAGGCATGTTAAAGAGTATAATCCTCATTGGTAGAAAATAAACAGAAGTGCTGCTTGTTTCTAAATGTGCTTCAGCAGTGAAAAGTTGTTGGTAATTAAAAATTAATGAATTCATACCTGGTTTTTCCTTTTACATTAAACTGAAGAGCCTCAGGGTGTCATCTTTCACTGAACTCATCTTTTATCTAGATTAATTGCTTTTTTTAAAAAAAAAAAACAAAAAAACTAAATCATATTTATTTTGTTGTTTTTGAGACTATACAAAGCAAAACATAGACCAGTTCAATGGTTTTTACATGTACAATTTAGTGACATTGATTACATTCTTAGAATTGTGTAACCATTCTCACCCTCCTTTTCTGTGTTGTTCCTCCCTCATTAACAAAAACTCACTGCCCCCTAAGATTCCTGTCTCAGCTTCTGAGTTGCTGTTGTTAGCTTGATCCCCTCTAGATCTTAACAGAGCATAGTGCTCAAAGCAGACATTTTTTTTTACCAGTTAAACAGACCTGTTATTCAGTTTTCAGATGACTTCAGGGGATATTTTTGGTATAAGTTTCAAAGATTATCTTGGGGCAATAGTTTCAGGGCTTCATCCACCTTCCATAGTTCCAAAAAGTTTAGATCCCATGAGAATTTGAAATTGGGTTCTGCATTTTCCCCCTTTTGACCAGGATTTCTGTGGACTCTTTCATCAGAGTGTTCAGTAATGGTAGCCAAAGCACCATCTAGTTCTAGTTTTATGGCAAAGGAAGCAGTTGTTCATGGAGGCAATTAGCCATGTGTTCCATATCTTCCTTCTCCTATTCCTGATTTTCCTTCCTCTGTTGCTTCAGGTGAATAGAGAACAATCATTGTGCCTTAATTGGCCACTGGCAAACTTTTAAGATCCCAGGCACTACACAGTGAACTAGGGGATAGAACAGAACTAAGTATGTCATTAGGCCAATTAACTTGCATGCCCCATGAACCTCTTGACCCTAAACTTCCAAACTAAGGAACCAAATCCCATAAGGTGTTTGGTTGTACATAAGCAGGCTGCAAATAGGACATGGGGGTGGCATCTTTTGACTTTTTCTAACTTCACTAAAGGGAGAGAGAATCACCATCAGCAGCCCAAGCCTTATTCCTTCAAACTTTTCACCAATTCTTATACCAGTCGTCTCTCTTACGGCACTTGCTACTCTGCTTGGTTCGATAATTCATTGCAGTGGCCACAACAGAACTCACAGACAATACTTAAGATTATGGGGCTTATTGGAGAAGCAATAGGTTACAATTCAGGTTCAGGAGCGCTCAAGATAAAATTGTTCTGTCAGGACAGCCTCCCCTCGGCCATGCCCTCTCTTTGCTCTTTGGCTTCTCTGCCTTGCATCTGCCTTGCTTGGGCAAGTGTTACAAAGCTTTTTTAGCTCTGCCAAAAAGTGCACCCAGGTGTACTCTTCTCTTCCAGCAAGTCTTCTGTCCAGAGGCACTCAGCTTTCTTGCTCTGTGGGCCAGCAAGCCTGCTGCTCTGTCTTGTGTCAGTCTCTTGGTCTGCGGACGCCATCTCTTTGCTATCTCTCAGCAAGGGGATCTTGGGACCAAGGAAGGGCTCCACTCCTGGTTCTTTTCTGTTTTGATGGTAGTGAGATTTCCCCTTTTCCATCTCTGGGGTGGCTCATTTTAAGCCTAGAGAGATGGCAAAACTGACCGACCTCACCTTAGGGTTCCGTAGATCTTATTTGCACAGCCCCACCCCCACAGGGATGCCGTGTACCTTATTTACATTAGTAACAAACTATCTAATCCCTTGGTGGGCCACAGGTGCCTTACATTTTCACGGTTCTACACAGTCCTCTGGTGGAGTCACGAAAACTATAACTAGAAGAACTATGTGAAGTAATTCCCTGTCTCACAGCCTTGGTACCTACTGTTTCTTTTTGCCATTAATGTAAATATATCTATCACACAACTTTTGCCAGTTCAACTTTGTGCAGGTGTACAAGTTACTGACAGCAATTACAATAATCGGATGTGCAACCCTACCTGTAATCAATGCAATTTTTCCATCATTGTTAACCCTCTGTTTTCTGCTCCTTCCTGCTCCTGGTAGCTACTAATAAACTTTGGTCTCTATATATTTGCTTTTTCTTATCTTTTTATGTAAAAGAAATCATACAATATTTATCCATGCTGTAGTATGAATCCCATCCATACTCTTACTAGCTAAGTAGTATTCCATTGTACGTATGTACTGTTTTGTTTATCCATTTATCTGTTGATAGGCATTTAGGTTGTTTCTGCCTTTTTGCTATTGTGAATAGTGCTGCAGTGAACATTGATGTGCAAGGCTGTTTTTGAGTCTCAGCTTTCAAGTCTTTTGGGTATATAACTAGGAGTGGAATTGCTGGGTCATATGGTTATTCTATTTTCAGTTTTTTGAGAAATTGCCACAGTGTTTTCCACAATGGCCATACCATTTTGCATTTCCACCAGCAATGGATAAGCTTCCAATTTTCCAACATTCTAGCCTACATTTATTAGTATCATTATTTATTTATTTATTTATTTATTTATTTATTTATTTATTTTTAAATCTTACCCTTCCTAGTGGGAGTGAAATGGTATCTTATTGTAGCTTTGATTTACATCTCTGATGGCTAATGATGCTAAGTAACTTTTCATATGTTTGGTGGCCATTTGAATGTTGTCTTTAGTGAAATGTCTATTCAAGTCCATTGCCTATTTTATGATTGGGTTATTTGTCATTCTGTTTTTAAGTTGCCAAAGTTTTATATGCATTTTGGTTTTTAGACTTTTGTCCTATATATAGTTTACTAAGGTATTCTCCCAGTTGGTAACTTGTCTTTTCACTTTTTTGGTAAAGTGTTTTGATGAATAAAAGTTCTTAATTTTTATGAGGCCCCATTTATTTATTTTGTCTATGGCTATTTATGCTTTTGTTAGTATATTAGATAATCCGTTGTTGAAACTTAAGCCTAACAGCATTGCTCCTGCTTATTCTTCTACAAATTTTATGGCATTAGTTTGCATATTTAGGTCCTTTATCTGTTTTGAATTTGTTTTTTGTGTATTGCGAGAGGTGTGGATCCTGCTTATTTTTTCTGCATGTGGAAACCCAGTTTTCACAAACAAACTTAAAACTCACTGCCATCGAGTCAGTTACGACTCATAGTGACCCCCCATTAGGTATCCAAGGCTGTAAACCTTTATGGAAGCCGACTCTCTCACCTTATTTCTGCGAAGTGGCTGGTGGATTCAAACCACTGACCTTTTTGTTAGCAGCCAAATGCCTTAACCACTACACCTCTAGAGCTCCTTCCAGTTTTCCCAGTACCATTTATTTAAGAGACTCTTTTTTTCCCCATCAAATGGACTTAGTACACTTGTCAAAAATCAGCTGACTATAGATGTGTGGTTTATTTCTGGACTCTTGATTTTATTCTGTTGATATGAGACTATTGTTTTACCAGTATCAGACTGTTTTGATTACTGTAGCTGTATATTGTTGTTGTTGTTATGTGCTGTGGAGTCAGACCTGACTCATGGCGACCCCTCCTTGGGTTTCCCAGGCAGTATCACTACGGAAGTAGATTGCCCAACCTTTCTTCCAAGGAGGGGCTGGTGGATTTGAACCACCAGCCTTCTGGTTAGCAGTCGAGTGCCTTAGGCACTATACTACCAGAGCCCCCCACTGTAGCTGTATAGTATGTTTCAATTGATTGCTTATTTTAATGATGTCATATTTACATTGAGTTTTGTGTTAGGGACCATCACTTTGTGATTATTGGTGGCTTTTAAAATAAAAATTGGTTTCTGCATTCTCAGGAAGAGTAAGAATTTGATCTTTAATGAATCATGAAGAAAAAGCTTGCATAGTGGGGTTTTGGTGACCTTGACTCAAATTATCTATCTCTGACCTGTAGATAGAAACTGAGTTGCTGTAGGTTCCTTTTAATTTATTTTTTGCACATTGACAGCAACACTAGTGATTGCTCCTTCTGTGGAAGTCTTTTCTACTTCGTACATTGTTCTTTATAATCTTTTGATACTTCAATGTCTATCACACAATCTAGCACTTAATTATATTTCCCTTTACAATTTATGAGTTTTCCTTTGTAAGGTTTTTTATTTCCCTAGTTAAATTTAAAGCTTTTTGAGTACAGGAACTGCATGTTACATCTCATACTGAACATACAGAAAATACTCAGAATGTGCTTGTGATTAATTGTCAGATAATTAAGAATTATCCAGAATGTTGTGAATATGTTCTTAGGAAGACTTTCTGCAAATCTGTGCCAGGAATCACTGACTCATAGAAATAAAAGTTATATATATCTGCTTTTCAAAGTTGGAGGCATGTTCTTTGAAATTGAGGATTGTTTACTTTATGGAACTTAATACACTTAAAGAAGCTCTGGTGGTGCAGTGGTTAAAGCATTCTCCCAACCAGAAGGTCAGTGGTTCTAACCCAGCAGCTGCTCTGCGGAAGAAAGATGAAGCAGTCTGCTTCCATAAAGGTTTATAGCCTTGGAAAGCCTTTTGGGGTTGCTATGAGTCGGAATCAACTCAATAACAGTGGGTTTGGTGTGGGTTTAATACACTTAAATGGACTTTCCCATTACTGCTCATCTTAAAAATACAACTTTGAAAGGAATGCATTAACTTAAGCCTTATATTTATATACCTGGGCCATTTTATGACTTCCCTGAATTTGGTCCCTATTTCTCACTAACTTAAAAAAAAAAAAAAAGGACATGAATAGTATAGAACCTCCTTTACTTCCCTATTTCTTTGCAAACAAGAATAGTTGGTATAAGAAGTCTGGTTACATCCTACCAGAAATAAATGTGGAAACCATAGTTCTGAAAAGATTTCTGGTGATAGGATATGCTTTAAATATGCTTCTATTCACTTTTTCCCCATGGTTAACAAACAAGGGGAAGTATGACATTTTTTTGGAATCAATTTGTTGATTTAAGAAAGCTTTAGGAGGGAAGAGTAGAAAAATAATTTCTTTTCTTAAAAAGAAGTGGCTTTCCTATGGATCTCTCTTCGTCCAGCACAAAGGAGAATGAAGAAAAATAAAGATGCATGGGAACAATTAGTCCAAGGGACTGGTACACCATGTGATCCTCAACCTGTATGACCATGAGACCAGAAGAACTAGATGATGCCTGGCTACCACTATCAACCACTTGGAGGGGGATTGGTGCAAAGATCCTGGATAGAGTGGGAGAACAATGTGAAACAAAGCTAAAAATCATAAAAGAAAAAAGGTTTGCTGGTCCAATAGAGCCTGGTGAGATCTCTGTGACTATGACCCCTAGTTCCCTTCAGGTTTAGGACTGAACTCACTCCTGTGGCTTCTAGGCAAACAGTAGACAGGCTTATGGGGTGAACTTTACATCAGGTAGATACACTCCTTGGAGCAATCAGTCATGGGAGAAGAGAAGGGCAGTGTTTGCACAGGGAGATAGCTCAGGGGGCAAAAGTGCATGGGAGGGAAGGACACAGGGAAGAGGTATCTACAGGGAGGATATGGGAAGAGAGCTATTACATTGTGGGGAATTGCAGTCAGTGTTGTGATAAAATGTGTATGAGCTGCTGTATGGAAAATGAATTTGGTCTGTGAACTTCCACCCAAATCACAATAAAATTCTTTTTTAAAGTGCCTTTAAAGTCTTCAAAATAGCACAGCAAAAAAAAAAAAATCATGTTTTTTCAAAAACATAAAAACCTCCGAAATGAATTCTGTATCTGCATCTAGAATGTGGAAGCACTAGCTATTAAGTAGTATTTCTCTTTCTCTTATATCATTATTAGTATTGGGGCTGTTACTGCTGCTGTTACCACCACCACCACTACTGCTATACAGTAATGACCACTATTGCTATCATTACTGCTAATAGGTAGCAGTTCCTAATTATTCTGGACTTTACACATTTAGGGCTTTTATTTTTCTTAGAAATGTGGTATTTGTACCTGGATGGACAGACTAAAAAGGTTCACAGTGATTTCCTCCTCCTGTTATTCAAACTTTTATGTAACTCCTTACCTTGAATGTGAGCTACATCTAATGTCTCACTTCTAATAAGTAGAATGGGGCACAAGAGAAGGGAAGTCAGAAAACTCTGGCTTTTGTCTGGCTGTACTTTCTCTCTAACTTCTTGGCTCTGAGGAAGGCAGCTGGCATGTGAACTGACCTATGAGGAAGCCAAAAAAAAAAACCTCACTGCCGTCAAGTTGGATCTGACTCATAGCGACCCCTCCTTGGGTTTCCAGGCGGTATCACTAGGGAATTAGATTGCCCAATCGCCTTCCAAGGAGTGGCTGGTGGGTTTGAACTGCCAGCCTTCTGATTAGCAGTCAAATGCCTTAGGCACTATGCCATGAGGAGGCCATGTGCCAAAAAATTGAGTAGGCCTCCATCCAGCAGCTAGCAAGCACCTGAGCCCTTCAGAGCAGCAGCCTGTAAGAACTGAATCTTGTCAACAACTATGTGCATGGAGGTGGATTTTTCCTTAGTCGAGCCCTCATATGACTGTAGCCTCAGCTAACACCTTGGGAGGAACCCTGAATTAGAGAACTCAGCTAAATTTTACCTACATTTTTGATCCACAGAAACCATCTTGTTTTAATCCACTGAAGGCTGATGGTTCAAACCCATCAGCCACTCCTCAGAAGGAAGACTGGGCAATCTACTTCCATAGAGATACTGCGTCAGAAACCCAAGGAGGGGCTGCTATGAGTCAGAGTCTCGATGGCAGTGAGTTTGGTTTGTGGTGGGGTTTTTTTTTTTTTTTTTTTGGTATATAGTAGAACTCAAAATTTGGTTGTATTGCCCTGCTCTCAAGTTACTACTAGTTGTTAAATTTGAATCTTTGGTTTTATTTCTTTAAACAAGTTAAAAAAAAAAAATAAAGGAGCCCTGGTGGAGCAATGGTTAAGTACTTGGCTACTGACTGAAAAGTTGGTGGTTTGAGCCTTCCCAGTGGCTCTATAAGAGAAAGACATGGTGATCTGTTTCCATAAATATTACAGCCAAAAAAATGTCATGGCAGTTCTACTCTGTCACCTGGACTCGCTGAGTCAGAATTGACTCCACGGAACCCAACAACAATAATTTGAATATACTTTATTCACATTTTGAATTGTCCCACTGATATTCTATCTTCTGCTTCTGGTTATATCTAGGAATACTTCTTACATTTAGTAATCATGTCTTCTTAATCTTTTAATCTGGAGCAATTCCTCAACCTATCTTTCATGACTTTGAATCCTGAGTTTCAGATAGCAGATAGAATTAGATCATTATGAGTGGGGAAGAAATACATAAAGGGGTGTGTCTAACTGCCTTGTCTCTCAGTCAGGAAAGTGAAGTTAGACAATGTATCAAGAGAGACTATCAATTCAGATATTCAGTCTGTTGAGTTGGAAACAAGTGTTTTTTTTTTTGTTGTTGTTGTTGTTGTCCTCGTTTGTTTCCATTAACAGACACCCTCAAATTACATCAAAGAGTTAGGGATTTATTATATGGATGTATGTGGATGCGGGATCTCTAGGGGCATAGTGCCTAAGGCATTTGACTGGTAACCAGAAGGCTGGCGGTTCAAGCAAGGGAGGAGGGGTCGCTATTAGTTGGATCTGGCTCAACAGCAATGAGTTTGGTGTTTTTTTTTGTTTTTGTTTTTGTTTTTAATGTGGACGTACCTGTGCTTAGTTAGTCCCAGGATTGCTCCAGGACTGCAATCTCTTTGACCCTCTGTTTCTCTCTATCTCTCCTCCTTTTCTCTCCTTCCTGCATGGCCACTTTCACCTGTTCTCTGCACGCTTACTCTGTTCTCCTCTCCCTTTTGACTGTCTGCTTTTGGGTGCTCCATTATAGCAACCTTACGTGTAATTTCTCGTGATTTTTCCAGCCCCTCTCTACATGACTTTAGTTTCACTTCTCACTAATAACTATCAACTGTTTTTTCAGTATTTTCTAAATGTTTCCAAATGTTCAGGACTCAGTTCATCATTTTGTAATCAAGCCATCTCTACCTTGCCCAGGAAGTTGTTATAGCATGGTATTTAAAATAAATGGCAGTTGCAATATATAATGGCCGACAACCATGTATATGTTTCATGGATTGTTGGTAAAGTTTTTTTCAATGTACATAATATTAGACTAGAAGTACCTTTGCCCTTTTCCAGACAGTAAAAAAAAAGATGAGCTCATCCTATGATTTTGAATGCTGGACTGTTAATTCTTCAGTTTTATCACATATTAAATAAGAAAATCATCTGATACTCGAGGCTTTTAGACATGAGGCCCAAATCACATGCTTCATCTTTGTTTTGGTTACTCAGTACCACTCTGACAAGAATATACCACAAATGGGATGGCTTGAATAAACAAGAGTTTATTCTCTAACAATTTTGGAGGCTTTAAGTCCAAGTTCTGAGTGCCTAGCTCTAGGGGCCAGGTGAAACTCCTCAACCTTGGCCTTCAGCTCTGCCTCCTGCTCCTGGCCCACTAAAGCTAGAGGTTTTTCTTCACTTAGATAGGTGCTGGCTGCTGAGGCTGACAAGCCCAAGGTTGACAAGTAAAAAGACACAGTCCTGATGTTACCAAACCACTTGGCCAGCCATAATTCAAGTCCATTAAAAGTCCCAAGGTCGGCAGAGCATGGCAGGCTGCTGAACAACAATTTGGCTACATGCAGGGTTCAAGTATGTCATAAGTTAGAGACCATTCCCAAAGCTGTTTCTTATATACAGGAAGCAGGCCATATCCCTAAAGAAGCTACTTAGCTGCTTGTGTTATTTCCCACCATGGAGCTGATTGCCATTCTCACCATGGGGAATATCTACCACCAGCTGCCCAGCCACTCAACCAGACCCAGCCAAGTTGACACACAAACTTAACCACCACAATCTTCTTCATCATCTTTGCTCTGAAAACAACCAAACACTGTTATTGAGAGCTTGTTCTGTGTTATTGTTGTTACGTGCCGTCGAGTCAGACCCAACTCATAGCGACCCCTCCTTGGGTTTCCAAGGCAGTATCACTACGGAAGTAGATTGCTCCATCTTCCTTCTGAGGAGTGGCTGGTGGGTTTGAACCTCCAGCCTTCTGGTTAGCAGTCAAGTGCCTTAGCTTCACATGTTTAATTCTTTCAGTTTCTCCACTGAAGTATGAAGGAAGCTTAGAACATAATTTTGATATTTGGTTTAAAATTTTTTATTAAATGGCTTACAGATCTAAGTCACTGCTGCACAAACTTCTGCAGCACAGAGCTTTGGATAGAGTGGAATGGGTGTTAGTGTTTGAAATGAATAGAGTCTTTTTCTAAATACTGATGTCATAGGGAAAAAAGTGGCATCTTTTACTTCATGCTTTCTTGACAAGTTTTCCTGATATATCCCACCCACTTTAATGGGAGCTCTGGTGGGGTAGTGCGTAAGGCACTTGACTGCTAACCAGAAGGCTGGTAGTTCAAACCCACCAGCCATTCCTTGAAAGGAGGACTGGACAGTCTACTTCCACAGAGATACCGCCTCAGAAACCCAACGAGGGGTTGCTATGAGTCGGATCCGACTTGACGGCAGTTAGTTTTTTTTTGGTCTTGTTTTAATACATATTTTTTATGTTACAATCACAAAACTCAACAGAAATTGCTCAGGTTATTGAAATAAGTTGTAATTGAGAATGACCAGGTGCAGATCCTTAATTCTATATCTGTAATGTTTAGAGAGAGCTAGAGTATGGCCCTTATCATCCTTCAAACCTGGAACTGAATCCACTCTGGAGATTACCTTTCAGCCAAACAATAGACGGGCCCATAAAGAGAACACTGCTGAGGTACATGTTTCTTAGAACAGTCTACTTTGTTGTTGTTAGGTGCCGTTGAGTTGTTTCTGATCCATAGTGACCTTATGCACAGCAGAAAGAAACACTGCCCAGTCAGTCCTGTGCCAGCCTCATAATCCTTGCTATACCTGAGCCAATTGTTGCAGCCATTGTGTCAATCAGTCTCGTTGAGGGCCTTTGCCTTCTTCATTGACCCTCCACTTTACCAAGCATGATATTCTTCTCCAGGGAATGGTTCCTTCTGACAACATGACCAAAGTAGGTGAGATGAAGTCTGGCCATTGTCACTTTCAAGGAGCATTCTGGCTGCATTTCTTCCAGAACAGATTTGTTAGTCCTTTTAGCAGAATATGGTACTCAAAAGCATCAACTCTTCTTTGATCTTCCTTATTCATTGTCCCCCTCTCACATACATAAGAGACGATTGAAAATACCAAGGCTTGGATTAGGCACACCTTAGTCTTCAAGGAGACACCTTTGCTCTTCATCACATGAAAGAGGTTTTTTTGCAGCAGATTTGCCCAATGCAGTACATCGTTTGATGTCTTGACTGCTGCTTCCATTGGTGTTGACTGTAGAACCAAGTAATATGAAGTTCTTGACAACTTCAGTCTTTTCTCCATTTATTGTGAAGGAGTTTATTGGACCAGTTGTGAGGATTTTTGTTTCCTTTATACTGAGGGGAAATCCATACTGAAGACTGTAGTCTTTAATCTTCATCAGTAAGTGCTTCAAGTCATCCTCACTTTCAGCAAGCAAAGTTGTGTCATTTGCATATCACAGGTTGTTAATGAGTCTTCCTCCAATCCTGATGCCATGTTTTTCTTCATATAATCCAGCTTCTCAGATTATTTGCTCAGGATATAAATTGAATAAATATAGTGAAAGGGTACAACCTTGACACACTCCCTTCTTGATTTTAAACCATTCAGTATCCCCTTGTTCTGTTTGAATGACAGCCTCCTGATCTATGTACAGGTTCTTCATGAGTACAATCAAGTATTATGGAATTCCCGTTCATCTCAGTGTTATCCATAATTTGTTATGATCCACACAATTGAATACTTTTGTATAGTTAATAAAACATAAGTAAATATCTTTCTGGTATTCTTTGTTTTTAGCCAAGATCCATCTGACATCACCAGTGATATCTGTCATTCCGTGTCCTCTTCGGAATCCAGCTTACATTTCTTGAGAGCTCTCTATCAATATACTGCTGCAACCGTTTTTGAATTATCTTCAGTAAGATTTTACTTGCATGTGATATTAATGATATTGTTCGATAATTTCCACATTCCGTGGGATCACCTTTCTTTGGAATGGATACAAATATGGATCTCTTCCAGTCAGTTGGCCAGGTAGCTGTCTTCCAAATCTCTTGGCATGGCTTAGTGAGTGCATGCAGCAGGGCATCCATTTGTTGAAACATCTTAATGGGTATCCCGTCAACTCCTGGAGCCTTGTTCTTTGCCACTTCCTTCAATGCAGCTTCAACTTCTTCCTTCAGTACCATTGGTTCCTGATCATATGCCATCTCCTGAAATAGATGAATATCAACCAGGTCTTTTTGGTACAGTGACTGTGTATTCCTTCCATCTTTTTTTGATGTTTCTTGGATCATTCAATATTTTGCCCATAGAATCTTTCAATATTGCAATTCGAAGCTTAATTTTTTTCCTCAGTCCTTTCAGCTTGAGCAGTGCCGAGCGTGTTCATCCCTTTTGGTTTTCTAACTCTAGGTCTTTGTACATTTCATTATAATAATTGACTTTGTCTTCTTGAGCTGCTCTTTGAAATCTTCTGTTCAACTCTTTTATCTTGTCATTTCTTCCATTTACTTTAGGTACTCTCCATTTGAGGGCAAGTTTCAGAGCCTTTTCTGACATCCATTTTGGTCTTTTCTTCCTTTCTTGTCTTTTTAATGGCCTCTTGCTTTCCTCATGGCTGATCTTGATGTCATCCCACAATTCCTCTGGTTTGTGGTCATTGGTGTTCAGTGCATCAAATCTGTTCTTTAAATCATTTCTAAATTCAGGAGGGATATTATCAAGGTCATATTTTGACTCTTGTGGGCTTGTTTTAATTGTCTTCAACTTCAACTTGAATGTCCATATGAGCAGTTGATGGTCTGTTCCATAATCAGCTCCTGGCCTTGTTTTGGCCAGAGATACTGAACTCCTCCATCGTTTCTTGCCACTGATGTAGTCATCTGATTCCTGTGTATCCCTTCTGGTGAAGTCCACATGTGTAGCCTTCGCTTATGTTGTTAAAGATATTTGCAATGAATAAGTCTTTGGTCTTGGAAAATTCTGTCATGCGATCTCCGGCATTATTTCTGTCACCAAGGCCATATTTTCCAACTATCAGTAACTCTTCTTTGTTTCCAACTTTTGCATTCCAGTCACCAGTGATAACACATCTTGATTGTATGTTTGGTCAATTTTAGACTGCAGAAGTTGGTAGAAATCTTAAATTTCCTCATCTTTGGCTTTGGAGGTTGGTGCATAGTTTTGAATAATAGTAGTATTAACTGGTCTTCCTTGCAGGTGTATGGATATTATCCTATCACCAACAGTGTTGTAATTCAAGACAGATCTTGAAACAGTCCTTGTGATGATGAATGCCACACCATTCCTCTTCAATTTGTCTTTCCTAGCATAGTAGATCATATGGTTGTCTGATTCAAAATGACCAAAACCAGTCCATTTCAGCTCACTAATGCCTAGGATATCGATCTTTATGCATTCCATTTCATTTTTGACAACTTCTAATTTTCCTAAATTCATACTTTGTACATTCCATGTTCTGATTATTAGTGGAAGTTTGCTTCTGTTTCTGCTCATTTTGTGTCATGCCACGTCAGCCAATGGGCTGTGAGACAAAAGGGCAACATGCACCCAAAAACAAAATTCAAAAGGCGGAAGGGGCAGGAAAGGACAAATAGGGAACCCAGGGAGAAAATGGAAAGAGTGCTCTTACATTGAGGGGATTACAACTGATGTCACAAAATAAAATGTGTGTAAGTAGTTGAATGGAAAACTAATTTGGTCTGTAAACTTTCACCCAAACCACAATAAAATGTTTGGGGAAGTTGTGGGCAGGGAAGATAGGATGGTTTCCTAGCATAAAGGTGTAGAGATTTTTCTTCTGGAGTAAACAAAGGTAAATTAATAGGAAAACTTTTCAAGTTAGTCAACAAAGACAAACTTTCTATTTACTATGAGTTGTAAGATGGGTATCCTTTCACAGTATATTAATAATTTCATATGAAATTTAGTACTTTAAGTCATGCTTCGACATACATTATTTTGTCATTGTTTTTGTTGTTTGCCATCGAGTCGACCCCGACTCATAGCGACCCCTACTTGGGTTTCCGAGGCAGTATCACTACGGAAGTAGGAATGCCCAATCTTCCTTCCGAGGAGTGGCTGGTGAGTTTGAACCGCCAGCCTTCTGGTTAGCAGTCAAGTGCCTTAGCCACTATGCTACCAGAGCTCCCTATTTTGTCATAGCCATATAAAAATATAATAAGGTAAGTAGGAGTTACAGATTGAATTGTTGTGGTAGTTAAGTTTGTGTGTCAACTTGGCTGGGCCTGGTTGAATGGCTAGGCAGCTGGATGTAGTTATTCCCCATGGTGAAACTGGTAATTAACTCCATGGTGCAATCTATTGGAGCAGCTGAGAAGCTGCTTTAAGGCTGAGGTCTGCTTCCCATATATAAGGAACAGCTTTGGGAATGGTCTGTAACTTATGGCATGCTTGAACCCTGCATATAGCCAAGTCATTGTTCAGCAGCCTGCCATGCTCTGCCAATCTTGGGACTTTTAATGGACTTGAATTAATGGCCTTGCATGTGGTTTGGGATTGTGTCTTTTTGCTTGTCAGCCTCAACAGCCAGCAGCTGTCTGAGTGAAGAAAAGCCTCTAGCTTCAGTGGGCCAGGAGCAGGAGGCAGAGCTGAAGCCCCAGGTTGAGGGGCTTTCACCCAGCCCCTAGAGCCTGGCACTTTGAACTCAGACTTAAAGCCTCCAAAATTGTAAGAGAATAAACTCCTGTTTGTTCATGCCACTCCATTTGTGGTATAATTCCTGTCAGAGCAGCACTAGGTAATCCAAAACAATTGCGTTCCCCAAAAATCTGTGTTGTAAGTCCTAACCCTGTGCTTAGGAACCGTGGTGGTGCAGTGGTTAAGTACTCGGCTGCCAACTAAATGGTTGGTGGTTCAAAGTCACCATCCGCTTCATGGGAAAAAGATGTGACATCTGCTTCTGCAGAGATTTACAGCCTTGGAAACCCTATGTGACAGTTCTGCTCTGTCTTTAGGGGTTGCTGTGAATCGGAATTGACTCAGTGCCAGTGGGTATTTTGGATATATGACCTTGAAGGTGCCCTGATGGTGCAGTTGTTAAGTGCTTGGCTGCTAACCAAAAGATAGGCAATTTGAACTCACCAGCCACTACATGCCTGCTAACCAGACGGCTGGCGGTTCAAACCCACCAGCCACTCCTCGGAAGGAAGGTTGGGCAATCCTACTTCCGTAGTGATACTGCCTCGGAAACCCAAGGAGGGGTCGCTATGAGTCGGGGCCGACTCGAAGGCACATAACAACAACACAACAAGCCACTACATGAGAGAAGGATGTGGCAATCTGCTTCTATAAAAATTACAGCCTTGCAAAAGTTATGGGGCAGGTATACTCTGCCCTACAGGGTCACTATAAGTCAGAATCAACTTAACAGTATTGGGTTTTTGGTTTTGGGTATATCATCATGATCTGTGGAATGGTACATGTAGGGTTTAACTTTTGCTTTCTTACATCCATCAATATTTATATGTATTTGTAACTAAAGGAGTCCTAGGTATGGTGGTTCTATAGAGGCTATTTTAGTAGTTATTAGTCTTACTCATATTTGGATTAGAATTTAATTTTATGGATTTCATCTGGGGAACGAGTCATGGAGTATTTTAAGCTGTTCTCCTTGGAGCCGTGATGTTTTCTAGAAATCCCTTAAGGTCCATCATGAAGGAGGAAAGGGGGAGCTGGGTATGCAGGGTTCTGACCCCCAATATCTACTTTGGTCTTAACAACTCCAATTTTATTTGATGAATTATTGGGGTTCCACAAAATATTTAACTTTAAAGAGCATTATGGGGCTAAAATAAGATTTTATATTATCAGATTAGTAGAAAGACCTAGGAGTTAGGAAACCTATGTCTACTTTTGGCTATCCCATCAACTAGTTGTTCTATTGTGTTAGTTAGATGGGTCACTTAGCATATCTTTCTCAGTTGTTTTTTTTCAATACAAAATAGAACTAATTCTGTCTACCTTATAGAGTTGTTTTGAGATAGTGATTTTTGAAACTTTATGATGAATCAAAAAAAATATAAAGTAGCCACAAAATATTGTTACTACTGGCAGCAAAACCCAATAACTGAGAAATCCAAAATAGTTTTGAGTTTTGTTACAGAATATATCATAATTATAATTAAGGGCTTTCTTTCTCCAATTTTCTGTGATCTATGGGTGTTATTTGCTCCTTATTTTATATAAAGTTACCAGCCTTCCTTAAAACTTTATTTCTAATGGAAGATAATGACTCTGTGTGTGTGTGTTTATTTATTTATTTTCTTTCAGTTTCTCTCTAAAAACTAAACAGATAGATGAACCTTACCTTGGAGAAAATGTAATTAACTTTCCCTACTATTCTCAAGAGAAATCAAATCTAGGATACTTACATTCTTTTCCAGCCATTCAAAGGCTGAAATTGTGCCTGAAAATTAGATGAGCACATTTCTGAATCTGACTGTTAAGTTACTCTGCTTTCTTGAGTTGGATGCCATTTCCTCTCTTCTTTCTTCTTTCCTGTAAGCAGTGTAATATGAACTTCGTGTTTTCTTTAGGAAATCTCCCCTAGTCTGTATATTAATTTAAATCTCATAGCATGTGAAATCACAGGGACAAATACAAAGAAGAGTTGTTACTCAAAAAAAAAAGTCTCTGTGACTGTGTTCCAGCCTTAAAAAGAACAAGCCCGTGCTCTTTCCTGTTATCTGATGGTAGTCTCAGAATGGTTTACTTGGAATTGGTTAACAAACTTGACTTAAAGAGTAAGAATAGCACTGTAGGATTAGGTGGTGCTGGCTCATTTTCTAGTTCTTGCACAAAATATGCCCCTTTATTGTCAAGGGGAAGTAGCTGCTGCTTGCATCATACCACCAGGATTGGACATCCCAAGTTACAATTTTGGGCATAGCTGGCTAGTTTATTTGAAGCAGTTTTGGAAATAGAGGAAAGCATAATCTGATCTGACACTCAGAGAAATATAAAAACTGAATACCTGCCTGTGGAATGGTAAATGTGAGGTATATCACATGGTAGTATTTCTTTGTTTCTTTTAACTTTTTATCGTGATTTGGGTGAAAGTTTACAGAGCAAATTCCTTTTGCATTCAACAGTTCCTACACATTTTGTTTATGACGTTGATTGCAATCCCCATAATGTAACAGCTCTCTTCCCACTTCTTCCCTGTGTCCTCCTTCCCTATGCATTCCTGCTCTGTGAGCTTTCTCCTTGCACAAATGCTGCCCTTCTGATCTCCCCTGGTTGATTGTTCTAAGGAGTGTACCCAGCTGGTATAATTGTTCATCCTGTAGACCTGTCTGTTGTTTGGGCTGGAAGCCAAAGGAGAATTCAAATTCCAGCCCTGCAGGGTGATCGGGGTAATCATCTCAGGAGTTTCACCAGTCTCTATCAGACCAGTATGCTGAGTCTTTTTTTTTTTTTTTTTTTTATGATTTTGAGTTTGTTCCATATTTTTCTCCCACTCTATCCAGGATCTCCCCTTCCAGGTGGTTGGTAAGTGGTAGCCAGCACCATCTAGTTCTTTTGATCTCAGGGTCTCATGAGGTAGGCTGAGGTTCCCATGGTTCAGCAGTCCCTTTGACTAATTATTTCTATGCATCTTTGATTTTCTCCACTCCTCTTTGCTCCAGAGGAGGAGAGAGCAATTGTTGCATCTTAGATGGCTATTCGCAAGCTTTTAAGACCCCAGTCGCTACTCACCCAGGTAGGATGTAGAACAATGTTTTTGTGTAGCATGTTATGCCAGTTGAGCTTGACATTCCCTGATACCATGATCCCAAATCTGCAGACCCAGTGACTCCCTCCCTCAAGATGTTTAGCAGTAGCTAAGAAGTTATCATAATTTTGCCCGCATTAGCAGAGCATAGTTTGCTTTTAAAACAATTTATGTCTTGTATATTCTTTTACTTTTATTTTTCAGGGTGAAATCAGACTTAAGAATTAAAGTCCAAAAGACTAAATTATTTCAGGAAGAAAGTTAAGGTTGGAGTCCTTGAAATTATAGATAACAAGCTTTACTGAGACTTTTCATACATTATGGTGAAAATATACACAGCAGAATATACAACATTTCAACAATTTCTACATATATAATTCATTGACATTGATTGCATTCTTCAAGTTGTACTATACTTTTCCAACTATCAGCTTTTTTTTTTTTTGATGTTAGGTGCCATTCATTCAGCTCCAACTTATGGCGACCCTGTGTACAACAGAATGAAACACTGCCCAGTTCTGTGCCAGCCTCACAATCCTTGCTATACCTGAGCCCACTGTTGAAGCCACTGTGTCAGTCCATCTCATTGAGGGGTTTCCCCTTCTTTGTTGACCCTCCATTTTACCAAGCATGATACCCTTCTCCAGGGGAATGGTCCCTTCTGACAACATGACCAAAGTAATTGAGGTGAGGTCTGGCCGTTCTTGCTTATAAAGAGCATTCCAGCTGCACTTCCTCCAGGACAGATCTGTTTGTTCTTCTAGCAGTCCATGTATTTTCTGTGTTCTTCACCAGCACAACAATTCAAAGGCGTCAACTCTTCTTTCATCTTCCTTATTCACTGTCCAGCTTTCAAATGTATATGAGGAGATTGAAAATACTATGGCTTGGGTTAGGCACACCTTAATCTTCAAAGTGACATCTTTGCTTCTTTTTTTTTTTTTTTCCCAACCTTCCTTCCGAGGAGTGGCTGGTGGGTTTGAACCGCCAGCCTTCTGGTTAGCAGAGCTACTAGGTAGCTTCAAACCACCAGTCTTTGGGTTAGTAGCCAACCCCTCAACCATTGCACCACCAGGGCTCCTTTTGGCCAGTTAGTGCCTCTGAAATGT
>NW_006921633.1:13712663-13724226 GCF_000298275.1 Orycteropus afer afer
TTTTGTGATGGGCCTGTTCAAATTTTTCACTTCAGTCTGTGTTAGTTTAGGTAAGTGGTGTGTTTCTAGAAAACTGTCCATTTCCTCCAGATTTTCATACACCTGGGAATTCTTACAGATCATACAAATACGCTTATAGGACCATTGTCTGCCAGCCCTATACATTGTCTTGGGTATACTCCCCGCTACATAGACATACCTAATAGTTCAGCCTGTCCACCCATGTTTGCCTTCACTGACAACACAGTTATCAGCTTATTTTTTTGTCATGTTCTTTAGAATGGGAAATTTTCTTAACCATTGATCATCATTTTCTTCTTCACACTGCTGTCCCTCTGACTCCCAAGAGATTATGAGGATCTTTCAGTACATATCACCAGAAACTTTGCTCCTCTTCCAGATGTGCATGACTCGTGGGAATGCAATATTATATTTAGTCAGTATGTTCCATTATCTAACATATAATGTGCTTTCACCTGAAACTTCTTTTATTCATGGCTTAGTTTATCTTAAATCCACTTCTAGTCTCTGGATTAAAAATTGTGGATCTCTTATTTATTATGGAAGGGAGCTCAGTGGTGTAGTGGTTAAAGCATTAGACTACTAACCAAAAGGAAGACAGTTTGAACCCACCAGCCTCTCTGTGGGAGAAAGACAAGGCAGTCTGCTTCTGTAAAGATTTATAGCCTTTGAAACCCTATGGGGCAGTTCTGCTCTATCCTATAGGGTCACTGTGAGTTGGCTTTGACTTCATGACAGTGGGTTTTGGTTTTGTATTTATAATAGAAATATTTCTAGTTTTCTTAATAAATCATATTTATAAAGTTGCTTTGTGTTTTCTTCTGCCTGTTTTATCAATAAAAGAAGTTGAAGGATAAAAGTTTTTATATATTTTATATGCTAATGCAAGGATAATGGTGCCCCTGGTAAAAATAAGCCTTTGATGCATATGAGATATCAGGCCAGTTACAGCCTTTGCCTTCCAAAATGGATTTAGGAGAAATTGAAATAACCCTTTCACTTTTGAGGCCAAGCAATACTCCAGACCCATTTTTCTGTGAAAATTTAGACATATGAGAAGATTGTCAAGTATTCTCTAACTTTCAACTAAGGAACACTGAGCATTCCGTCTTTCACCCACTAAACACACATTGTTTTAGTCAAAGGTATCAAGCCCTATCATCAGCTTGAGATTTGTCTTGAGTCAGAGCCTTTGGAAATACCAGCTAAGCCAGTGATACTGGATATGGCTTCTGGCAAAGGGAATAGTCTGTATCTTGGCCAGTTGGAGATTAAACAAGAATAGCAGACTGTTGGAGCTCTGGTGGCACCAGTGGTTAAAGCATTGGGCTGTAAACCCACAACTCAGTGGTTCAAATCCACCAGCCACTTCACAGGAAAAAGATAAGGCAGTCTGTATCCATAAAGATTTACAGTCTTGGAAACCCTATGGGCAGTTTACTCTGTCCTACAAGGAGCTCTAGGATAAGGCATTTGGCTGCTAACCAGAAGGTCAGCAGTTCAAACCCACCAGGTGCTCAACAGAAGGAAGATGAGGCAGTCTGCTACCATAATGATTTACAGCCTCAGAAACCCAATTGGAGTTGCTATGAGTCTGAATTGACTCAATGGCTGTAAATTTGGTTTTGAGTTTGATATGGGTCACTGTAGCAAGGATTTGTGGGATGACATCAAGAACATCATCCCTGAAGAAAGCAAAGGTCATTAAAAAGACAGGAAAGGAAGACAAGACCACAATGGAGGTTAGAAGAGACTGAAAATTCCTCTTGAACAGAGAATAGTTAAAGCAAATGGAAGAAATGACGAGATAAAGAGCTGAACAGAAGATTTCCAAGAGCAGCTCAAGAAGACAAAGTCAATTATTAATAATGAAATATGCAAAGACCTGGAGTTAGAAGACCAAAAGAGAAGAACACACTTGGCGTCTCTGAAGCTGAAAGAACTGAAGGAAAAATTTAAGCCTCGAATTGTAATATTGAAAGATTCTATGGGCAATATATTGAATGATGCAGGAAACATCCAAAGAAAATGAAAGGAATAGAGAGTCACAGTACCAGAAATAATTGGTCCATGTTCATCCATTTCAGGAGGTGGCATATAATCAAGAACCAATGGTATTGAAGGAAGAAGTTGAAATTGCACTGAAGGAATTGGCAAAGAACAAGGCTCCAGGAATTGACGGAATGCCAATGAGGTGTTTCAACAAACAGATGCCCCGCTGGAGGCACTCCCTCAGCTGTGCCAAGAGATTTGGAAGACAGCTACCTGGCCACTGACTGGAAGAGATCCGTATTTGTGCCCATTCCAAGGAAAGGGGATCCCACAGAATGTGAAAATTATCGAACAATATCATTAATACCATACACAAGTAAAATTTTACTGAAGATAATTCAAAAACAGTTACAGCAGTATATTGACAGAGAACTTCCAGAAATGCAAGCTGGATTCAGAAGGGGATGTGGAGCAAGGGATATCATAGCTGTTGTCAGATGGATCTCAGCTGAAAGCAAAGAATATCAGAAAGATGTTTACTTGTGTTTTATTGACTGTGCAAAGGTATTCAATTATGTGGACCATAACAAATTATGGATACCATTGAGAAGAATGGGAATTCCAGAACACTTAATTGTACTCATGAGTAACCAGTACAAAGATCAGGAGGCTGTCATGCAAACAGAACAAGGGGATACTGCATGGTTTAAAATCAGGAAAGGAGTGTGTCAAGGTTGTATCCTTTCACCATACTTACTCGATCTGTATGCTGAGCAAATAATCTGAGAAGCTGGACTATACGAAGAAGAATGTGGCATCAGGATTGGAGGAAGGCTCATTAATAGCCTGGGATATGCAGGTGACACAACTTTGCTTTCTGAAAGTCTGGATGACTTGAAGCACTTACTGATGAAGATTAAAACTATAGACTGTGTTATGGATTACACCTCAATATAAAGAAAACAAAAATCCTCACAACTGGACCAATAAGCAGCAGCATGACCTGTGGAGAAAAGATTGAAGTTGTCAAAGCCTTCATATTAGTTGGTTCCACAGCCAACACCCATGGAAGCAGCAGTCAAGACATCAGATGACATATTGCATTGGGCAAATCTGCTGCAAAAGACCTCTTTCAAGTTCTGAAGAGCAAAGATGTCTTCTTAAAGACTAAGGCGTGCCTGACCCAAGCCGTGGTATTTTCCATCACCTCATATGCATGTGAGAGCTGGACAATGAGGAAAGAAGAGTTGATGCTTTTGAGTTGTGGTGCTGGCGAAGACTACTTAATGTACCATGGACTGGTAAAAGAACTAACAAATCTGTCCTGGATGAAGTGCAGCTGGAATGCTTCTTAGAGGTGGGAATGGCCAGACTTCATTTGACCTGCTTTGGTCATGTTGTCAGAAAGGACCATTCCCTGGAGAAGGATATCATGCTTGGTAAAGTGGAGGGTCAATGAAAAAGAGGAAGCCCTCAACAAGATGGGTTGATACAGTGGCTGCAACGGTGGGCTCGGATATGGGAAAGATCGTGAGGCTGGCCCAGAACTGGCCAGTATTTCGCTCAGTTGTACGTAGGGTCTCTGTGGATTGCAGACCACTCGACAATACCTAGCAGCAACAACATAGGTCACTGCAAGACAGCTGGGTATTCACTGAAGATGCCTCTACTTGATAATGTGTAGATGGTCTAATGGTGGCTCATAAAAATAAGACTTTTGTGCACTGTCTTATTTCAGATTTCTTTTTTAGTTAGCCACCCTCCCATCGGTTCTTTATTTTATCTGTTTTTGTAACCAAATTTTACAAGGGGTGAGGAATGGTTTTAAACATTTTTTGGTGTTGTCGTTTATTTGATATGAAGAAACTTGTCCCTATTTACTCTATCCTTACCTCTAATTTGACTTAAATTGAATTTTACTTCTGGAATTTAGGTCCAACGAAGTCTATCTACCAGATGATTAAAAACAGTTAGTAGGAGGAGATAGACTTTTTTTTTTTTTTCTCCTGCCTGTTTGTATAACCAATTAATTGCTATTGAGTTGATTCTGCCTTATGGTGACCCATGTGTATCAGAGTGAAACTGTCCGTACAGTTTTCAGTGGCACATTTTTCAGCAGTAGATCACCAGGCCTTTCTTCTGAGGCATCTTTGAGGACTCTGACTCCAACCTTTGTGTTAGCAGCTAAGTGTGTTAACTGTTTGCACTACCCAGTGACTCTTGCATGCTTAAATCCAAGGCAGTAAATTCAGGAAGTTTTAAGATTTAAAACACAATAAAGCAGAAACAAAGGTGACAAATTGGTATGAGAGGGTACTATTAATCTTTCATATGGATTTGGAAGGGAAGAAGCTTAAGTGCTTACCCTAGGGAACTTAACCTAACCAATTCTTTTTTGTCCTTCATGTCTCACATCCTTTGATTATAGAGATTTTTTCTTGACTACCCCTTTCTGGGTTAGTTCTGCCTAGTATGCTATCTCATAGAGCTTCCCTTACTCGTTCTTAAATGCCCATTATGTTTGTAGTTGTTTGTTTAATACCTTGCCAGACATTAAAGGCCATGAAAATAGAAATTGTGCTATTGTTCCTTGCCGAATCACAGGTGTTTATTGCAGTCCCAGCATAGTGTGCAAATATAGATGTTTTGTATAAATGAGTGAGAGAATATTATGAAAGGTTAGTAATTTGAGGTGACCCACCCACTGCTGTCAAGTAGATTCTGACTCATAGCGGCCATCTAGGACAGAGTAGGAGCTCTGGTAGCGTAGTGCCTAAGGCACTTGACTGCTAACCAGAAGGCTGGCGGTTCAGACCTACCTACCAGTCACTCCTTGGAAAGAAGATTGGGCAATCTACTTCTGTAGTGATATTGCCTTGGAAACCCAAGGAGGGGTCGCTATGAGGGGCCCACTCAACAGCACATAACAACAACAACAAAAACAACACAGGACAGAGTGGAACTGCTCCATAGGGTTTCCGAAACTGTACATCGTTATAGAAGCAGACTGCCACATCTTTCTCCCGTGGAGAGGCTGGTGGGTTAGAACTGCCAGTTAGCAGTCGAGTGCTTTAGCCACTGTGCCAGTTTGAGATGAAGACTTGCTTAATGCATTCTCTCTAAAAATTTAGTTCCCTAAGCTAAGAACTCCTCCGTAAAATCCATGAACTACCTTGACTAAGTAGATATTGAGAGAAGGTCATTAATAATGAACATGGAATAGTTTAGTTGTTCTGAGGGAGGATCCTTTATAAATTTAGAAGGTAAATGGTTATTTGTTTTTTAAAAACTGCAGGAGCATTGAGCCATTTGTTTCTAAATTTATTGTGCTTGGGTTTTTGTATATATTTATTTATATACTTCTTTCCATATAGGCTCTATCATCTTTTTCTCATAATCAGTTTAGAACTTTTGTCTGATTATTCATTGGTTTGATTTATAAAAGACAATATAGATTTTAAATTTTCACCATAGCAATTTGCAGAGTTTGTGTGCATTTTTATACAGGGTGGAAAGTAATGACATAATTATTTGAATAACTCTTTCAACCATACTTTATAATAAGGTAAATATTATTGATCATAATAGCCCTGTATCATACATTATGACATTTAGGAATACTTATTATATCGTTTGTAGAATTGTTTGTTTCTTTAGTGGTATGGGAGAATAAAAACATCTTCCAAAGGAAAATCATGATCCTGAAGTAAGGAAGTTTGTTCTTTATGGTCTTCCTGCTTCTCCCATCCAGGCTTTTTGGCTTTCCTCTTTTGGGTTAAATACAATGGTGATATTCGAAAACCTTTGCAGATTCTGGCAACCAATTTTTAATCCACTGCTTTGTTCTTTGTAGCTTGTGTAACCTTCATTCTGTTCAATTAATATTCACAATACTAGGTAAAGGAGAGATGTAATTTTGAGATATCTTTTATCTTCTTACTTCTTGTAACCTTCTAGTCTACCTCCTGGTTAATTTCTTGTTTTTATTTTCTGTTGATTTCAGTTTTGTGCTTTGGCTCTTTCTACTAATTTATGTGTTGGCCTTTCCCTTTTTTTTTTTTCCAAGCTACCAATTTAAATTGGAAATTAGAAATGTCTAAGTAGCTTTTGTTTCCATACTGCCTTCCATCCAAGAGTGTTTCATGATTTTAGAATAAGTGTCTTATTTGTCTTCTTGACATTTTTCCAAAATAGATTTAAGGACTGCAGTTGTTGTTTTTCTTTTTTTACATTCTTTTTTGCAAAGATAAACTCAAGCATTGTGGGTTAATAGCCAGTGTCAAAGAAAAGAAAAGAAATGACATAACAGGACTTCAGGGACCAGAGTTCCATTCCTCCCCAATCATCTACCAAATAGGTGAAAATGAACTTCCTATCATGTAGGATCATGTTGGATCTCCAAGCAACAGGCTCTAACCATGAGAAAAATTGCCTATTAAATTGTAGACACTTTAACTAGTTGCTGTTGAGTCCATTACAAGTCATGGAGACTCCATTTGTGTCAACTAGAACTGTGTTCCATAAAATTGTATTTGTTTTGTTGTTGAGAATATACACAGCAAAACATATGCCAATTCTCTACAGGGTTTTTAGTGACTAATTTTTTCAGAAATAGATTACCAGGCCTTTCTTCTGAAGCATCCCTGGGTGGACTTGAATCTCTGTCCTTTCAGTTAGCAGCTGAGCGTGTTAGCCATTTGTACCGCTTGGGCAAATCATTAAAGGGTGCCTGTCAACACATTCATGTTCATTTAATCAGTGATATAAACCTTGGAGAACTGAAATTAATAGTTTTGACTTTACAGAAAAATCGAGGCCTGGCTAAGTCATATAATTTTATTTTATTTGTTTTTAAATAAGTGCTAAAAGTGACTAACTCTATGCTACACAGGACACAGATCAGTAGAGAACTTAGTCTGGCTAGGGAGATAAGACAGACATTTATGTATGCAATTCTGACCAACAGATTTTATGATAACATGGCCTGCAAGACTGTGGACAAAAGTGCTAGGCAATTCAAAGCCAAGGGAGATGAAGCTAGTGAAGAGAAATCATGAAAAGGTAAATTGAATTGGACTCCTAAGAGTGGTAGAGTTTATCCAGAGCCCCATGTCTTATAATAGAATTGGGATTTATTACCCATTGTAGTATTCACTATATATAACCATTTTCTGCGTGAAAATTAAAATTAGTGTTGAACTTACTATGAAACCTTCACTGAAGAATTTGAGCAAAGGAGAAAGCTTATGAATCCTTACACCTACTATCTATTGTCTTGATCCTCTAAACAGTTCATTTTCCTTGCAATGAACCTTAACAACATGACTCAAGGAAACATGAACTCTCTTTCTAGAAAATATACTTACATACAAAGTTTATGTACCAGTTTTGAGGAAAGAAACTCGATGGATTTCTTTTTTCTGTCTTGTTTAAGATTTAAGAGCCTTCAGATTTTTTACATTTTTAACTAGCTCTCTACAATAGCTACAGTATTCAAGTAGGTAAATAAGTGACTTAATACATGATTTACAAAGGAAAGACTGAGCCAGTGATGTTCTTGGAAAGCAAAGTAAGTGTTTGGTCTCTCTCTCTTATCTTTGAATGCACACTAGAAGTAGTTACACCCACTCCCCCAAATGTGGGGAAAAAAGCCAGGGGCCCTCACTTGAAACAGACATTAAGAAACATTCATTCACAAAAGAAAGAAAGAAAGAGAGAAATACCCAGCTTTGCGGGACATCTAGGGGTGTAGCGAGGATAACACTGCTGGGGCAATATCAAAGTTATATACCCCACCCCACCCTACCCCTGTTGATAGCAACGAAGCATCAGCAGAACTACCTTCCCCCCTCTTACCTGACTACCTCAGTCAGGCATTTTCCATATTGTAATGCCACAGAATGTCATTCCATGCCATATCTGGTGCCTCTTGAACTTGCACCTGAGGGCAAGTGCCCCCTCTATAACTCCCTCTCTGTGGCTCTGGATGTCTGCTGGGCTTGAGGAGTGATGTTGGGCCATTTTGAGTTAATAGAAACTGCTCAGTGCCCCCCTTCTCCCTTTAAGTGGTGCTCAGGGCACATGCCATACCTGCCACACTTTAGGTATGCCTAGGCCTGTGAACATCAAGAAGTATTCAGGAGAGTTGCAATATACAATCCCTGTTCCTAGTTTCCTTATAATCTGGTTGGAGAGACAAAAATGAAAATAACTGAAGTCTTTGTATTGTCCTTGGGTAGATTTTAGGAGGTTCACAAACTCCCTAGAATTATATGGTAAAGTTAATGTGTAAGTGCATTATTTTAAAAAAGAGAATTCATTGTTTTGAACAGACTTTTTTCCCTCATTTTTAAAAAATTAATGTATAATTGCATGTATTTCTTCAGATTTTGAAAATGAGTCTGTAGCTTCAAAAAGAAGTTAAAAAACTGCTGGCCTAAGAGTATTTGGAGAATACTTCTTAGAATGAGGCCTTGAGATGAGTTTTGAACAGTAAACCAAGAGAAGAGAGCAGTCTGAACAGAGAGATAATGGCACCTAAAATTTTTTCCATATTCTCTAAACTGTAGTCCTCTGGGCTAGGTCTTCAGCACAGGTTCATGGTGAGGTTTACTTTCTGTCTTATGTAAATTTTCCATAGCAGTGTCTCATTTCCCCTTGGCTGTTAACCAAAAGGTCAGTGGTTCAAACCCACCAGCTGCTCTGCAGAAGAAAGATGAGGCAGTCTACTTCTGTAAAGATTTATAGCCTCGGTAGCCTAGATGGGGTTGCAGTGAGTCAGAATCAACTCAATGGCAGTGAGTTTTTTGTTTTTGGGTTTCTCCTCATGCTCCAGAAGTCATAAGTAGTTTGTATATGGTGGTTACTGGTAACATCATGGTTCTTAATTTTGGATAGGATTTAACAAGTAGATTTCTTTCTAATTGAAATCCATGAGAGAAACACATTTAAGAAGTAATGACACATGTAGTAGAAATCATGGTAGTTTAACCTGAAAACTGAACATTGATTTTTACTACTCAATACTAAATGTATCTATATGTTTAACTCACTGAACAAACATTTGTCAAACAGTTATATGGACTAGACACTGTGGTGAGCATATAATTGTCAGAGAAAATACACTTACTACCCAATCTTATGGAGCTTTTAGTCTAGTGGGAAGACAGCTATTAAACAAATAAAAATCTCAGAAATATGTTCATAATGTATAAATTTGGTTACATTTTTAATCTTTTGGGGAAAACTGCAAATAAGATCATTAATTATATATTGAGAGGATGACTGGACCCCTTTGTGATATGTGTTCTCTCCCTAGATTAGTGGTTTTCAACTGAGTAGTGAGGGAAGTGGGGGTTTGTTCCTTATGGGACATTTGGCAATGTCTAGAAACATTTTTTCTAAAATGTTTTTGGTTGTTAAAACTGGAGGGATTTGCTAAATATCCTACAATGCAGAAAACAACCAACAAAGGAACTTTCCAGTTTAAAATGTCATTAGTGCCAAGGTTGAGAAGCCCTTCCCTAGAAAGACATTTCAAAGTAATGAACAGCCAAAATTGCAAACCTTCCTTAATAAATTAGAAAAATAGTTGTCGTCGAGTTGACTCCAACCCACAGTGCCCATGTGTTTCTGAGTAGAACTGTGCTCCATAGGGTTTGCAAGGGCTGATTTGTCAGAAGCCAATCTCCAGGCCTTTCTTCCTAGGCTCCTCTGGGTAGACTCAAACTTCAACCTTTTGGTTAGCAACTGAGCACATTACTGTTTGCACCACTTAGAGACTTCTAATAGGGAGAGGCAAGGCTTACTTGGGAAACCCAGTACTGCAATTTCATGCCACCCTATGTAGTTCTAGTGTTTTCTCATTTGTGAGTTTCTAATTTTGTTAAAAGACTCTGACATACTCAATTTGAATTTCTGTTTTTGGGCTATTTCCACGGATATGGGTATTGTTGTTGTTAGGTGCCGTCAAGTTGGCTCTGATTCATAGCAACCCTCTGTACAACAGAGCAAAACACTGCTTGGTCATATATCATCCTCACAATCCTTGCCAAACCTGAGCCATCATTATATCCACTTTGTCAGTCCATCTTGTTGAGGGTCTTCCCCTTACTCACTGACCCTGTACTTTACCAAGCATGATATCTTTCTCCAGGAAATGGTCCTTTCTAATAACATGACCAAAGTAGGTGAGACACAGTGGTCCAATAACTTTATGTGTATGATCTGAATTCCCAGGTGTATAATGGGGCTGACAAGGGGCAAGGTTGTAGTCACTGCTTAGTCACAGCCAGCTACCCGGAGGGACTGAGTAGTTGAACCTGTGGGCTCGGGACCATAGTCGCAGAGGGCATCAAGCTCAATTGGCATTACATACTACGCAAATCCTTGTTCCATCTCCTACTGTGACGAGTAGCGACTGAGATCTTAAAATCTTGCAAGCTGCCATCTAGATGCAGCGATGGGTCTCTCCTCGTCCAGAGCCAAGAAGAATGAAGAAAACCAAAGATTCATGGAAACAATTAGTCCTAGTGACTGGTACACCATCTGATCTGCAGCCTATACGACTATGAGACCAGAAGAAATAGATTGTGCTCGGCTACTACTGTCAACCACTTGGAAGACGATCTTTGTAGGAGATCCTGAATAGACAGGGAGAACAATGTGGAACAAAACTCAAAATCATTTGGGGGAAGAAACAAAAAAGGCGAGGAACAGTTTTGCTGGCCCGATGGAGCTTGGTGGAACCACTGAGACTATGGCCTCTAGCTGCCCTTCAGGTCTGGAATTGAACACACACCTGTGGCTTCCAGCCAAACAATAGACAGGCATATTAGTTGAGCATTTACCTGAAGTAGATACACTCCTTGGAGAGAACAAGCATGAGAGAAAGAAGGGCTGCTCAGGCCCAGGGAGACAGCCCAGGGGGGTAGCAGTGCATGGAGGGATAGACACAGGGAAGAGGTAACTATCGGGAGGTAGTGGGAGGGGAGATGTTGCATTGTGCTAAATTGTGGTCAATGTCATGAGACAGTGTATGTAATCTGCTGTATGGAAAGTATATTTGCTCTGTAAATTTTCACCCAAATCACAATGAAAACAAAAAAGCATTCTGGCTACACTTCTTCCTGGACAGATTTGTTAGTTCTTCTGGCAGTCCATGGTACTTTCAGTATTCTTTGCTAACTCCACAACTCAAAAGCATCAACTCTTCTTCAGTCTTGCAATAATGAAAATAGGGGATAGTGGCTTGGGTTTGAAATATGCAACTATGCTTTCTTTTTTTTTTTTTAATTGTGATTTGGGTGAAAATTTACAGAGCAAATTCACTTTCCATACAGCAGTTCTACACTTTGTCTCATGATATTGACCACAATGTACCACAATGCAACAGCTCCCCTCCCACTTCCTCCCAACAGTTACCTCTTCCCTGTGTCCATCCCTCAGTGCACTCCTTCCCCTTGAGCTGTCTCCCTGTGCATAAACAGCCCTTCTTTCTCCCATGATTGTTCTCTCCAAGGAGTGTATCTACCTCAGATAAATGTTCAAC
>NW_006921633.1:13726767-13737064 GCF_000298275.1 Orycteropus afer afer
GTTCCAGCATTATTTCTGTCACCAAGGCCAAATTTTCCAACTACCGGTGATTCTTCTTTGTTTTCAACTTTTGCATTCCAGTCACCAGTGATAATTAACACATCCCGATTGCATGATTGGTCAATTTCGGACTGCAGAAGTTGGTAAAATTCTTCAATTTCCTCATCTTTGGCTTTGGTGGTTGGGGCATAAATTTGAATGATAGTCGTATTAATGGGTCTTCCTTGTAGGCATATGGATATTATCCTATCACTGACAGCATTGTACTTTGGGGACAGATCTTGAAACATCCTTTTTGATGATGAATGCCACACCATTCCTCTTCAAACTTTCATTCCCGGCATAGTAGATCACCTGGTTGTCTGATTCAAAATGGCCAAAACCAGTCCATTTCAGCTCACTAATGCTGAGGATATCAATCTTTATGCGTTCCATTTCATTTTTGACAACTTCCAAGATTCCTAGATTCATACTTCGTACATTCCATGTTCCGATGATTAGTGGATGTCTGCAGCTGTTTCTCTTCAATTTGTGTGGTGCCACATCAGCAAATGGAGGTCTCAAAAGGTTTACATTATCCATAGGAGTAAGGCTGGGTTTACTCAGACGATGCAGCTCTTTGCCAGTCCTATTTTGAGAGCCTTCTAACCTAACCAGACTGTTCATAAAGTTGCATGGTAATGTATCAAACAGTGTCTCTTTGCTATTCATAAGGTTTTCCCTGGCCAATTCTTTGAGAAGTGGACAGCCTCCTCCTTCTTCCTAGTCTGTCTTAGTCTGTAAGCTGGGCTGATACCTATGCACCATGTGCATCCCTCTGGCTTAGAAACACCAGTGGCTTAGCCTCAAAAACTCACATCAGCACGGCACCACGGTAGGACAAACCAACAGACAAGTTTGTCTCCCTGTTGGAAACCTCTCTAACCAATATAGTGATAGGAAGTATGATTAATATATTGTTATTGTCATTATCTCTTATTGTCACTATTTACTGAATTGCATGAAGAAGTCTAACAGATAAATTCCAAAACATGATCCACGTAGACTGACATATAGGGAGGAGTTAGAAAGGAAGCAACATAGGTATTTCTTCCGAGATGAATACTCCAGACTAGTGCTGCTTAACCTTTAATGTGCATATGAAACACCTGTAAATATTAAAATGTAGACTCTGATTTAGTATGTATGAGGTAAGGCCTAAGATTCTGCATTTCTATCAGACTTGTAGGTGATACTGAATGTGCTGATCCCTGGACCGCACTTTAAATACCTAGATAAAGTATTAGATTATTATGCAAAATAAGTATCACTGTTCTCTGACCTGAAGGAAGAGGACTGATTTTTAATAGACTTTTCCTACATTGTGTTTATTTATAATCTTGCTTTTTAATTTTAAAAGTGATAAAATGAATGTTGGAGAAAGTTTAAAAAATAGACTGAAAAGAGTAATCTCCAGTACTAATAATTTCACAACCCCAGTGAAGTTGCTAGTGTTTTGTGTTTTTTTCTTCTAATAATTTATCCTATGAGCCTTTAATAAACTATTCTTTTTTTTTTTTAATGTACACATATTTATTTATGACAGTAACAGTACATTATTTAACATTTATTTAAGAAACTGGGTGGCACAAGTACATTGTATTCAACTACTAACCCAAAGCTTGGTCATCAGTGTCACAAAGGAAAGTAGGAACGAACAAGATGTGATTACTGGATAGTTAAATTTGCAGCCCAAGTGGTGTAGTAGTTAAGCATTCACCTGCTAACTGAAATCTCAGGCTTCAAACCCATCAGCCACTCAATGGAAGAAAGATATGGCAGTCTGTAGTAAACTATTCTTAAACACAATGCGTGCATTATACAATATTGTATCTGCTTTTGTTGAAAAAAATAAAAAAAGAAGGAAAAAGCTTACCTACTTTATCTTTTTCTCACTTTACTTGTTCTGTTACTGCATTTTGTTGTTTAGTTTTGAACAATTCAGTTCAAGAAAGCATTTATTACTTAGGAAGGGTCCTGCTGAGAGAGATCATAGATCACAACACATGCCTTGCTGGGCAGACGTCATTTTATAAACTGACTTCTGTCATAAAGCAGTTAAAAATACATTTCTGGTCACTGGGAAGATCTAAGATGAGTAAAGCCTGCCCTTAGTTTGATTTTCTTTCTCCTTGAAGGATGTTTTGGGATATGAAGTAGTCAAGGAACATGGCATGACATTGGTATTTGAAATTAAACTTTCATTTTCTTAAAGAAATGCCTTTTCATTTAAGACAAATATATAAAATTATGCCTTCATACATGAAGATACTGAAAATCTTTGGGCAAACTATTTGTAATACTGAATTTTATTTTCTGTTTACTTTTTAGTTCAGAAATGCCCTCTGATGACAAGATTGCAAAGAAATTTATTTACAGATTGTTAGAGAAAATTGCTCTTTGATCTATGCTTTTGATGCAGCTTATTTATCTTATTATCTGCTTACTGTAGATATAGACTCAGTACATCTCATGATAGGCTTTTAGATCACAAGCAATTAGCTTATACTCTGGAGTTTTGATTATTTAAAAAATCCATTTGATTTCTAAATGAATGTAATTAACCCAAAAACCCTACTGTGATTAAGTCAATTCTGACTTATAGCGACGCTTTAGGACAGAATAGAACTGCCCCATAGGGTTTTCAAGTCTGTAAATCTTTACAGAAGTGGACTGCTACACCTTTCTCCCGTGGAGTGACTGGTGGGTTCAAACCACCAACCTTTGGAAAGCAGCCGAATGCTTTAACCACCGTACCATCAGAACTCCTTATGGATTGAATTATGTCCCCCAAAAAATGAGTGTTGTAAATCTTAATCTCTATGCCTGTGGTTATAATACCATTCAGGAATGGGCTGTCTTTGTTATTAGTGTGGGTATTTTGACTCAGTCTTTTTTGAGATGAAAAAAGAGATTAAACAAACAGCAGAGAGAAGGGGTAAGATAGATGCCATGACACATGAAGATTACCCATGAGCAGAAAAAGTTCAGAAGACACAAGGCCCTTCCTCCAGAGTTGTCACACAGAGAAAACCTTTCCCTCGAACCAGCAATTTGGACTGCTAGCCTCCTAAATTATTAAATAAGAGCTCTGGTAGTGTAGTGCGTAAGGCACTTGACTGCTAACCAGAAGACTAGTGGGTTTGAACATTCTGAGAAAGAAATGTAGTAACACTCCTTGGAAGGCAGGTTGGGCAATCTACTTCCGTAGTGATACTGCCTCAGAAACCCAAGGAGGGGTTGCTACGAGTCAGGTCCGACTCAATGGCACATAACAACAACAACAACAACAACAACAAACTATTAAATCCACCCACTTGTGGTATTTCTGTTATAGCAGCACTAGATAATTAAGACTGGCTGAGGTCTCTAGTTCAGTGAACCGTGTACCATTCTCTAATCTCAACTCATAATTTGTAAAATGCATCAGTTTTTTTAATTGCAGCATCATATCCAAGACTTACAAGAAATTTTATTACTGTACTGAAAATGTAACCGTTTTCTTTTCAGCTATGTATCATAATTGTCATTCTGAATAGTCAGTGACTTATAACAAACTTTCTTCTATTAATCTCTGCTCTTTGTCTTCTAATGACAACGTTAATCTTTCAAGCTTCTTGATACTATTTTTAAGTAGAAAAAAATTTTAAGTGTGATTATATAATATACCTCATTCGTTATTTAGCCTAGTAATGAAATTAAGAATGCTTCTTACAGATTTTCTGAACCTTTCAAGAATGGATTTTTAAGTCTCCTATGGTAATATCAAGGAGCTATGGTGGTGCAGTGGTTAAGCAAGCACTCAGCTGCTAATGGAAAGGCCAGTGGTTCGAACTCACCAGCTGCCCCATGGGAGAAAGATGTGGCAGTCTGCTTCTGTGAAGATTATAGTCATGTAAACTCTATGGGGCAATTCTACTCTGTCCTGTAGGGTTGCTATGAGTTGGAATCGACTCAGAGGCAGTGGGCTTGGCATTTTTTTTCCTTTTTTTTTTTTTTTAATGGTTATATGATAATTAGTTCCATTTGGGCCTCCTGGAATTGATTGTGTAAATAGTCCAAAGGTTTTTAAAGCCATATGTTCAGTAAAACATGTGAATGGTTTAGTAAGTTCAGGTACTCTCTCAAGGCATCAATGTGATTGGGCTTCATAGCAATATCAGCATTCTATGTCTATGCCAAAGACTTCTTTTGTCAGCTGAGCTCACTTTTTAAAAGACTCTAATTGATGTATACAAACAACCCTTCAACCTGTGAAATTAAATTGGAGGAGGGAGTAGTAATGACAAGTTCCTTCTCTCCTTTCTCAGAATGTATTCTTAAAATACACACTTTGCTGTCTGGTTAGCATTCTTAATATTCTGTTTCCAGTGGAATGACTCTACAGCTCACTCAAAAGGAGTCTCTTAACCATCCTGTTTTTCCTTATCTATTGTGTAGGTTGGGATTAAGGTCAGCTCAAAATAACAGAGATCTAAATTAACAATGGCTTTAAGAAAATTGAAGTTTATTTCTCTTTTATGTGAAAGTTCAGACATAGGCAATGCTCTACACAGTCCTCAGAGTCCCAGGCTTTTCTAGTGTTTTATCCTTCTCCTCATGGTCCAAGAGGCCATTGCACGCATATCAGGATGGAGGCATCAGGTTGGAGGAAGGCTCAAAGAAGAAAGTTGGCAAAGGGTATATATTTCTTCTCCTTAAAGGAAGATTCTTTAAAGAGACCACAAATGCACTTCCATTTATATCTCACTGACTAGAAATTATATAGCCATTTATAGCTGCAAGGGAGGGATGGATATATTTTTATTCTAGACAGTCACATACCCAATTAATTACTATGGAAGAAGGGAAAGATGGATATTGAGGGACAAATGGCAATCTTTTACACTCACCATGATTTCTGTCATTGAGTAGAATAAGTTCAACACTATTTTATACCCATTTCAGCATAGTGTCTTTAGGATATTATGGATAAGAACTTTGGTGATGGTAGACTGAGATTAGGGGAAAAAAAATAGAACAGACACAAGCTATATGCCAGTGTATTAAACAACCTCCCTTTTCTTTTTAAATTTCCATTTATTTGTATGGAGTTCCTTTTCTAACACCTCAAACATAAAGAAAACAAAAATCCTCACAACTAGATCAATAAGCAACATCATAATAAATAAAAAAAAGAGTGAACTTGTCAAGGATTTCCTTTTACTTGGATCCTCAATCAATGCCCATGGAAGCAGCAGTCAAGAAATCAAATGATGCATTGTATTGGGCAAATGTGCTGCAAAAGACCTCTTCAAAGTGTTAAAGAGCAAACTTGTCATTTTGAGGACTAAGGTGCATCTGACCCAAGATATGGTATTTGCAGTCACCTTATATGCATGTGAAAGCTGGACAATGCATAAAGAAGACTGAAGAAGAATTGATGCATTTGAGTTGTGTTGACAAAGAATATTGAATGTACCATGGACTTTGAGAATGGTACAAATCTGGTACAAAAAAATGAACAAATCTGTCTTGGAAGAATTATAGCCAGCATGCTTCTTAGAAGGGAGGATGACAAGACTTTGTCTCACATACTTTGGATATTATGTTCGGCTGGGTTCTCTGGAGAAGCAAAACCAGTGATGCTTATATATAGAGAGAGAAAGATAAATTTATCTTAGGAAAATGGCTAATACAATTATAGAAGCTGGCAAGTCCCAAGTTCTTGGATCAAACATCGGACTGGAAGCTGGAGGCTTTTCCCACTCACACAGCTGTAGGGGCTGATGAGCTCAAGGTTGGCAGGCAGCATACCGGCTGTTGACTCCAACAAATGATGGATCCCAGATGTCTAGGCCGAATGGTGGATTGTTCACTCACAGACGGTTCTAGGCAGCACAACAGGATCCCAATCCACAGAAAATTGTGTCTTTTTCCCAGGATGTTCATATACATATTGGAAGCAGGCCACACCCCTAGGGAAACTCCCTTTCAACGGATTGGCTGCTCAAAACATATACATCTGTTCTCATCGTGGGAATAACCCATATCACAGCTGCTTAAACCACTCAGAATTGTGATCCAGCCACGTTGACACAAAGCTCCATCTATCACAGTTATGTTATCAGGAAGGCCCAGTCCCTGGAGAAGGATATCATGCTTGGTAAAGTAGAGAGTCAGTGAAAAAGAGAAAGACCTTCAATGAGATGGAGTGACACAGTGGCTGGAACAATGGGCTCAAACATAGCAACGATTGTGAGAATGGTGCAGGACTGGGCAGTGTTTTGTTCTGGTGCACATAGCGATGCTTTGAGTCAGAACTGACTCAAGTACACCTGGTAACAACAACAACCATCACTGCAGTTTCTTTATAATTTGAGGCCAAATGTGCTTCTGACCAAAGGTCATGTTTATGGAATATCCTCCAAGTCTTCAAACGTAAAGTCTTGGTTAACTAAAAAGCATTCTTCTCCATACTTTTTACAATTCTGATGTCTACCTCACCTCCTTAGAAAGGTTTGTCTCCTGAATGCATAAGAGTATTCATTGTAGTGATAAAAACAAAACAAAACCCAAAACAACGTGTTGCCTTTGAGCTGATTCCAATTCATGGTAATCCTACATGTTATAGAGGAGAGCTTCTCCATAGGGTTTTCTTGTATGTAATCTTTACACAAGCAGATCACCAGGCCTTTTTTCTGCAGCATGCTAGGTATGTTCTAAACGTCATCCTTTAGGTTAGGAGTAGAATACAAACTGTGCCACCTAGGTTTGCATTATAGTGTTGTTATGTGCCATCAAGTCAGACTCTACTCATAGCGACCCCTTCTTGGGTTTCCGAGGCAGTATCACTACGGAAGTAGATTGCCCAGCCTTCCTTCCGAGGAGTGGCTGGTGGGTTTGAACCATCAGCCTTCTGGTTAGCAGTCAAGTGCCTTAGGCACTATGCTGCCAGAGCTCCTCCCATTGTAATGGTAGGAGTCACAAAATAATGAGAGGAAGATAAGTGTTGAAACAGAATGATAAAACAGTAATAATAGAAAAGTTTTCCTGGTAATGCAGAGCATCAAAGGGAGTTCTATCCAAAGAAACAGAATATGGGACTGAGAAATTGGGATCTCTAGAATAAAGAAATAAAGACCAAGACTACTTTTTTGGGAGGTTCTTGCCTTGATTTTTTTTAAGTGTCAAATTTTTATTAATAATGTTTTCTGCAATGAAAAGAAATATTTCTACCTTGTTTTCCCAGTGTGTGTGAGAAACAGTATTCATTCTCAACCTTTTATGATGCAAAAGTATTTTTGAGGCTAATGAACTGAGTCTGAGGTTGTGACTCTGAAAAACAACAAACAACGAATAGAGAAGGCTAATGGCTTCCTCTGAGTTGCCCGAATGAGTTCAGTGAGTTCCTGAGGGATTGACTGACCTCAGCAATTGGATTTTTTCAAGAATGACTGATATGGTTGAATAGGCTAATGCAGTTCAGAAGGCATCCGGAAACACATTTCACAAAATTCAAAAAGACAGTATGTGTATTCCTGGATATCACATTGGTGTCTGGCCCTTTACCGCAGTTAAAAGGGTGTTTTGTGCATGAAGTAGAAAGATTAGCATATTTTGGGTCTACCTAGAATATATATTGCTGAATGGCTTATTTTGTATTTTATCCATTTAAATGAGGCCTGGAAAATCAAGAATTCTGTGTTCTTTATTTACAGATATTTTAGAAATACTTCTAGGGTATGCTGCAAGATATCTTTCTAACTCAGGAAGCACCTTATAAATATCTCAAAGCACTTTAAAAAATAATTTTTGTTAAGAAAATTCAGAATAATTTAAGTAATTTTCCAAAAATAACATTGTTACTGAGATTAAGAAAAACTCAAAGAAAACACATTGTCCATGTAAAATAAACAGAAGAAACTAGTGAACATGTGAGCAAAATACAGTGAAATCTGTGAGAATGAGGACTCAGCAGGACTGCTTTGTTTATCTTGGGTCTAAGAAGTTTTCCCCACTACTCATCTGTCAGTTTGTCCTACTGTAGTGGCTTCACTTTGCTGTAATGCTGGAAGATATACCAATATTTCAAACACCAGCAGGGTCATACCCATGGTGGACAGGTTTCAGCAGAGCTTCCAAGACAGTCTAGGAAGAAGGAAAAGGTAGCAAACTCCTGAAGATAATAGGAAATGAAAACCTTACAAATAGCAGTGAAACATTGTCTGACACAGTGCCAGAAGATGAACCTCTCAGGTTAGAAGGAACTCAGAATGTGACTGAAGAAGAGCTGCCTCCTCAAAGTAGAGGACACTGTAATGACGTGAATGGAGTAAAGCATTTGGGTCCTTCTTTTGTGGCTGTAACAGGATTCAAAAATGAGAAGAAACAGCTTCAAACATGCATTAGTAATCAGAGCATAGAATGTACAAAGTATGAATCTAGGAAAATTGGAAGCTGTAAAAAATGAAGTGGAACACATAAAGATCAATATCCTAGGCATTATTGAGCTGAAATGGACTCATATTGGCCATTTTGAATCAAACAGTCATATGGTCTACTATGCCAACACTGATCGACAAAAGGAACATTTCAATATCTGTTCCAAAGTACAAGGAGCTTTGATGGTTGTAGTGAATAAGGCATTTGGCTGCTAACCGTGAGGTAGGTAGTTCAAACCCACCAGCTGCTCTGTGGGAGGAAGCTGAGGCAGTATACTTCCATAAAGATTTATAGACTTGGAAACACAATGTGGGTTGCTATGAGTTGGAATCAATTCGATGGCTGTGTGTATCCTGAAGTACAGTGCTGTCGGTGATAGGATAATATCCATCTGCCTACAAGCAAGACCTGTTGATAATAATATATTTATACACCAACCACTAAAGCCAAAGATGAAGAAATTGAATATCAACTTCTGCAGTATGAAATTGACCAAATATGCAATCAATATGTATTGATAATTACTAGTGATTAGAATGTGAAAGTTGGAAACAAAAAAGAAGCATTGATAGTTGGAAAATATGACCTTGGTGATAGAAATGACACCGGAAATCACATGATAGAATTTTGCAAGACCAATGACTTATTCATTGCAAATACATTTTATCAACAACGTAAATGGTGACTAAACATGTGGACCTTGCCAGTTGGAATACACAGAAATCAAATCAACTACATCTGTGGGAAAAAATAATGGGGAAGCTCAGTATCATCAGTCAGAACAAGACCAGGGGCCAGCTGTGGGACAGACCATCAATTGCTCTCATGTGAGTTCAAGTTGAAGCTAAAGAAAATTTAAACAAGTCCACGAGAGCCAAAATATGGCCTTGAAGATATCCCACCTGAATTTAGAGACTATCTGAAGGATAGATTTGACACATCAAACACCAAAGACCAGACAAGGTATGGGATGACGTCAAGAATATCATACATGAAGAAAGCAAAAGGTCATTAAAGAGACAAGAAAGGAAGAACAGACCAAAATGGATGCCAGAAAAGACTCTCAAAGTTGCTCTCAAATGGAGATATTTACACTTTGTTTGTTTTTCTTTCCTTTTTGCACTATTAGAATCTCCAGTACATGTTAAAGTACTCAGAATGGATGTTTTGTCTTGTTTCTAATCTTGAGGGAGAAAGTGTTAAGTAATTAACCACTAAATATTATGTTAGCGGTACATTTTTTTTTTTTTTTTTTAAGATGCTCTTTATTGAATTGAGAAAGTACCCAGCTATTTCTGGTTTGCTGAGGATTTTAATCATGAGCAAATGTTGAATTTTCTAAGATTATTCTACATCTTTTGAGGAGCTTATACAAATTTTATCCTTTTTTTTCTTTTACTATAGTGAATTACATTAACTTTTTTTTTCTTTTAAACTGTTAAAGCACTTTGCATTCCCGGGATACTCCCCATTTGCTCAAGATGTATTGTCCTTTTTATATATTGCTGGATTTGATTTGCTAATGATAAGGTTTTTGTGTTTGTGTTTATTTAAAATATTATTCTTCACTTTTGAGTCATAGCTTTGGTAGTTATGCATGTTATTCCCCTGTTTTCCTTTTAAAATGTCTGTAACGTGTGTCACAATACCTCTTTCATTTCTGATGTTAGTAATTTGTATGCCCTTTCTCTCTCATTCAGTTGTTGTTGTAGTTGTTGTGTGCTGTCAAGTCGGACCCGACTCATAGCGACCCCTCCTTGGGTTTCCAAGACAGTATCACTATGGAAGTAGATTGCCCCATCTTCCTTCCGAGGAGTGGCTGGTGGGTTTGAAC
>NW_006921633.1:13737164-13737705 GCF_000298275.1 Orycteropus afer afer
CTTGAGCTGTCTCCCTGTGCATAAACAGCCCTTCTTTCTCCCATGATTGTTCTCTCCAAGGAGTGTATCTACCTCAGATAAATGTTCAACTCTTATGCCTGTCTTTTGTTTGGAACTGTGCTTTCTTTTAAAGGCGTTGCCCGGAATATAGTGATGTTGTTGTTGTTGTTGTTAGGTGCCGTCGAGTCGCTTCCGACTCATAGCGACCCCATGCACAGCAGAACGAAACACTGCCCGATCCCGCGCCAGCTCCACGATCCCTGCTATACTTAAGCGCATCATCACAGCCACCGTGTCAATCCATCTTGTTGAAGGTCTCCCCCTCTTTCGTCAACCCTCCACCCTACCAAGCATGACATCCTTCTCCAAGGAATGGTCCCATCTGACAACATGACCAAAATAGGTGAGACGAAGTCTGGCCATTATCACTTCCAAGGAGCATTTCAGCTGCACTTCCTCCAGGACAGATCTGTTAGTTCTTTTAGCAGACCATGGTACTTTCAGCATTCTTTGCCAGCACCACAACTCAAAAGCATCAACT
>NW_006921633.1:13742101-13745848 GCF_000298275.1 Orycteropus afer afer
TATGGAAGTAGATTGCCCCATCTTCCTTCCGAGGAGTGGCTGGTGGGTTTGAACCACCAGCCTTCTGGTTAGCAGTCAAGTGCCTTAGGCACTATGCTATTTAGTAGAGGTTTATTATTTTGATCTTTTCAGAGAATCCATTTTTACTGCTGTTTTCTGTTTCTATTATTACTGCTTTTTATTTCCTTGTTTCTGTTCACTTTGAGTTTACCTTGTTTTTCTTTTTCTGGATTGTTAAGATAGAACCTTAGGTGGTTGATTTTTAAGCTTTCCTTCCCTTAAGGTTTATGAAGATGGTGCAGGACCAAGCATTGTTTTGTTCTGTTCTGCAGTGTTGCTTAGTGGGAACGGACTTCACAGCACCTAACAACAACAGTAGTCCATTTACATTTGGTGTAAGTGTTGCTAATGTAGGATTTAGGTATAATATATTGCTTTTTTTTGCCAGTTCTATTTCTTTTTTTCCTTCTTTGCTGTACTCTTTTGACAATTATTATTATTTTTTATTTATTTTTTTTTGGGGGGGGAGAGTTCTGTTTTCTCTTTGGCCTTTTAAACTACATCTCTTTATGGAGTTGTACTAGGAATTACATTTAAAAAAAAATCAAACTCACTGCTATTGAGTCAATCCTGACTCATAGCGACTCTCTTTGGGTTTCCAAGGCGGTAAATCTTTATGGAAGTAGATTGCCCAGTCTTCCTTCTACAGATGTTGTTGTTGTTGTTATGTGCCCTCAAGTCGGACCCGACTCATAGTGACCCCTCCTTGGGTTTCCGAGGCAGTATCACTACGGAGGTAGATTGCCCCATCTTCCTTACGAGGAGTGGCTGGTGGGTTTGAACTGCCAGCCTTCTGGTTAGCAGTCAAGTGCCTTAGCCACTATGCTACCAGAGCGCAGATACACCCTTAATTTTCACAGTATACTTACAGTTAAAATGATAGTATTTTATGTAAAGTGCAAGAATCTTACAACCATGGAATTATTTTTTGCCCATCTTTTATGCAATAGTTGTCATAGTTTTCCATCTTTGTAAGTGATAAACTCCACATATCAATATTAACAACTTTTGCTTTAAATACCCATATATTTTCAAATAAATGAGAGAGAAAACTATATAGCTTTTATACATTTGCCCATCTTTGTACCACTTCTGTTGTTTTTCATTTCCTTCTGAATTTCTGTGTGTCTATCTGGTATTGTTTTCTACCAATTTTAAATTTTTCCTTGCATTTTCTCATAGTACATGTATGCTGGTGATGAGTCCTCTTAGTTTTCATTTCTCTGAAAATGCCTTTATTTCATCTTTATTCTTGATGGATATTTCTGCTGAATATGGAATTCTGTGTTAACGTTTTTTCTTTCAGTACTTTAATGTTCCACTGTCTTCTAGTCTCCATTATTTCCAATGACCATTCAATTCTCATTTGTATTCCTTCCTTGTATGTAATGTGTCATTTTTTCTATGTCTCCTTTCATGATTTTCTCTTTATCTTTGGTTTTCAGCAGTTTGAACATGGTTTGCCTAGATGTGGGATTCTTTATCTTTTTTGGAGTTCACTGTACTTCTTGAATTTGAACATTCCTATTTTATTAAATATGGAAAACTTTTTATTGTTTTTCTTTTCAGATACTTTTTCTACCTCATTTTTTCTCCTCTGATTCGCTTGCAATATTCCAATTACACATATGGGAAATCTTTTAATATTGTCCCACACATTCCTTGGACTCTCTTCTTTTTAAAAGGACCATTTTTTCTCTGTTTTCCTGAAGCTGGACATTTCTATCATCTTTTTCTTCTGTCATCTCTAATCTCAGTCTTGCCCATTTAGAGAATATTTTATGTCAGATACATATTATTTAGTTTTAAAAGTTCAATTTGGCTTTTTTTGTAGTATTTCTGTTTCTCTACTGAAATTTCCTATTCATTCATTTCAAACTGTTTTTTCCATACACTTGAAGCATAGTTATAATAACAGTAGCTTTATCTGCTGATTCCACATCTGGGTCATTTCAAGTTAGGTCTCTGTCAGTCTTCTCTTGCGTGTGTTCACATTTTCCTCTTTCTTCATATGGCTAATAATTTTGGATTATATAGTGGATCGTGTGCAGGATATATTGTAGATATTATGGATTCTGTTAGGATCCTGAGGAATATTAGTTTTGTTTGTTTGTTTGTATTAGCAAGCAAATAATTTGACTGAATCCAACACCAAACTCTGCCTCCCCTGCAGTGGGTTGCAGCTGAAATCTCTGTTCTGATCTTTATTTGTACTGCTTAGACTCTGCGCCATGCATGCAGAGTTTACTTATCAGTCAGAAGTCTCAGTAGAGTTTATATGCAGAAAGTTGGGATTCTTTCTTCTTTTCATTCTTTTCTTTTTATCATTTTCCATCAATTTCTGGCTGCTATGGTAGCCTCACACTCTCCTCTTGGTTCTTAAGCCACTATATTGCAGATTTTTCCCAAATTGTAGCTGTGAAGCCAGCACTGACTGGGGCTGCCCACTGGTGAATAGCTGTTTAAAATTTTTAAAGGTTAGGGGAACAAATCTGTCCAATCAGTGTCATTCTTAGAGTATAGACTCCCCAGCAATTTCTGTCTGCTCCTGATGGCTTTTCAGTACCTTCAAATAATTGTGAGTTTGTTATTATTGTTGTTTTGTTTAATTGGTCCAGTGTTTGTAATTTTCCTCTGTGGGATAATAAGTTCAAAATAAGCTACTCTACCATTAGTAGAAATAGAATTTTTTTCCTTTGGCTTTTAAATAATTTTTCCTAAATAGTCACTTAAAGCAGCTGTGTGTGTGTGTGTGTGTGTGTGTGCGCATGCACTTTAGGTGCAAGTTTACAGAGCAGAGTTTGTTTTACATTCAACGTTACGTGTACATTTAGTTTCACTCCCCATTTACCATCCCCAACCCTAACCCAGTCTCCTCCCCTCTCTGCCTAGTAACCCTTCCCCTGTGCCCCTCATAGTCATGCACTCCTGTTTGTCCTGCATTTTCTCCATATGAACGTTGCCCCTCTGGTGCCCCGTGGTCCATTTCTTCAAGGGATGCATTTCCATAGAGTGTGTGGGTGTATCGCCCTGGGTTGAGTACTCTGCCTGTACATGTTGTTTACTATTGGGCTGAGAGCCAGCCCCTGGGAGTGAGTTTTATTCCAGGCCCAGAATGTATCCCAGGGCCTTAGTTTCACCAGGCTCCTATTTTTGAACAAGAGAACGGAGAAACAGACCACCAAGCAATGACTTAGGGTTTGTCTCCATGGCCATTCTGGTGAATAGATTCTGTTGATATTCTATATCCATTATTAAAAATTGGAAATAAGGCAACATTGTATAGAGGAAAGAAGCTCTGGTAGCATAGTGCCTAAGGCATTTGACTGCTAACCAGAAGGCTGGCAGTTCAAACCCACCAGCCACTCCTCAGAAGGAAGATTGAGCAATCTTCTGTAGTGATACCACTTCAGAAACCCAATGAGGGGTCGCTATGAGTCAGATCTGACTCAATGGCACTGAGTTTTTATATAGAGGAAAGGCCTAAGAATGGGGTGTCAAGAGATCTAGACTGTAGTCCTAACTGTTGCATTAACCAAGTACTCTTCCATGATTCCAATGTCATTGTAACTTGCTTCAAAAATTTGAGAAGTCTCAGGAGTTCCGGCAAGATGGCGGACTAGGCACAAGGACTGCACAGACCCTCTTCAACAAAGAAAAGGGAAACCAATTAACACAGACACAGAA
>NW_006921633.1:13749863-13755768 GCF_000298275.1 Orycteropus afer afer
ATGACATGAGACAAAGTATATGTGAACTGCTGTATGGAAAGTGAATTTGCTCTGTAAATCTTCACCCAAATAAAAATAAATAAATTAAAAAAATAAAATAAATTTGAGAAACATAATGGCCCTGTTCATCTGTATTTTAAGTTTATTAGTATTCTCATATGGCCTTACCTAGACTTTTCAGTGTAAATGAGAAAAATAATTTTAATGTGAAGTGTTACTTATAACTAATGTTACTAGTAGTATTTGAAATAGCCTTTTGGTTCCAAAGAATTAAAAGTTGTGAAAACAGCAAGAAAAAAAAAAGCAGAATGAAAAGCAAAAGCAGTGTTTATGGGAATTGGAGGCTATTCCCTGAAGGAAGGAAGTAGAGCACTATGCTAATTTTCTAAAATGTGCTTATACTCTCACATTTGTATACCCTATTGATATCAGTAATAAGACCACTGCCGTGGAGTCAGATCCAACCCATAGCGACCCCTCCTTGGGTTTCCAAGGCGGTATCACTACAGAAGTAGATTGCCCAACCTTCCTTCCAAGCAGGGGCTGGTGGGTTTATATGTATATATTTAACTCATTTTTGGACTTACATTACTTGATTCTTATCAGAGGTCAATAGAAGAAAATATTGCAGTTCATTTTTATGGTCCTATAAAGCTTATGAATTTATTATTAATTGTTAAGGTCTTCAAACATTGTCCTAGTAGGATGCTGATAAAAATACATCTGCAGCTTGTACTACCATATCATTATCTCTCAGTAGTAAAATAATCCATCACCCACCAATTGTATTCCTTTTAATAGGACATAGAACAACAAGGAACAAGAGCACACCTGTTTAACCAGCTGTTAAGGCTGAAGCTATTAAACACATCACACCTGGACCATCCCTGGATAATAAACTTACTCTAATTGAGATTTGCACCTTGAATTGTTTTTCCAATAGCAAGCATGCATTTGTACAGATCTCCTTTAAATCTTCTTAGGTCTAGTGGCATGTGTTTATGAGGAAAAAATCTAGATACTGAAGTGTTTTAGAACCTGACAAGTCTCACATTTTTTTTTTTTTTTACACTTTGCTTTATACTTTTCATTGTGCTTACTTTTTCTAGTCTCACAACTCAGATTCTGTGGACTCAAAGGCATGTTTCAATTATTAAGATTAATTGCATCTAATGTTATAAAAACTTCTTTCTAACAAGTGAAGGAAAACAAGGAATTAGAAATATAAATCCTAAGTGTTTACCTTTTTTAACATAATATTTTATTATGTTTTCAGTGAAAGCTTACACAGCAAATTAGGTTCCCATTTGGTAATTTCTACACAAGTTATGCAGTGACATTACATATTTCACAGTGTGTCAGCATTCTCATTACTTGTGTTCTGATTGTTCTATGTCTAGTATTGTAGATCCCCACCCCCTTGTCTTATCCTTGCTTTGAAGAAAGTCTTGACCTTTTGGTCTCACATAGATGGTGTTTTTTAATGGAACCCTGTATTCACAAGTAATATCCTTTATTTTATGTGGCAGTCGATTACTTTGCTAAAAGGTGACCTCAGGATAGTTTTCGTGCAAGTTTTGAAGAGTATGTTAGGGAGATGGGAGTCTAGTCTCAACTGTGTCAGTAAGTCTGAACTTTTTAAGAATTTAAGTTCTCACAACGGTCGGTTGGCATAACATAGTCCACAAAGACAATATTCTACATCTTACTTTGGTGAGTAGCAGCTAGGGTTTTAAAGGCTTGTGAGCAGACATCTAAGGTACAACTATTGTATCTAAGGTACAACTTCTTTCCTGAGCAAAGAAGAGTAAGAAAATCAAAGATGCATGGATAAAATTAGTCCAGAGACCTAAAGGACCATGGGAACCTCAGTCTCCATGACCCTGAGACCAGAAGAACTAGATGGTACCTGGCTACCACAACCTACCACTCTGATTGGGATCACAGTAGAAGGTCCTATATAGAGTGGGAGAAAAATGTGGAAGAAAAGTCAAATTCATAAAAAAGACCAGGTTTACTGGTGTGATAGAGACTGTTGGAACCCCCAAAACTATGGTCCTAAGACGTCCTTCATGCTTGGAACCGAACTCACCCCTGTAGCTCAACTTTCAGCCAAATGATAGGCCTGTGATATGAACAGTAACAACAGGGAGGTATGTTCTCCTTAGAACAATTAACCATATGAAATCAGCAGGGCAGCATTTGCCCAAGGTAAACCTCAGAAGGCAGGAAGGGATAGTAAAGGATAAATGGAAACAGTAAAAAAACAGGACATGGGAAGAGTGCTGTTATATTGTGGAGCTAGCAGTCAGTGTCACACAACAAAGTATGTATGAATTGTTGAATGGAAAACCAATTTGCTCTGTAAACTTTCACCCGAATCACAATGACAAGTTAAAAAAATTAACAAAAAAACTTTTATAATAGTATATGGTTTAATTTACAGACAATAGCATCTAATCTCATGTATTGCATGCCTCTTGACCATTGTAGGATTATCTCTATGTCTAATTTTCTTTTGAAAATATTGCTATAAAGTACATAATGGCTCTCCAAAACAGCAAAAAGTGGCTAGCGATAGCAGCAGAAAGAGGCAAAGGAGAATGTTGATTTGAAAGTAAAGCTAAAGGTTATTACATAACACAGAGGTGGAAGATCAGTGAATGCTGCTGTTTGCAATTTAGACACATTGCACTCGACTGTCATGATGATCCTCAAAAACAGAGAAGAAATTCCCCAACCTGTTACAGGATTGGCTCCACTGAAAACTACAAAGCTAACAAAAACGTGAGAGGGATCTGTAGCAATACAGAGAAATTGGGAATGATGTTGACTGAGGACTAAACACAAAAGCAAATCCCTCTGAGCCATGTTGACGATCATTGCTAAGGAATGAAGCTTATTCAAGATACTTAAAGAAAAAGCAGGACCACACTATGATATGGTTTTCACATACTGTCCTGTTTCACAGAATGTAATGTAGACATTAAGCTTGCATGACTGTATATACTTTCAGCTGAATAAGTATGTTTTTTCCTTTTCTTTCCTTTCTTAAACCTTATTTGACTAATACTTGTCTCTGTATTTGTTGTTGTTGTTATGTGCTGTCAAGTCAAACCCGACTCATAGCGACCCCTCCTTGGGTTTCCGAGGCAGTATCACTACGGAAGTAGGATTGCCCAACCTTCCTTCTGAGGAGTGGCTGGTGGGTTTGAACTGCCAGCTGTCTGGTTAGCAGGCAAGTGTCTTAGCCACTATGCTACCAGAGCTCCCTATATCTGTATAGCATTTTTAATTTTTATCAAGCTCATTCACAATTCTGTTATCTTTATAATCTCTGTGAATTTCATGGGGCAAGCACTGTCAGCATTTGACAGAAGAAATACTGAGACACAGTTTATTAGCTGTGTAAGTATTCATATTGCCAGTCATGAATTCTTTACTGAATCTAATAATACAGACAACAAGTAATCAAAGTCTCTACAGTCTCTTTGCAGACTTCTTGTTCTTTTAGTTTATTTGAACATGACATAAAAATTACATTCATTTACAAAGATAAGCCAAGTATCACTTCTCATTGATGACAGATGTTAAATCTTTCTAAATTGTGTTTATGTGTACCTACCATATAGCAGATTCTCAATAAATATTTTTAAAGGATTAATAGCTGAACAAGACAGCTTTTCTTACAATGAAGTCCAATTATTAAGTTCTAGCACATAGGATTATATGCTACTCTGCTTTGTGATACGGTACTGGACCTGCATAGTTGCTAGAATTTTCTATCCATAAATGTATACTTAATCTGTTTTATATAAACCCTACCATCAGTGTGGGCATTTTTAGCATTATTCTTTGAGATTAGAGACGGCATTAACCATTCCAGAAGTACATCAGAAATAACAGTGGTATTTCCCAGTTAATTTGGCTAGCCTTAGACAATGAACTGACATTTCTCAGGCTTAATTTTAATTACTAAAAGTACTTGTCCTTATTTCTCTTGGAAGATAAAGTTGGAGAGAGGACACCTGTGTTCTTGAAGTATTTATCAATAATTTATCAACAATTATTTCCTGAGATGGACAGTAGAAACCCCCCTTCCTTTTTTTCTGTACTTTGCTCTAATTCTTAATATGATCTTGGTTTGAAGTTTAAATGCCTATACTTTTGGTGGAGGCAGGAGGAAAGGACAAAATATATACATGAAAGTGAATATGAAAATGCTTATGTTCCCTGGGCACAGTGAGGAGAAATTTTGACTACAGCTGCTTCACTCCCATAGTGATTGACCAGGGATGCAAATCAAGACCAAATCTATACAGATTTCATGGATAATTTGTGGTTGCTAAATCCTAGGTTCAAATTTCAGTATTCAGATGTGGAAAATAGAACAGAACCTAGTCTTCATGAGTATTTAAAATTAGTCTCCAAAAGGCAAAATCAGGATAAATCTTCTGTTTGTGTAACCCATTCACATAATTTTAAAATCTGTTTTCTCACTTGGTCTTCAATAATCCTGAGGTAGGTATCATTATCCCTAAGATACGTGGAGGTATATGATTATATCATTAATGATAGAACTTGTACTAGAGTTGGTTTACATTGATTCTTAGTCCCATATTCTACTAATAAAAGCTGATTACCCTCTCAGACCTCAGTCAGTGAAGAAACATACTGTTCACAGTATAGCCACCAAATCAGAGTGATTAAGTTTGTGGTTTAGTTAATTATGAGAGAATAAACATGTAGATCAATGGAATAGAATAGAAAGCCCAAAAATAGACCCATACATACATGATCAATTGATTTTCAACTAGGGTACAAAAGTAAGTCAATGCAGAAAGGATAGTCTTTTCAAGAAATGGGTCTGTACAATAAGACATCCATATTTGGGGTGAGAGAGCTCTGGTGGCGTAGTGCCTAAGGCATTTGACTACTAACCAGAAGGCTGGTAGTACAAACCCACCAGCCATTCCTTGGATGGAAGGTTGGGCAATGTACTTCCATAGTGATACCTCCTCAGAAACCCAAGAAGGGGTCACTGTGAGTTGGATCTGATTCGATGGCAGTGAGTCTGGTTTTGAGTTATTGGGGGTGGAGGTTAACAACTTGGAGCAATATTTTGTAACATCTACAAAAATTAACTCAAAATGCATCATAGAAATAGAAAATCTCTCCTAAATACTTTTTCCCAGTCTCTGCCTTTTGCTCTACAAAAGAAGAAAACCTAGGATTAAATTTTTGTGATCTTGGCTTAGGCAGAGAATTTTAGTAAATGACACTAACTTAGTTATCTAGTGCCTTTATAACACAAATATCACAAATTGGTGGCTTTAGCAAAAAGAAATTTATTTTCTCACAGTTTATTGTTAGGTGTCCTCAAGTTAATTCCAACTCATAGCAATTTGTATTTATAACAGAAACACTGCCTGGTCCTGTTCTATCCTCACGATCATTGCCATGTTTGTGATCATTGTGACAATCAATGTGTTAGTCCATCTCTTTGAAGGCCTTCCCCTTTTTTGCTGATCCTTTACTTTACCAAGCAGGATATCCTTCTCCAGGGACTGGCCCCTTCTGACAGCATGACCAAAGTACAAAAGACAAAATCTAGCCAGTCTTACTTCTAAGGACTGTCCTGGCTGTATTTATTCTGAGACAGATTTTTTCATTCTTCTAGCAGTCCATGGTACATTCAGTATGCTCAATTCAAATGCATCAACTCCTCTTCAGTCTTCCTTATTCATTGTCCAGTTCTCACATGCACGTTGTTGTTGTTATGTGCCGTCGAGTGAGACCCAACTCAGAGCGACCCCTGCTTGGGTTTCCAAGGAGGTATCACTACCGAAGTAGATTGTCCAGTCTTCCTTCCCAGGAGTGGGAGGTGGGTTTGAACGGCCAGCCT
>NW_006921633.1:13760148-13779008 GCF_000298275.1 Orycteropus afer afer
CAAGATTATCTTCTGTGTCTGTGTTAATTGGTTTCCCTTTTCTTTGTTGAAGAGGGTCTGTGCAATCCTTCTGCCTAGTCCGCCATCTTGCCCCGCCTCCCTGCTCTTTAATATTTTAAAAAGGTCTTTTGTAGCAGATTTGCCCAATGTAATATGTCATCTGATTTTTTGACTGCTCTTTCCATGGATTGTGGATCCAAGTAAAATGTAATCCTTGACAACTTCAATCTTTTCTCCCTTTATCATGATGTTGCTTGCTCATTGGTCCAGTTGTAAGGATTTTTGTTTACTCTTGTTGAAAAGTAATCCATACAGAAGGCTGTAGTCTTTGATCTTCATCAATATGTGCTTCAAGTCTTCTTCACATTTAGTAAACAAAGTTGTGTCATCTTCATATTGCAGGTTGTTAATGAGTCTTCCTCTGATCCTGATGCTGCATTCTTCTTCATATAGTCCAGTTTCTTGGATTGTTTGTTCAGCACACAGAATAAGTATGATGAAAGGAGTAGTGAGTAGGATCTTAAAAGCTTGCAAGCTGCCATCTGTGGTCTCTCCTCATCCAGAGTAAAGAAGAATGAAGAAAACCAAAGACGTGTGGAAACAATTAGTCCCAGGGACTGGTACACCATGCGATCCTCAGCCTATATGACTATGAGACCAGAAGAAGTAGATGGTACCCGGCTACTGCTGTCAACCAATCGGAGGGGGGTCTCTGTAGGAGATCCTGGATAGAGTGGGAGAACAATGTGGAACAAAACTCAAAATCATATTTTAAAAAAGGGCGGGGGGACCAGGTTTGCTGGTCTGATAGGGCCTTGTGGACCCCTGAGCCTATGGCCCCTAGCTGCGCATCAGGTCTGAAATTGAACCCACTCCTGTGGCTTCCAGCCAAACAGAAGACAAGCATGTGAGCTGAACATTTACATTAGGTAGATACACTCCTTGGAAAGATCAATCATGGGAGAATAAAAGGGCTGTGTATCCCCAAGGAGACAGCTCTCGGGACAAGAGTGCATGGGAGGGAAGGACAGAGGGAGGAGGTGGCTATGGGGAGGATGTGGGAGGAGACCTGTTGCATTGTGGGAGATTGTAGTCAGTGTCATGAGACAAAGTGTATGTGACCTGCTGTAAGGAAGATGAATTTGCTCTGTAAACTTTCACCCAAATCACAATAATTTTTTTAAAAATAATGTCCTTTAACAGGTGAATGAGTAAATAACCATGGAACATTTTAAAGTGAAATAGTACTAAGCAATAAAAAGAGATGAACTACTGGTATATACAATAACATGAATGAATTGCCTATGTATTATATGAAGTAAAAGAAACCAGACTCAAAAGTCTTCATTCTTTATGAATCCATTTATATAACATTCTGAAAAAGGCACATTTATATGAACCAAAAACAGATTAATGTTTGCCAGGGGCTAGGGTGTAAGGAAAGGAGTTGACTATAAAGAAGTATAAAGGAAATTTGGGGTTGATATAACAGTTCCTTATCTTGATTGTAGTGATGATTACCTCACTGTTTGCATTTGTCAAAACTCAGAACTCTACCTTGAAAACTGGATTTGGAGATCTGTAAATGGACCGGGTGGAAACAGACTGCTTGGGAGCTCTGGTAGCATAGTGGCTAAGGAACTTGACTGCTAACCAGAAGGCTGGTGGTTCAAACCCACCAGCCACTCCTCAGAAGGAAGATGGGGCAATCTACTTCCATAGTGATACTGCCTCGGAAACCCAAGGAGGGGTCGCTATGAGTCGGGTCCGACTCGACGGCACATAACAACAACAACAACAAATTATACCTCATTTAAAAGAAAAGGAAAAAAAAAATTAAGGAGGCAAAGGAACATGTGGAATTAAAAGTGACTGCCAAAAGTTCTGGCAAGGATAGTGATTACCTCTTAGGAGAAGATTGGAAACTGCAATTGGGAAGAGGAACACAAGGACTTCATTTGTATTGGTATTGTGTTCATTCTTCAACTGGGTAGGCACCTATGTGTGTTTATGATCCTGTAAATATCTTTCATATGTTCCTGAGTATATGACTAAATTCATTTTAAAATAAACATAAAATAAAAGGAATTAACTTGGAAAAGACATTTTGGAGTATGGGAGTATCACTGTCAAAATTAATCAGTCTAACATTTATTAAATAGTTTTGTCTAGAGTTGTAGTATTTGGAAACTAGGAAAACTTGGATTTGCCTAACCAATGACAGATGTTGTTTTATATTCTGACTTTATTTTTACTATTTCAGAATATTAATGTCAAGTTTTTAAATGAATTTAACCTTGTGAGTTTTAGGATTGTGGAGAATGAAGGCAGAGGCAGATATGGGGGAGTTGAAGGTTTTCATTAAGACAGCCAAAGTTATTTAACAATCCTATTGGAAATGATAAGACAAAAGGAGAAGTTCTCACTGATTGAAGCCATGCATTTTATTTGATTTGAGGAAAGATAAGAGCTCTATTGGTGTTGGGGAGTAGAAACTCAGGTGGGAGGCCCTGTTAAGTAAATGGGAGGGTAAGGAATTAAAGTTGAATAAAAATAATAATACATCCTGTTAGGTGCAGTGGTGAAGCATTCAGCTGCTAACTAGAAGGTCAACAGTTTGAACTGACAAGCTGCTCCATGAAGAAAAGAGCTGGTGATCTGTTCCCTTCAAGATCACAGCCTAGGAAATGCTATGGGGCAGTTCTGCTCAGTCCTGTAGGATTGCTGTGAGTCAGAATCAACTCCACGGCATATAACAACAACAACAGGACTTGAAAGAAAAACCCTCTCTGGTTGTACTTCTTGTTTGGTAGACTTGTGACAAGTTTTTAAGGGGAGAATAAATGTTGGGTTTCTATTTTGCTTTCAGAAAGGGATTATTTCCAATTTGACTTTGTCTTCTCAGTGTGACATTTGGCACTTGCTTTGCTAACATTAAGGAGCTCTGGTGTCATAGGGCTTAAACATTTGGCTGCTAACCAAAAGGTTGGCCATTTGAACCAGCCACTCCGTGCAGAAAGATGAATCAGTCTGCTTCCATAAAGATTTACAGCCTCAGAAACCTATGGGGCAGTTCTACTCTGTCGTGTGGCGTCACTATGAGTCAGAATAGACTTGATGGTGGATTGGACTTGCTGACGTCACCACTTGTGGCTAGAATGTAAGATGCTGAGATTAGACTATAACCTAAGTGTCTGGCTTCCAATTAATTCTGAGATCAGAATTCTCTCTGGCACCAAGAGTTTAAATTTATCAAAATGTTTTAATAGTGTTAAGTCTTACATTTAGAGCGTATGCTCTGAACTCAGAGGGCTAAACAATATTCAGGCCTTTGGTTTCTATTTCTGCCATAGTCTCTAGACAGCAGTGTCTAGTTTGTCTTCTTTATCTGGTCTATTAAAACTTTCTCAGCACAGGGAACACTGAGAGCCAAATTTTGAAACCATACTAGGCATTACCTTCCACTCGCTGAAACTGTGAAGCATCTAGCAAGGGAACTGTGTTTGGTACTTGTCCTTGCCCTATTCACCTTTAAAACATAGATTGCAAACTGGTAGGTTGTAGGGTTTAGATGGCAGACCTTCTATTTGTTGCAAACATTTTTAAAAAATTTAAGTTATATGCCAATGTTTTTTGAAAGCAGAGAGTTCACATTAATGTGAACATTCTGACTTCTCTTAAAAAGCAAAGATGTGTTCCTGTACAGCATCAATTGGCTGGAGTTGCTGCCCTCTTTAAAAGGCAGTTTGGAAGACTGAGCTTATCACGGGAGCTCTGGTAGCATAGTGCCTAAGACATTTGACTGCTAACCAAAAGGCTGGCGGTTCAAACCCACCAGCCACTCCCCAGAAGGAAGGTTGGACAATCTACTTCCATAGTGATACTGCCTTGGAAACCCAAGGAGGGGTCGCTATGGGTCGGATCTGACTCCACAGCAATGGTTGCATTGCATTTTGGTTAGCTTATCACTACCAGCCACCCCCACTCTCCTACCCCATCCCACTTGAACTTTCAGTAACTTCTGAGTTTAAAAAACAAAGCAAAACTCATCTATAATATATCAGGCTCCAGCTACTGTTTGTTGTTGGGTGCCACCGAGTCAATTCTGACACATAGCTACATCCCTTTATTTGTGCTGTGTCTGTTAATTCTGAATATAACTATGTGAGGTAAATGTTGTAACTAACATTTTGTAGTTGCACAAAATAAAACTTTGGCTAAATGATTTTTTCCAAATGAATACCCAGGGCTTCATAATACATGGAAGAAGTAGAATTTTAACCCCATTTTTTATTGATTATAGTTCTGCTTACTTAGCCTCAGACCTCTGACTCCCAGCTCATTCTGTGGCTACAGTTCATGATCCAGATACTGTTGAAGGTCTAATTGTGTGTTGTTCCTCTCCTCCTCCCCCCCCTCCCCAAAGATATATTGAAGTCCTAATTCCAGATACCTGTGACTGTGACCTAATTTGAAAATAGGATCTTTGCGGATTTCATTAAATTTACATGAGATCATACTGCATTCCTACTGCCTTCTAGTCAATTCCAACTGAGGGCGACCCTATAGAACAGAGTAGAACTGCCCTACAGGGTTTCCAAGGCTGTAAATCTTTACAGAAGTAGACTGCCTCATCCTCCTCCTACAGAGTGGCTGGTAGGTTTAAACTGCTGACCTTTTGGTTTGCAGCCCAGTGCTTTAACCACAGCACCACCAGAGCTCCTCACCACCCATTCTGGATTAGGGTGCGTCTAATCCAATATAACTGAAGAGGAGACCAAGACACACAGGGGAGAAGGTCATGTGAAGATGGAGACAGAGTGACACAAGCCAGACAACACCAAGGATTGCCAACAGCCACCAGAAGCTAGAAGAGGCAAGAAGGCTGCTACCCTAGAGCCTTCAGAGAGTATGGCCCTGCTGACACTTAGCTTTCACAGACTTCTAGCTTCCAGAACTGTAAGAGAATAAATTTCTGATGTGTAAGCCACCCAATTTACAATACTTTATTACAACAGCTCTAGGAAACTAATACAGATACTAACAATGCAAATCTAGCATAGCATCTTGCTCAGCAGCTCAATAAATGTTAATTTTAATGAAAATTAAGTGATAAATGTGTGGACAGCCAGAATACTATATGTGAGTTACATGAACTATATATGTTATCACTTGGCAGTATAATGATCTGGGAGACCTAGGAAAGGGTATCTTCCTCTGGAATTCCCAGAGTCTGAGGGCATTCTGACTGTATGTTCCTCAGAACTCTTCCACTGACAGCTATGGGGGAGGCTATGATAAAGGGAAAGGAAAAGACTTCTTGCAGTTGCAATATGACTTTCCTGTTCTCTTAGCCATTCAGGCATTTGGAAGGTGTACTCATTCTCTCTGACCCTGCCTGACTGTAATCTAAGCTTGAGTCCTTTCATCAGTTGGTCAGTATTTTGTGGAACACATGTTATGCTCAAAATACTATGTAAATTCAGTAATGAGTCAAACACTGTGGCAGAAAAGAGCTGTGAGATACATAACTATAGTCTTTGTTAGGAAAGGATGTTGCCAGGAAAGTAGAAAGATAAAGGCTGAGGTATGAGAAACATACAAGAGCAAAGGGTTGACATTCAAGAAGGACACATAGAAGGATTTCTTTGGCCTAAGACTTGAAGAATGGATAGATTTTGGACACTAAAGAGAGAGGTCATTTCATCTTGAAAAAGTAGTATGAACTAAGGGAAGGAACACAACATTTTAAGGATGGTGAAATAGTTAGTTCTGCATGATACTGTTAACGGTGGACTCATGACATTATGGGTTTGTCAAAGTCCACAGAACTATACAACACAAAAAGTGAATCCTCCTTTAATCTATGGACTTTAGATAATAAGGTATCAACATTGGCTCATCGATTTTAACAATTATACCACAGTAATGCAAGATGGTAATAACAGGAGAAATTATGTACGGCGGAAAAGAGAGTATATGGAACTCTCTTGTATGTACTTCCTGCATATAGTTTCTCCATAACCCAAAATCTAAGAAATAAAGTATATTTTTAAAAGATTTTTTAAAAAATACAGTTTCAAAATTTTAAAGTAAAACTAAGGAAAGCACAAAAATATACAAAATTTTAATAAGATATCTCCTAATTGTAAATCTAGCATCAAGTAAGGGGAAAAGTTAGTGGCACAGCATAATTAATGTAATTGATGTCCCTAAGTTGTGCATCTGATTAAAGTGGTGTATATTTATATTTATATTTATATTTATATTTAACAACAACAACAGCCATTAATGCTGTTTATGTACAACCAAACACTTCATGAGATTTGTGTTCTTGTCTCAGAAGTTTAGGTCATAGTTTCATGATACACTCTAGTTAACTTTGGCCTAATATGTTTTGTGCTTCTGTTTTACCTCCTAATTCACTGTGTAGTGCCTGGGGTCCTAAATGCTTGTAAACAGCCATCAAAGCATAACCAAACCAAAAACCAAACTCATGGCGACCCCTCCTTGGGTTTCTGAGGTGGTAGCTCTACGGAAGTAGATCGCCCAGTCTTCTTCTGAGGAGTAGCTGGTGGGTTTGAACCACCAGCCTCTGGCTAGCAGTCAGATGCCTTAGATACTATGCCATATTTACCTGGGACAAGGAAGGAAAAGGAGTGTCAGCACTATGAGGAAGAAATGGAGTATGTGGCTAATTTAATTTCCTCCAGGAACTGCTGCCTCCTTTGCCGTGAGATCAGAAGAACTGGATGAGGCTCAACTACAATTACTAAATATTTTGATGAGAGATAATAAGTAAAATAAGTATGGAACAGAATTTCTAATTTTCATGGAATCCAGAATTTCTGGAGTCATTTAGGCTGAATGAACCCTGGAAGCTATTTCCTTGAGGTAATATTTAAATCTTAAACCAGAATTTTGCTTCCAAAGTCTTTAAACTTATTTTTAAACTTCTGAGACAAGAAAAAAAAGCTCATGAATTGTTTGGTTTTATCTTAATTAGGAAAGAATGTCTGCCTTGAACATTGTGCTCTTTTAAAGAATTACCTACATGTGATCACACCGACCACAGAGACTCCAGTTAAAAGCTATTTTAAAGCAGAGATAAGAAGATTGGGAAGCAAGGAGATTAAATAAATGGAAGTGAAACAGCTAGAATAGAAATAACAAGAATGTTGACACAATGTGAAGAATTTAACCAATGTTAAATTATGTCATTATCTCCAGAAACGGTGGAACAAGAGTGAGTTTTGCTGTATATATTTTCTCCAATTTTTTTTTTTTTTAATGACTACAGCAACTCAAAAGGTTAGAGAGTAGCTTAGGAGGCAATGAGGTTATGTCAATGGTGGTGGAATAATTTAGAAAGGGAGAGCATGAATGGCTGCACAACTTGAACAACGTAATCATTGTTACTGGAATTGTACATGTAGAAATTGCTGAATCGATGTATATTTTGCTGTGCATATTTTCACCAAAAAAGAAAAGTCATCCCTCAGTTCTACCAATGGTAGTATTTTTTTTTCACGTTATTTTAATTGCAGATATAAACATAATCGCACGTATGGGGGTTTAGGAGGCAGTTGGATGTTATTACCAAAATTATACACATTGCTCTGCAACTTGCATTTTCATCAAATTGATCATGAGCTACTCTCCAGGTCAGTAGATCCAGACATAACTTATTATTTTTAGGATCTCATAATATTCTATAGAAAAAAAAAAAAAAAACCACTGCTATCAAGTCAAATCTAACACATAGCAACCCCTCCATGGGTTTCTGAGGTGATATCACTATGGAAGTAGATTGCATAATCTTCTTTCCAAGAAGTGGCTGGTGGTTTGAACCACCAGCCTTCTGGTTAGCAGTCAAATGCCTTAGGCACTATGCTAGCAGAGTTCCCACTATTCTGTAGAATATTATGTACATCCCACATCCTAGTCAACTGTTCAGGAGCTCTGGTGGCATAGTGCCTAAGGCACTTGACTGCTAACCAGAAGGCTGGCAGTTCAAACCCACCAGCCACTCCTCGGAAGGAAGGTTGGGTAATCTACTTCTATAGTGATACCACCTCAGAAACCCAAGAAGGGGTTGCTATGAATCGGGTCCGACTCGACGGCACATAACAACAACAGTCAACTATTCTACTAATAGACATTCAAGATGTTTTCACTTTGTTTTTATTGGTATTTTTGCCACAACAAATAATCTAACAAGAAACATCCTTATATAACTCACTGCCATCAAGTCGATTCTGACTCAAACTGACCCCCATTGGGTTTCCAAGGCTAGGAACCTTTATGGAAGGAGTTCTGGTGGCATAGTACCTAAGGCATTTAACTGCTAACTAGAAGGTTGGCAGTTCAAATCTACCAGCCACTCCGTGGAAGGAAGACTGGGCAATCTACTTCCATAAAGACTCACTGCCTCAGAAACCCAAAGGGTGTGAGTCAGAGTCGACTCAATGGTAGTGAGTTTTGTTTTGTTTTAAATCTTTACGGAAGGAGACTGCCCCATCTTTCTTTTACGGAGCAACTGGTAGGTTCAAACCACTGACCTTTTGATCAGCAATCAAATGCCTTAACCACTACACCACCAGAGCCTATATACTGGTGCTTTTGTTTCACTAATAGTTCCAAAAATAGAATTTCTGCAAGGACTGTGTGTTTTAACTTTTAATAGTTATTGTTAATCGCTTTTCAAGGTTGGAATAATTCACACTTTCTCCAGTGTATTAGTTTCCTAGTTTTGCCACAAACCAAATGCCTTAAAGTTTTAACAAAGTTTCACGAACCAGATGGCTTAAAACAACAGAAATTTATTGTCTTACGGTTGTGTAGGCTGGATGTCTGAAATGAAGGTGTCAGGAGGACCATGCTTTGTCTGAGGACTCTAGAGGAGGATCCTTCCTAGGCAAGGTCTTCCAGCTTCTGGTGATAGCCTTGCTATATTCCAATAAAACTTTACTTACAAAAACAGGGGCAAATCAGATTTGCATTGTTGGCTAGAATTTACCAATTCTTCATCAGGAGCAATTCTACCACCTTTTCTTCCTCTTGGTTTTTTTTTTTTTTTTTTTTTTTCCTTTGATGAGTATAAGGTAGTGTGGCCAGAGGAGGGAACCAGGAAGATAGAAGAGGTGGTACACAGCAGGCTCAGAGCCAGTGGCCAGAGGAGGGAACCAGGAAGAGAGAGGAGACGGCATGAGAACGGCTGATGGAGACCAGGAAGTGAACGGAGCGGTTTAGAACAGCTAAAGGAGACAAACTTGTCTGTCAGTTTGTCATACTGTGGTGCCTTGCATGTTGCTGTGAGGCTGGAGGCTATGCCACCAGTATTTCGAATGCCAGCAGGGTTACCCATGGTGGACAGGTTTCAGCAGAGCTTCCAGACTAAGACTCAGAAGAAGGAAGAAACCATCTACTTCTCAAAGAGTTGGCCAGTGAAAACCTTGTGAATAGCAGTGAAACGCTGTCTGATATATTACAGGAAAACTTTATGAACAGCCATAAAACATTGTGGGATATAGTGTTGGAAGATGAGTTCTTCAGGTCACAAGGCACTCAAAATATGACTGGGGGAGAGCTGCCTCCTCAGAGTAGAGCCAACCTTAATAATGTGGATAGAGTAAAGCTTTTGGGACCTCCAGTTGCTGATGTGGCATGTTGCAAAATGAGAAAAACAGCTGCAAACATCCAGTAATAATCAGAACATGGAATGTATGAAGTATGAATCTGGGAAAATCGAAAGTTGTCAAAAATGAAACGGAATGCATAAAGATTGATATCCTGAGTATTAGTAACTTAAAATGGACCAGTTTTGGACACTTTGAATGAGACAATCATATGTTCTGCTATGCTAGGAATGACAAAGAGGAATGGTGTGACATTCCTCATCACAAAGAATATATCAAGATCTATCCTAAAGTACAATGCTGTCAGTGATAGGATAATGTCCATACACCTATGAGGAAGACCAGTTAATACTACTGTTATTCAAATTTATACACCAACCACCAAAGCCAAAAGATGAGGAAATTGAGGAATTTTACTAACTTCTGCAGTCTGAAATCAACTGAACATACAATCAAGATGTGTCTATTATCATTGGTGATTGGAATGCAAAAGTTGGAAACAAAGAAGAATCACCAGTAAGTTGGAAAATATGGCCTAGGTGATAGAAAGAACACTGGAGATCTCATGATAGAATTTAGCAAGACCAATGACGTATTCGTTGCAAATACCTTTCTTCAACAACATAAACCGTGGCCATACGTGTGCACTTCGCCAGATGGAGTACACGGGAATCTGTGGAAAGAGGCAATGAAGAAACTCAGTATCTTGAGCCAAAACAATGCCAGGAGCTGATTGTGGTACAGACCATCAACCACTCATATGCAAGTTCAAGTTGAAGCTGAAAACAATTAAAAGAAGGTCACGAGAGCCAAAATATGACCTTGATTATATCCTTCCTGAATTTAGAGAGGAACTCTGGTAGCATAATGCCTAAGGCATTTGTCTGCTAACCAGAAGGCTGGTGGTTCAAACCCACCAGCCACTCCTTGGAAGGAAGGTTGGACGATCTATTTCCGTAGTGATACCTCCTTGGAAACCCAAGGAGGGGTTGCTATGAATCGGATCCAACTTGACAGCAGTGAGTTTGGTTGGGTTTGGGTGGTTGAATTTAGAGACCATCTAAAAAATAGATTTGATGCACTGAATACCAGTGACCGAAAACCAGAGGAATTGTGGGATGACATCAAGAGCATCATCCATGAAGAAAGCAAAGAGTCCTTAAAAAGACAGGAAAGGAAGAAAAGACCAAAATGGATGTCAGAAGAGACTCTGAAACTTGCCCTTGAATGGAGAGTAGCTAAAACAAATGGAAGAAATGACAAGAAAAAAAGAGCTGAACAGAAGATTTCAAAGAGCAACTGGAGAAGACAGAGTCAATTATTATAATGAAATGTGCAAAGACCTGGAGTTAGAAAACCAAAAGGGAAGAACAGGCTTGGCATTTCCCAAGCTGAAAGAACTGAAGAAAAAAACTAAGCTTCGAGTTACAATATTGAAGCATTCTATGGGCAAAATATTGAATGATGCAGAAAACATCAAAAGAAGATGGAAGGAATACACAGAGTCATTGTACCAAAAAGAATTGGTCTACGTTCATTCACTTTGGGAGGTGGCATATGATCAAGAACCCATGGTGTTGAGGGAGGTAGTTGAAGCTGCACTGAAGGAATTGGAGAAAAACAAGGTTCCAGGAATTGATGAAATACCCATTGACATGTTTCAATGAACAAATGCCACACTGGAGGCAATCACTGGGCTATGCCAAGAGATTTGGAACACAGCTACCTGGCCAACTGACTGGAAGAGATCCATATTTGTGCCCATTTCAAAGAAAGGTGATCCCACAGAATGTGGAAACCATTGAACAATATCATTAATATCACACGCAAGTAAAAATCTTACTGAACATAATTCAAAAAAGGTTGCAGCAGTATATTGACGAAGAACTTCCAGAAGTGCAAGCTGGATTCAGAAGATGATGTGGAATGAGGGATATCATTGCCATTGTCAGATGGATCTTAACTGAAAGCAAAGAATACCAGAAAGATGTCAAATTGTGTTTTATTGACTATGCAAAAACATTTCAGTTCTGTGGATCATAACAAATTATGGATAACATTGAGAAGAATGGGAATTCTAGAACACTTAATAGTACTCATGAGGAACCTGTGTACAGACCAGGAGGCTGTCGTTTGAACAGAACAAGGGGACACTGCATGGTTTAAAATCAGGAATGGAGTACATCAGGGTTGTATCTTTTCACTATACTTATTCAATCTGTATGCTGAGCAGATAATCCGAGAAGCTGGACTGTATGAAGAAGAACGTGGCATCAGGATTAGAGGAAGAATTATTAACAGCCTGCGATACACTAACGACTCAACTTTGCTTGCTGAACATGAGGACGACTTGAAGCACTTACTGATGAAGATTGAAAAGTATAGTCTTTAATGTGGATTACACCTCAATATAAAGAAAACAAAAATCCTCACAACTGGACCAATAAGCAGTATCACAATAAATGAAGAAAAGATTGAAGTTGTTCAAGACTTCATATTACTTGGTTCCACAATCAACACCAATGGAAGCAGCAGTCAAGACATCAGACAACATATTGCATTGGTCGTATCTGCTGCACAAGACCTCTTTCAAGTGCTGAAGAGTGAAGATGTCTCCTTGAAGACTAAGATGTGCCTAACCCAAGCCATGGTATTTTCAGAGAGCTGGACAGTGAACAAGGAAGACTGAAGAAGAGTTGATGCTCTTGAATTGTGGTGTTGATGAAGAATGCTGAAAGTACCATGGACTGCTAAAAGAACTCACAAATCTGTCCTGGAAGAAGTGCAGCCGCAGTGCTCCGTGGAAGCAAGAATTGCCAGATTATGTCTCAGCTACTTTGGTCATGTTGTTAGAAGGGACCAGTCTCTGGAGAAGGATATCTTGCTTGGTGTAGAGGGTCAGTGAAAAAGAGGAAGGCCCTCAATGAGGTGGATTGACACAGTGGCTGCAATGATGGGCCCAGGTGTAGCCAGGATCATGGGGCTGGCACAGGACCAGGCAGTGTGCTGTTCTCTTGTGCACAGGATTGCTGTGAGTCAGAGACATTGGCACCCAACAAGGTAGTGTTTCTCATTCTGGATTTGTCTTACTACTTCCTCATTTGTCATTTAACTTGTTCTTTTTCTCCTATGTTACCTGCAAAATGGAAGTTAAATTTCATGAGGCTCAGATGAAATATTTTTAGCAAGAATAAATTAAAAAAAAGAATAATTCATAAGTAAGTTTTTGAATAGAAATTTTGCTCATGGGAAGGAAGGAGAGAAAATTTTCAGTGTAAAGCTCTGCAGGTAGCAGATGCAGATGCTGCCCAGGGTCTTAGCCATGTGAGAAAGATAATGGCCAAAACAAGTAGAAAAATATTTGGGCAATCCTACTTCCGTAGTGATACTGCCTCGGAAACCCAAGGAGGGATCGCTATGAGTCGGGGCCGACTCGACGGCACATAACAACAACAGAAATGAAGAGACTTTAAGTTTCTATGGAACCATTCCTGTCTGTTTTCTGTTCATTAATGGATTCATTGTACTCAGAGTATGTGGTCTAATTGATTGCTAGAATTCTGGTTTTAAAAAACTCAGTTAAATATCTTTCTATCACCCCTAAAAAGGCAAAACTTTAAAACTTTGAGTAGTTTTGGGGGTTTTGTTTTATTTTGCTTATCCTCATAGAGTCAGTTTTAAAATTCAACTTCCATTTTCATAAATCAAGGAGCAGATGGCTTACAAGATGACTACCTAATTCATTATTAAATATTTAGCTTTTCTGACATTTCACAGAGGCTTATCTGATCTTTTCTGTAATTAGGTGAAAATGGGGCAGCATCAGTTGTTTTCTTAAAGATTTTCTGTTCCCTAGACGGGAACCATTATTCTTATAAACATGTCTCGTCTTACTAGTATTCTTTTGAACACTCTGTTTAGGCTCTGTAATTGTTATGACTGGGCTACATCTAGATTAGACAGGCCAAGACATATCTAAAGATTTTTGTATCTTCTACGCATAGACTTAGGGGAAACATGAATAGGAAAAATGACATAAGAATAATTCTACTAATCATTGACAATTAAGACTTTTCATCTGTGTAGTTCAAAGAGCTCCAAGAATATTATCTCATAATTCTCAAATGATCCTCTGAAATGGGCAAACAAATACTATTACCCTACTTTATAGATGTAGTTTGTGGCCTTTTAGAGGTTAGAGAGCTGCTTCACATAGAGTTAGAAGCAAAAGTAGGAATGACTTTTAAAAACTGTTTCTTAATCTTATAGACCACTCTGTCTAAAATTGCTGTTTTCAGAGCTATCATGATTATTATAATGTAGTTTGAAATTTTTGCTCGTCAAAAGATAAAAACATGACATGAAACTTTCAGTGTGTTCCAGTTAGTGCATTTCATGCTCAGCTAAACATTACTGTTGTTGTTATGTGCCATCGAGTCGGACCATAGTGACCCCTCCTTAGGTTTCCGAGGCAGTATCATTACGGAAGTAGATTGCCCAGTCTTCCTTCCGAGGAGTGGCTTGTGGGTTTGAACTGGCAGCCATCTGGTTAGCAGTCAAGTGCCTTAGGCACTACGCTACCAGAGCTCCTAAACATTATTAACTATTTATTAAGCACCCAAACATTACTAGTGGGTGCGTAATAAATAGTTAATGATGATGGTCCCTCTCATAAAAAATATTTAAAACTTTACAAAGAACAATGGATACATTATCATTCATTATTTTCTAAATGCCCTCATTGTGACTATCCTTTGTTCTTAAATGTTTCTCAGGACTGTACAGTATGCTCAGCATCCAAAACCAACTTGGTGTGTAGTATTTATATTGGTAGTATATGGGTCCAACTTGAGGGTACATAACAACAACAACAACATGGCTAAAGAGACATTTCTATACATGAAACAGCAATCTAATACTGGAATAATTTCTGAATAATATTCTACAAATAATAAAATGTACTTTAAAATGCTCAACAAAATTATCAAGATGGCTAATAGTTCTGAGTCTTCCTGAGATGCTCTGTAATTTTTAATTCAGGTAGCCAAAGTTCTAAAAATCTGGAAGTAGAGTTCATTAGGGCCATGCTTGCTTCAGGAACACCACAAAAGGAGCTGAATGGAAGTAGAGGGCATATAACAGATCCTCATACTATAAACCTGTAATTGGCATAGTTGTAACAAACCAAAACCAAATTCACTGCCGTGGAGTCAGATCCAACTCATAGTGACCCCTCCTTGGGTTTCTGAGGTGGTATCACTATGGAAGCAGATTGCCCAACCTTCCTTCCGAGGAGTGGCTGGTGATTTGAACCGCCAGCCTTCTGGTTAGCAGTCAAATGCCTTAGGCACTATGCCATAAGAGCTTCTATAGTTGTAACAGGACCCAAAATTATTTTCAGGTGCCTTTTTGAGATAAAGATATTTTCTTAATTAGTCTACCCTGCTGATTGTCAATTCATTAGATAACTGTATTTTTTTTTAATCCACTATATTTGTAATAGAGAGTTAATATCAATGTTTCATAACCAGGAATTGGAGACTCTTTGCTTTGCCCTCAAGTCATTAAAAAGTAGTCAAAATAATAATAATAATATATAAAGTAAATGGTCAATACTCACTGTCTCTATTCTTTTGCTATGTGTTTACTTCTTATCTTCAGTGGTAAACATCTTTTTTTCCCCCACCACTTTTTTTAAAAACTGTTTTGGCAAAGGTCACCAATAACTTCATAATCACCAGACTCAAAATTGTCATCTTATTTCTCATTTCAATCCACTTGTCACATTTGATACTTTGACCTCTCCCTCCTCTCTTGACTTCTTTGACACTGTTCCTTCCGATTTCTTTCTCTCTCTTTTCCTTCTCTCTCCTTCATTGATCTCTTACTCACTATTTCACTCATTGTCCTATAAATGCACTTCTGTCTTTCTTCTCTTTTCTGGATGCTTTTAATTAAAAGTCACATCCATCCCCCACTATCTTCACTATCAGTTCCATGTAACTTCCAAATCTGTGTCTTTAGTGCTCCCTTTTCAAAGGAATAAGGGTGGTACAGTGCCTAAGGCATTTGACTGCTAACCAGAAGATTGGTGGTTCAAACCCACCAGCCACTCTGGCAGAAGGAAGATGGGGCAGTCTACTTCAGTAAAGATTTACCTCCTTGGAAACCCATTGGGGTCACTATGAGTTGGAATTGACTCGATGGCAGTGAGTTTTGTTTTGTTTTGTTTTGTTTTGTTTTTCAAAGGAGTAGTTACATAGTAAGTAATGCTGCATAAATATATCACAGCACTTCCAGCTTATTCTTATTTTAAATATGTGTTTTCCCCTGGTTTCCTACTAGGTTAATAGCATCATACTCATAGGGCTGGATATATCAGTGATCTTCATTAGTTTTCTCTCTATCCTTTCTAGTCTGTTTATATGTCTACAGTATTTTGTATACCTATCCATCCATTCCCATGGCCACTGTCCTAGATCAGACCCTCTTCTCCTGTTCTTTAGTTTTTTGCTTTTCTGTTCTGTCTTTCACACTGCTTCCTGAAATAGACACCTGACCATTTGGATCCTCTGGAATGCCCTCCTGTTACTTGAAGTATAAAATATGAATGCCTTAGCATGAAATCCTGCCTCAACTGTATCCCACCTTGACTCTCTTTCTTCCATCAGACCAGGCTTTTAAACTGTAAACAAGTATTTTAAACAAACACTCTCCGCACTGTTAATTTTGTACTTTTGCTGTTCCCTCTACTCCAAAACATCCCTCCTTTCTTTCTTTCTATAAAAATCCTAACCATACTTCAAAGCTTAGTGTAGATGCCATTTCCTTCATGAAATGCTTTAATTCCTCCAAAAACCACTGCCATCGAGTCGATTCCGACTCATAGCAACCCCCATTGGGTTTCCGAGGTGGTAAATCTTTATGGAGGAGCTCTGGTAGCATAGTGCCTAAGGCACTTGACTGCTAACCAGAAGGCTGGTGGTTCAAACCCACCAGCCACTCCTCAGAAGGAAGATGGGACAATCTGCTTCTGTAGTGATACTGCCTCGGAAACCCAAGGAGGGGTTGCTGAGTCTGGTCTGACTCAACGGCACATAACAACAACAACAAATCTTTTTGGAAGTAGATTGTCCTGTATTCCTTCCGTGGAGTGGCTGGTGGGTTTGAAACACCAACCTTCTGGTTGGCAGTCAGATGCCTTAGGCACTGCACCACCAGAGTTCCTTAGGGTTAGGAATAATGCCTAGCAAGTGGTAGCTGATCAGTAAGTGTTGGTTAAATACATGAATAAAAATCTGTCAGTTATTTGATGCTATGCCGCTTGGACAGGACATAAGGCCAGTCATCATAAGACTATAGGATCAGTCACAATTAATATACCCCTTACACATGCTTTCATGATAGCTGGTCTAAACCTGTACTGTTACATTTTTTTACATTTGTGCTGAGTTGAATATTGTCCTTACAAAAATCATGTCCACTTGTGTTCTGGTTACCCAGTGCCACTCTGACAGGAATATACCACAAAAGGGATGGCCTTAACAAACAGGAGTTTATTCTCTTACAGTTTGGAGGCTTTAAGTCCAAGTTCAAAGTGCCAGGCTCTAGGGGCTGGGTGAAAGCCCCTCAACCTTGGGCTTCAGCTCTGCCTCCTGTTCCTGGCCCACTGGAGCTAGAGGCTTTTCTTCACTCAGACAGCTGCTAGCTGCTGAGGCTGACAAGCCCAAGGTTGATAAGTAAAAACGCACAGTCCCGATGTTACCAAACCGCACGCAGGTCGTTAATTTAAGTCCATGGTAAGTCCAAGGTCGGCAGAGCATGGCAGGCTCCTCCTGAACAACCACACGGCTACATGCAGGGTCCAAGTGTGCCATAAGATGGAGACTATTCCCAAGGCTTCTCCTTATATACAGGAAGCAGACCACATCCCAAAGACAGCTACTCAGCTGCTTATGGTAGATCCCACCATGGGTTGATTGCCAGTCTCATCATGGGGAGTAACTACCACCAGCTGCCCAGCCACTCAACCAGGCCCAGCCAAGTTGACATACAAACTGAACTACCACAACTTGGAACCTCAGAATGTGATTTTATTTGGAAATAATGTCTTTGTAGCTATAGTTAAGAGAAGGTCATACTGGATTAGAGTGGGTCCTATGTCCATTGATTGCTGTTCTTATAAGAAGACCATGTGAAGACACATAGAAGAATGTCGTGTGACAATGGAAGCAGAGGTTGGATTTCATAGCTATCAGCCAAGGATTGCTAGCAACCACTTAAGCTAGGAGAGAGGCAGGGTTTTTTCCTCAGAGTCTCCAGAAGGAACCAGCCCTGCCTATATATTGATTTTGGACTTCTGGCCTCCTAAACTGTGAGAGAAAAATTTCTGATATCTTATAGGCACCTAGTTTGTGGTCATTTTTTTTGGAAGTCTTAGGAAACTAAGACATTTCCTTGGATTATAATTTCTTGTGTATGGGTGTGCCTTCTGTAAGCTTATTGTGGCTAGAGACTGTATATAGTAGTTTCCTCACATATAGTCACACCTTTATAACTTAGCATATAATAGTGTTTGCTTTCATCTTATAGTTGAATTCTTTAATTAATTGAACAGAATCAATTTCAAGAATTGATTCATCTTCATACCACCGAAAAATAAATGACTAGTAAGAATAATTTTGCTTCACACATGGTAAAAGCTCAGAACAAAATTACTGTCTTTGTACATGTTTCCTGAAATTAACAATGGAGATAGAAATGGAATCTTCTGTTATCTATAATAAACCATTCTAAACAATTAAAATCATAATTTTGTATGTGTTCCATTCTGTAGCCTTTTCTGTAAAGCTTGTTGAAAGACAATATTATGGGTTTATGGGATTAAAAATGTCCCTTAATTTGTTCCATTCTTACGTGCTTCCATCTAGATACTCATTCATTATTTGTGTCTGCTGTATGTGAGTTGGGAGCTCTGATGGCGTAGTGCCTAAGGCATTTGACTGCCACTCAAACCCACCAGCTACTCCTCGGAAGGAAGATGGGGCAATCTACTTCCGTAGTGATACTGCCTCAGAAACCCAAGGAGGGGTTGCTATGAATTGGGTCCGACTCGACAGCAAATGACAACAAAATACGTGAGTCACTATTCTAGGTGCTGAAGATACAACAGAAAAAAAAAAAATGTTATCTTTTGGGTTCAGGAAATAGTCATGTAAACAA
>NW_006921633.1:13779603-13801414 GCF_000298275.1 Orycteropus afer afer
AACAGAAATACTCCAGGTGGACAACTTCAGCAATCAGGAGCTCCTCAGTTGCTCATAGAAAATCCCACCTTGGAGTTTACAAAGACTTGTGGGTAGAAAAGCCACACTCAGTAATTTACTACACCGCAATATTAAACATAGTAGTAGCTTAGGAGGAGCCCTAGTGCACAAAGATAAAGCACTTACATTCTAACTGAAATGTTGGCAGTGTGAAAGCACCAGTGGCTCTACTGGAGAAAAGACTTAGGTCTCAGCTCCCATAGATTACAGCCAAGGAAACCCTATGGGGCAGTTCTGTTCTGTCATATAGGGTTGCTGTGGGCTGGAAAGGAGCTTTGGTAGCATAGTGCCTAAAGCACTTGACTGCTAACCAGAAGGCCAGCGGTTGAAACCCACCAGCCACTCCTTGGAAGGGAAGTTGGGCAATCTACGTCTGTAGTGATACTGCCTCGGCAACCCAAGAGGGGTTGCTGTGAGTCGGGTCAGACTTGACAGTACATAACAACAACAACATGAGCTGGAAACTACTTGATGGCACACAATAACAACAGTAGTTTAACAGTTGTACAAAAATACTTAGTAAACACAGAAAAGCTATTTCTATATGATTGTCAGAATATGGGCTATGCTAACTATGAGTTTAAATTTCTATTGAAATCTTTATCACCTGCCTAGCTTAGGGTTTGTACTTTGAGTTCCAGATTGCATATTGTTGTTCGTTGCTATGAAATCATCTCCAACTCATGGTAACCATAGTTATAACAAAACAAAACATTGCCCAGTCCTGCATCATCTTCATGATATTTGGTATGCTTCAATCCATTATTGTGGCTATTATGTCAGTCCATCTCATTGATGATTTCCTTCTTTTCTCACGGACCCTCTCTTTTACCCAGCATGATGTCCTTTTCTAGTGAGTAGTCTTTCCTGATGAGTGTCCAAAGTAAGTGAGCTGATGTCTCACCATCTTAGCTTATAAAGGGCATTCTGGTTGTATTTCTTCTGAGACTGATTTGTTAATTCTTCTCGCCGTCCATAGTGTATTCAGTATTCTTTGCCAGCAACTACAATTTGAATGCATCAACTCTCTTATCTCTTTTTCATTGTTTACCTTTTTCATACATATGAAGCAATTGCAAAGACCATGGCTTGAGCCTGGTGCACCTTAGTCATTAAAATGACATCTTTGCTTTTTAAAACTTTCAGGAGATCTTTTGCAGCAGATTTATCCAATGCAATATGTAGTTTGATTTTTTGACTGCTGCTTTCATGAACATTGATTATTGATCCAAGTAGAATGAAATCATTGACACCTTCAGTTTTCTCTCCATTTATAATGATGTTCTTTATCGGTCCAGTTGTGAGGATTTTTGTTTTCTTCACTTTTAGGTATAATCCATACTGAAGGCTTTAGTCTTTGATCTTCATCAGTTAAGTGCTTCAAGTTTTCATTTTCAGGTTGCAGGGTGGTGGCATCTGCATTTGAAGGCTGTTAATGAGTCTTTCTCCAATTCTGATGCCACATTCTTCTTCAGCTAGTCCAACTCTTCAGATTATTTGTTCAGCATACAAATTGAGTAAGTATGTGAAAGGATACAACTCTGCCACATAACTTTTCCAAGATTACATAGTTATGTATGTGGCTGTTATGTGCCGTTGAGTCACACTCAACTCATAGTGACACCTCCTTGGGTTTCCAAGGCGGTATCACTACAGAAGTAGATTGTCCAACCTTCCTTCCAAGGAGTGGCTGGTGGGTTTGAACTGCCAGCCTTCTGGTTAGCAGTCAAGTGCCTTAGGCACTATGCTACCAGAGCTCCTACATAGTTATATAGGTTATATGTATATATAACCTAAATAAACCAAAACTCAAAACCCACTGCCGCCCAGTCAGTTGTGACTCCTAGCAACCTATAGTGCAGAGTAGAACTGCCTCCGTAAGGTTTCCAAGGCTGTAAATCTTTACTGAAGCAGACTGTGCTACCAGAGCTCCTTAAATATCATTTTCTGAAATAAACTTGCCATTTATGTTTAGTAATATATAGATTCTTGGAAGATCATATGAAAATAGACTTTTGAAAAAATAAGTTTTTGGCATTAAAAGATACGGAGTCCTTCATAAAATGAACATTCAGTTGTCTAAAACTTAAGTTTTTAATATATGGTAATTTGCTTGAATCAAGGCTCACACACATATAATTTTCATTCAAATTAATTTGTGTCCATTAGGCATTATTTAGCTCATACATTTGCTAATCTTAAGGGGCCATCACTTGTGCTTGGCTTTAAGAGTTCCTTGTGCTCTACTCGGGTAGCCTTATTTTCTGCTCTTCCTGAGCTATACCAAAAAATGTCAGCTATTGCCTGCCCTACTCTGCCAACTGACCTAAGAGAAGCTACTTCCCTACAATCTTTGCTACTTGAACAGTACATCATGACAGCTTCTCAGTGCTACCCATTGGCCCCAGATAATTAGATCAAAGGCAAACCTGAACAAGAATGATCCATCCATGGGCTAAGCAGGTATTTGTAACATGGTTTGGTGAGATGAACCCTGCCTAGACAGAGGTGATAGTTTTTGGGTGAAATACTCTCAGGATTTCCAACTTAAAGATATAGAGAAGCTGCCAAATGATGGTGAGCATTGTAGATCAGCAGTCACATAGAGCTTGGATTTAGGTAGTAAGCTTTCCTAACAAGTTTTTTGAGAAGGAGAAGAGAGCAGAGCTTGTAATCAAAAAAAAAAGGAAAGACATTGCAGGGTGTGTGTGTGTGTGTGTGTGTGTGTGTGTATGCATGTAAGAGAAAGACACATGCCTGAAGGAAAGTAATAACAGTTCCTCATTTCCTCTGGTTTATGTGGAACAGACTGGCCTCCTCATTGTTCTGCAGACATACCATGCTCATTCCTAATTGTACATTTGTTTAAATTGGTCTCTCTCCTTCTAAACTTTCTCCCCCTTCAACCATCCTGAATATTACTACCAGGTTAACCAGTTGCCTTCAAGTTGATTCCAACTCACAGCAACCTTATTTGTGTCAAGTAGATCTGTGTTCCATAGGGTTTTCCATGGCTAGTTTTTTTGGAATTAGGTGACCAGGCCTTTCTTTTGAGGTACCTCTGTGTGGACTCAAACCTCCAACCTTTCAGCTAGGGGCCAAGCATGTTAACCATTTGCACCACCAAGGGACTACTTACCACCAGGTTAGTCTTCCTTAAAATTTTTTACTTGGCCAAAAATCATTAATATTTCCTTCTTTCATTGCCTTCATAATAAAATTTCAGTTCTTTACAATGTTTATATGATCTTTTTCAGGCCTGTCCTCTAATATGTTTTCTCTAAAAAAGCAACCAAAACAAAATCCATTGCCATTGAGTCAGTTCTAACTCATAGAGACTCTATAGGACGAAGTAGAACTACCTCATAGGCTTTCCAAGGCTATAATCTTTACAGAAGCAGACTGTCACATCTTTCTCCCACAGAGCAGCTGGTGGGTTTGAACTGTTGACCTTTTGGTTAGCAAATGAGCACTTTAACCACTATGCCACCAGAGTTCCTTCTAAAAAGAAAAGTCTATTTAATTTGGCATTTGAGTATCAACACAAAGCTGGTTTGTCTCTGTCAGGTGGAGGTTAAAATACCTCAAATGTCTAACTTTTTCAAACTGCTGTACCACTCCATCATCTCTAACCTCAACTTCTCCTCCCCTCAGTATCCTTATATATAGCCTTTGGGTTCCATAATTCACTACAGTGTTTCACAGAATCCACAAACCATTATCAGGGAAATGGCTCATGCAGATGTGGAGGCTGGCAAGTCCCAAATTCATGGGTCAGGTGTCAGTCTGGAGGCCTCTCCCAATTCACATGGTTGCGAGACCTGACAAACTCAAATTGGCAGGTTAGATGATAGACCATTAGCTGAAAAAGCTATAGACACCAGTGAATCAGGTCAGACAATAGGCTGCTGGCTCAAGTCCCAAGAACCAGAGATCAAGTAGAGACAAGTCAGAAGCAAGATTCAGAGCAAGAGCATTCATATATATTGGATGCATACCATTCCCTCAAGGAAACTCCCCTACTTGAGCAAGATGGTACAAGCATGTGTAAGGTAGTGACTGGGGTAAGGGTGGTGACTTGAGTGACACTCTCTAGTAAGACAGTGATTCAAGATATATTCCACCCTATTCCTGCCTCATTAACATAACAGACAACTCATTCCAAAATAGGAACATAATCACAGGCATAGAGGCTAGCTTTTATAACACATCACATAATAGAGGACTATGACTATTTATTATATTAAATAATTCACTGTACTGCAGTGGTGAAAGTCATCACTAGATATATTCTCCTGGCCACTTGTCTCCAAGAATTTTACCGAGAATATCAGTTGGACTGGAAGCCTCAGAATCATTTGTTGCTGAAGAAGGCAGAAATGACCCTGAGGTTGACATATGAGCTGCTGGAGACGTGTCTCTACATGATGAATATGGATGGTGATACATTCTGGGGCCTTTTCCCATGGTGGAAGACTTTATGAAGCCAGCCATTCCCATCTAGCTTCTTGGCAGCTGACAGTAAGGCTGATGAGTGCTCAGCCTGATGAATCTGACAATGTGCCAAACTGTCCAATAGCATTTTCTTTGAATTTTAAATTCTAAATGTTTTTATTGATTAGAAGAAATAGCCCTTTAGAGATCATTTAATTTTTTGTTTGAAAGCCTTGACCACCAAATGCCAACAGAGTTGACCCATGGTGAGCTTGGTTAAACATAGCAATAATTGTGAGGATGGCAGAGGAATGGGTATTGTATCATTTGGGGGTTTTTCAGAACTTCCAATTTCATGAATCAACAATCCTTATCCTCTATTTTGAAAAAATGGAAAGAACAGCAACATATAATCCTCTAGCAAGATATGAAATAAAATAATTCCTTTGTTCATAATGGTTCTCCAATCCTTTGAAGACTATAAAATTCTTAACTCCCTATTGTAGAACTCCAATTCTTTCACCAGTTTTCCCCCTGTCCTCTAAAGGTGTCCTCTCTTTTGGCCAGTTTAGTCTAGTCACACCCCTCCTCTCAACATGGCTGGCCTATTTCTACCTCATTGTCTTTGCATACGTACACTGTTTAAACCAAACCAAACCAAACCAAACCTACTGCTGTTAAGTCAATTCCGACTCATAGGGACTCTATAGGACAGAATAGAACTACCCCATAGGGTTTCCGGTATTGTAAATCTTTATGGAATTGCAGCCAAGTGCTTTAACAACTGCACCACCACAGTGCTTACATAGTGTTTACCCAGCCTAAAATGCCCTCTCTACTATCTCTAGCTTTCAAGGCCTAACTTCATATTTACTTCCCCAGATCAGAATGATAACAATATATATCCAAACCAAAAACCAAATTCACTGCCATCAAGTCATTTCCAACTCATAGCGACCCCTGTTGGATTTCTGAGGTTGTAAATCTTTATGGAAGTAGATCACTCTATCTTCCTTCCATGGAGCAGCTGGTAGGTTTGAACCACTGAGCTTCTGGTTAGCAGTCAAATATCCACCACACCACCAGAACTCCTTAACATTATGTATCAAAACCCAAAAAACCAAACTCGCTGCCGTTGAGTCAGATCTGATTCATAGCGACCCCTCCTTGGATTTCCAAGGCAGTATCACTACAGAAGTAGATTGCCAAACCTTCCTTCCGAGGAGTGGCTGGTGGGTTTGAACCGCCAGCCTTCTGGTTAACAGTCAAATGCCTTAGGCACTAAGATACAAGAGCTCCCAACATTATATATCAGGATCCATAAATATGTTATAAATAAAATAATTTATCTTTTCATTGGCAGAAGCTATTTTCACTTTGAATTTGTAATAGCCCTAGATGACTATAAGCATTTTGCAAACAAAATTAGATTTGGAGGGTTCAGTGTAGTAAATTACATAGTATGGCTTTTCTAGCCATAGTCTTTGTAAACTCCGTGGTGGAATTTGTTATGTGCAATTGAGTAGCTCCTAATTGTTAAAGTTATCCACCTGGGGTATTTCTGTTGGGAGCAGCACAAAGTAATGTTGTGGGAAATTCGCTCTCTCTCAGGTGTATAGAATTCTGATGTTGGGATTAGTTACTTTGGCCACTCTGCCAGGCTCAAAAGGAGTCCTCATAGAAGCAGAGGGAATCTCTTATTGCAGCTGAGAGACATGAGAGACATGCATTGCTGAGAGAGACACTCACTGCTGAGCAAGCAAGGGAAACACTGAGAGACATGCCCTGCTGGGAGAGAGACTGAGCATCTTCCTGAACTTGAATTGTAGCCCGTTGCTTCCCTAATAAATCCCATAGTCTGTAAGTTTTGTGTGGCCCCTGCAGCAAATTATTGAACCCAACAGAGAGGTGGTGGGTGCTCTGGGAGGTTGGTGAAAGGGCTGGAGGGAGGCAGCATGTCTGGCCTTGCAGGAATAGGCCTTGGGCTACTGATATATTCAGTATATATCTTCTGTCTTCCTCTTGTGGGGTTAGAGGAGGTCAAAAGATGGCTCCTCCCTGCTCCTTTGGCAGAGGATATCAGAAGAATGAACAGATCTGTCTTAGAAGAATTGCAGCTAGAATGCTCCTTAGCAATGAGGATGGCAAGTCTTTTCACATACTTTGGACATGTTATCAAAAGGGACAAGTCCTTGGAGAAGGATCATGCTTGGTAAAGTAGAAATCAACAAAAAGGAGGAAGACCCTCAACAAGATGGATTGATACAGTGGCTTCAACAATGTCCTTAAACATAGCAGTAATTTTGAGGAAGGCACAGGACTAGGCAGTATCATTCTACTGTACATAGGGTCACTGTGAGTTAGAACCAACTTGATAGTACCTAAGAACAACATACATAAAAATGTAGTTTCTTTACACTTGAAATAGCAAACATCTGGCAACATTCAGCCCACCTTTCTATAAAGCAACAGGATGGAACTGAGAAATGACTGTCCATTTAGATGACACTAATGTTCACTTCATTACCACCACACCTTCTTATCTCCCCCTCATTGCCCCAGTCTGCTTTAACCCTCTACATTGGCAAATGAATTCGAGATAGTGGTTATAGAAGTAAACCAAAAGCTAAACCCACCACCATCAAGTTAATTCTGACTCATAGCGACCCCCATTGGGTTTTCGAGGCAATAAATCTTTACAGAAATATATCACCCAGTCTTACTTCCATGGAGTGGCTGGTGGGTTTGAACCACACTTTCTGGTTAGCAGTCAGATGCCTTAGGCACTGTGCTACCAGAGCTCCTTGGCTGTAGAGATACTCAAGGAAAATATAAGGACAGTCTTCCAAGGAGAAAAGAGAGAGATGACATGTTTTCCAAGGTTCTTGAAAATAAGTGTCTTAACAGCTAGGAGAGGTCATTTCATACTTACTTCCTATCTCCTAATTAATAATAATCAGCAAGCATAACTAATAAAGTAAGGATATATAATCATGGGCCACAGTACCAAAAAATGAAACATCTGTCAGAAAGTAATGTTCAATCTTGTTTTAGGTGAGGTAGAGCATAATCACTGAGAAGGACTCTCTGAGCCCTCCCATCACTTTATGGGATCTAGTTCCTTCAAAGGGTAAGCTCTTTGGGAAAATAGAATGGAAGGCAAGGTTTCAAAATAGCTAATATAGGAGACTTCCGGTAAGATGGAGGAATAGGCAGACAAGCGACACAGACCCTCTTCAACAAGAAAAATCAATTGGCAGAGATACAGAAGATAATCCTGGAGCCCTGAGCTTTGAAAGGAAGTATACAGAAGTGGATTAGGCACCAACTAGTGGAAAAACCTTATCTATAGATAACCTAAACTGTTGTTTAATTATAAGATGACTTCAGGTGCTATTTTTGGTTTAAGGTTTAAAGATTATCTCTGGGCAGTAGTTTCAGAGATTCATCCACCCTCCATGGCTCCAAAAAGTCTAGTGTCCGTTAGAATTTAAAATTGTGTTCTGCATTTTCCCCTTTTGATCAGGATTCTTTTATGGAATCTTTGATCCAGAGGTTAAATAATGGTAGCTGGGCACCATCCAGTTCTTCTGGTCTCATGGCAAAGGAGGTAGTTGTTCATGGAAGCAGTGAGCCACAAATTCCATATCCTCCTCTTATTCCTGACTTGCCTTCTTCCTCTGTTGTTCTTGGTAAATAACAACCAATTATGGTGCCTTAGATAGCCACTTGCAAACTTTTAAGATCCCGGGAACTCCATAACAAAGTAGGAGGTAGAACTGAAGCACTAAACTCATTATTAGGCTGATTAACTTGGATGTCCCATGAAACCATGACCCTAAATCTCCAAACCAAGGAACCAAATTCCATGAGGTGTTTGGTTGTATGTAAGCAGCCTCAGCACCAACTCCTCCTTTTTGTTGTTGTAAATATGTCTATCACACAATTTTTGCCAATTCAACTTTTTATAAGTGTACAACTTATTAACAACTTATTGACGGCAATTACGGTTAATATGCTGTTCAACCCTAGCCTTAATCAATGCAATGTTTCCATCACTCTTTTTCTCCTCTCTCCTGTTCCTGGTAGCAACTGATAAACTTTGGTCCTATGCATTTGCCTTTTCTTGTCTTTCTGTATAGGTGAAGTGGTACCATGTTTGCCCTTTTGTGATCAGTTTATTTCACTCAGCATAATGTCTTCAAGCTCCAGCCATACTGTAGCATCAAGGCTTCATTTCTCCTACTGGCTGAGTATTATTCCATTGTATGTATGTACCACATTTTGTTTTTCCATTCATCTATTGATGAGCATTTAGGTTGTAGGCTGTTGTGAAGAATTGCAATGAACATTGGTAATACAAACCTCTGTTTGAGTCTCTGCTTTCAAATCTTTTGGGTACATATCTAGTAGTGGAATTGCTGGGGCATATTACAGTTCTATATTAGGTTTTCGAGGAAGTGCCACACTGTTTTCCACAACAGCTGTACCATTTTGTCACATCAGCAGTGGATAAGAGTTTCAGTTTCTCCATATTCTCGTCAACATATGCTATTTTTTGTTTGTTTGTTTATCATCTTAGCCATCCTAGAGGAAATGAAATGGTATCTCATGGTTTTGATTTGCATCTCTTTGATGGCTAATGACTCTGAGCATCTTCTCCTGTGTTTAGTGGTCATTTGAATTCCCTCTGGTGAAATATCTGTTCAGGTCCTTTGCTTATGTTGTGATTGGGATATTTGTCTTTTTGTTATTAAGTTGTCAAAACTTTATGTATATTTTTTGGTTACTAGATTATTGTCAGATATATAGTTTCTGAAGATAATCTCCCAATTGGTAGCTTGCCTTTTCACTTTTTTCTCTAAAGTGTTTTGATGAATAAATGTTTAAAATTTTTATGAGGTTCCATTTATTTATTTTGTTTTTTGTTGTTTGTGCTTTTGTTATATTAGATATATCCATGTTCCATTTTGAATTTGTATGTGTGTATGGTGTGAGTCATGGATCCTGTTTTACTTTTTGCATGTGGAAATCACATTTTCCTGGTACCATTTATTGAGGAGACTCTTCTTTCCCCATTGAATGAACTTTGCACCCTTATCAAAAATCATTTGACCATAGATGTGGGGATTTATTTCTAGACTCTCGGTTCTATTCCATTGAACTATATGTCTGTTGACAAATGAGGACAACTACAAACCAAAAAGAGAGAAAAAATCGTGTCGTTACAGAACTTCTAGATGGTAGGGAAGTTGAGACAATTACAAGATAGAACAGACTGTTCTAAACTTGGGAAAAAAACTATAAACTACAGGGTAACCTCAAAGAAAAATGATACGCCTTCACATCAAAAAAAGAGGACCAGCATAAATATTCAGCAAATACTAAACCAATAGCAATGAAGGAAGTGATAACACGATTCATAAACAAAATGAGCTCAGCATAGAAAACTATATGGAACAGAGAAATTGACGCCATGGAAAAGCACATAACAAAAATGACAGCAACAAATTCATATTTGCCGATAATTACATATCTGGCAAGGGATACATCTAAGATTTATGGCAGAAGAGTGGATAACCAAACTATGGTGCATATGTGTAATGGAATGCTATGCAGCACTAAAGAATAATGTAGAGTCTGTACAACACCTCATAATATGGATGGAACTTGGAGGACATTATGCTGAGTGAAATAAGTCAATCAGAGAAGGACAAATATAGTATTAGTTCGTTGTTGTGAAGGGTCAAGAAAAAGTTTATATATGGAGGGAAACTTTCTTTGTTGGTTGCCAGGGATGGGAGGGAACACTGCAACAACAACCAAAAAAAATGCATTGACCCATGTCACTTTAGTTTTGTGTATTTCACTGTACATAAATTATATTTCAATAAAATGCATTAAAAAAAGAGTCTATATGGTTTTCTGGGGGCTCTGGTAGCATAGTGCCTAAGGCACTTGACTGCTAACCAGAAGGCTGGCAGTTCAAACCCACCAGCCACTCCTCGGAAGGAAGATGGGGCAATCTACTGCTGTAGTGATACTGCCTCGGAAACCCAAGGAGGGGTCGCTATGAGTCAGGTCCGACTCGACAGCACATAACAACAACAACAACAACATATGGCTTTCTGGAAGTATCAAATAAAGTCATTATGTCCTAAGGAACAGGGACTAATAGTGACCTTCAGGGTGTAGCATCTTATTGTCATCTGTTTAGATTTAACCTCCATATGAGAATTCCCATTTGTAAAGCTACTCATGTTAATGTAAATTCAAGTATGTCTTGGAGATACATTCAGATTTAGGGCAGGATTATCAGAAGTTGTATTTCAATCTTCACGTTATAGTATTTTTACTCTTCAGTGATGAAGATGAAATAAAGGCTTTGCATTGGAATTTCTTTTCTCTTTTCAGATTGTAGATGTAAGCCCTCATTATAGCCCACTGGTGAGAACCTGGTTTTCCATTAGCTTTGCTGGGGGCCTTTTCTCACAGTTTGAAATGTGGGATACAAGATTTTTCTTGTTTGTTTTTTTCTTTTCTTTTTCTTTTTTTTAACTGCCTGGGACATTTGACATTCATTTGAAGTTAAATGGACAGAAGAACTGGAAAATGGTGGGATATTTGAATTAATAACAAAGGTCTCCAAGAGTGGAATGATTCTATGGCAACGAACAACAATAAAAACATCCAAATTAAATTTGATTCTCCAAATCTCAATGTGGATTTGTGCTTCTGTACTTTGAAGGATTGGTCCAGCTGCTACTATCCTTTTTTGTTTGTTTGATTTTGATCTCTGACATAGAGAATTGATTTAACCTAAATAGAATTATTTTATTGGTGTTTTCTAAGAGTGGAGAGGATGAGATTATCATACTGAAAATAGATTGGAAAAGCTCTGCACACCAGCTCCCTTGCCCTCTTGTAGGGAATTATGGAAATGAGCTATGAATGGCATTTTAACTGTGACTTCCTGATTTTTCAGTGTTATGGTTGAATATTAAAATTATTTCTCAATTTGATTATAAGAAAATTTCTTAATTTGAGTAATCTCCTCTCCTTTCTTATGACTGACAGTGGTAGGTTGACAGAAAGGACAGAGTTTGCACCTGAGTTCCTGACCCTGCTTGTAGTTAGAGTTTTCATTAGCCATCCCCTAAGCAACTTTGTGTTCTTGGCAGCTGTAGCCTGGAGTTTTATTTGGTGCCATGTCAGACTCTTGAACTCTGTTGTCCTGGCCAGTGTCACACCGGAGCGCAGTGGGAAGGAACACACTTGACTATGGCACCTCTGGTATTCTTCCATTAGCCAATGTCGCCTGTACTTCTTGGACGAGTACAGGCAGCAGCAGGATCTCAGGAGGCAGACAATAAAAGCTTTCAGGAAGGGGTACTGTGCTGCCGATTTCAGGCTGGCAGTGAAGTACCTTGGCCTGACTAGATTGCTAGAAGGAGTGTGATAGTGTCAGAGAGAAGTACTTATTTTTCCTTTGGAAAAGTAAAGATGCTGTTTAACCAACCAATTTTATTTTAATGTAGCTGGGTGTGAAGTACTGTGGTAAAGTCAGAGAGAGAAAAGTTACACTTTTATCCCAAAAAAACCATGTTAGGTGCTTTAGATATATTATCTCATTAAATTTGCACAACAACTTTATCTGTTAAATTTGTTAAAATCACTATTTAGCAGATTAGTAAACTAAAACCTAGCCAACCACACAGTGGTAGGGTCTTGATTTAGGTTTGAGTTTAGATCTATGTGACTCCAAAGCCCATCTTCACTAATCAGTGGGGATGGAAACTAGTAGATGGATGGATAAGCACACACTACATAAAAGTGTAAGGTCATGTACAATAATCGTCACATTTATAAGATCAATAAGCATTCTAGAACTTCAGAGGAGGGAGAGGCCCATTGTCCTGGAGTGGCCAGGAAAATCCTCATTAAAGAAATGGGACTTAATGTAGCCCTTGAAAGATGTGTAAGATTGAGAAGTAATGAGGATGTTCCATGTGGGAATAATAATGTGAGTTAAAAGAGTAATGTTCAGGGTGTGTTCAGGACACGTGGGTTGAACTTGTTTGTTTGTTGTATGAAGCAGAGAGTCCACCAAGTCTGGCTGTGGTAATAATGCTGACATGTACAGAGAGGAACTAGATCATAGAGGACCTTGACTACCAGCTAAGGAACTTGGCCTTTATCCAAGGGCAGAGGAACTTTTAAGGGTTCTTCAACCAGCAATGGCATGATAAATACTATAATTAGGAAAATCAGTATCTGTGCACTATTTAGGAGACTCTGGAAGGGAGGATTTGGGGGACTAACTAGTTAGGCAGCTTTTATGGACACTTACTTTAAGATGAAGTGTATATAGATGAGGAAACTGTGAGAAGTGACTGGCCTAAGATGTTCTTGAAATAGAAGCCAAATATCCTTATTGCCTTCCAGTTTAGTACATTTTCCAACATACTGCACATTGTCTTTAGAAAATATTAAATTAAATCAAATGTAGCAAAACATAAACCATTGAACAACTGTTGACTCTGGATAAAGAGTATATGAGAAAAAAAGGATATGAGAGTTGTCATATTTTTGCTGTTTCTTCGTACATTTGAAATTGTATAACAAACTAAAGAAAACCAAAAGAAAGTGCTTTATATTCTACAAATTCTTCAGAAACCAACAAAACAAAATCAAGACATCTCAGTCAGGAGTTGTGACCATATTCTGTTCATCCTTCTTCCACTGGCAAAATTAAGTAGAGGCAATAGACTAAAATTTCACCGAAAAACAGTTGTTTTCCTTTTGGGACATAGCTCACTTTTCTTCAAAATAGTTGTTTGGGCTAAATATATTTATCCCACTTCTCTGACCTCTCTTTGGTAGTTCATATTTCTGGTTTACTGACATAATCCTGGATGGAATGATAAATATGTTCTTTTTAATGAGAGGACGGACTACAAAGTTGAGTAAGAATTACTTAGTTTTACTAATGATTTATGGTTGTTTATTTTTATTCATAATAGTGTATATGCTGCCTCCCCTCTCTTTACATATTAGGTGGTTATGTGTCAAGCCTTAAGAATGTATGAGTGAATCTCCTTGAGACATTATTAAGAGTTCTTTTCCCTGTCACCCCAACCAGGTTACTACCCTTGGCTTGACCAGGGAATAAATATGGGCCAGATATGAAGGATATTAAAGGTTTATACTCAGTTTACTATAGTTATCTTTTTGGATTCCAAAAATGCTGATGTAATTTTATTTTAAAATGAATAATTTTAGGAGATCTGGTGGCATAGTGTCTAAGGCATTTGACTGCTAACCAAAAGGTTGACAGTTGAAACCCACCAGCCACTCCGCAGAAGGAAGATGGGTCAATCTACTTCTGTAAAGATTTACCACCTTGGAAACCCAGTGGGTGTCTCTATGAGTTGGAATTGACTCAGTGGGTTTGGTTTTTGGTTTATACATTGACTGGAGTCCTGGATGGTCCACACGGTTAACATGTTTGGCATCTAACTGAAAGGTTGGCAACTCGAAACCACAGAGGCTTCTTGGAAGATAGGCCTGATGATACACTCCTGAAAAATCAGCTGTTGAAAACCTTATGGAGCACAGTTCTACTCTGACACTTGTGGGGTTACCATGAGTCAGAAATGACAACAGCTGGTTAACTGGTAATTTGACTGGGTTATGACACCAGCTTTCTTTGAGTCTCTGTTAAAGTTAACTGAATCATAGAATAACATTCACATGTAGGTACTTAGTGACTGTTAATGGTTGTTTATGTTATATATGAATAGTAGTCAGGATTGTGCAACTGTGCTGAGGCTTTGAAGCTCTAGCTTCTACTTAGCACCTGTGTGGTCTTCAACAAGTTACTCCGTATCTTTTCTCGCTTTCCTCACTGCAAAATGAGATAAAATTATGCACACCAACATGAAATGATCTACTCTAAAAAACATTTAGCATGCCGCCTGGCATTTCATATGTGTTCAATGAGTGTTAGCCAACGTTGTTATCATTACTATGATTTTTACATTTGTTTATTATTTGAAGTATTACTTATGTCTCTTGCGAATGCCTTCATATTTGCCAGTCTTCTCCTGCAATCTCTCCTACTCCTAACTTCCAAGCTGATTTTTTTTTAAGGTATTTTATTTTCTTCCAGGGTCCAGAGATGATTCACACCTCACTCTCAAGTGGACGATTTACACCATCATGATCCTCTACCACTGTCCCCCCAAAACCTTTCCCTTCCCTACACTGCTTTCAAAATCTACTGAATGAATAGAGACCAAGTAAGAAGGTCCATTTCTTTGCCAGTTAGAGATTGACTGTCTATGCTGTCTTTTGCAAGGAACCTAGCTAAGTCTATCGAAGCCCATAAAATTCCTTGCATTATCTGAGGAGGTCTTATATATATATTTATAGAGAGAGAAAGAGAGAGAGAGAAAAATTTATCTTAGATAAATGGCTCACAAACGTGTAGAAGCCGACAAGTTCAAGCTGAAAAGTTCGTCTCTGGAGGGGGATGGGGCCCAAAGCCATCTGGCTTTCGCACGCACGGCATTCCGGACTATATACTTCCTGGAGCGAGCAGCTCGCTTCTCGCCCTGGAGGTTTTCGGATTCATTCTTTGTTGGGAACAGCGACCAGCGCACTGTGTGTCAGCGTGATTCTCTCGGCTCTGTTGTGCTTACGGGAACCGGACGACTCCGGGCCCCATCTCTCTCCAGAGACGAACTTTGTGACTTGAACTCCTCTGCCGTGCGTGTGAAAGCCAGATGGCTTTGGGCCCCATCCCCCTCCAGAGACGAACTTTTCAGCTTGAACTTGTCGGCTTCTACACGCTTGTGAGCCATTTATCTAAGATAAATTTCTCTCTCTCTCTCTTTCTCTCTCTATAAATATTTTCTGGCAGATGATGATTGAAAAGATTTGCTTTGGGTTAGATATACAAGGCATCACTTCTTCTACAGTTGTTCAAAATACCTTCTGGCTTGGTCTTTTCTAAGAATCAAATGACATGATGCATGGCTTTTTAAATTGTAAGCACCATGTTTATGTGAGGTATGGTTATTGCATATGAACAAAGGCTCCGACAACCCAAGTGATATCAGAATTCAACCCTTGATGATAAAGATGGAGCTTCCCACTTGCTGGCTCCCTGCACACCGCCTCCAGGAATTTGCAGGGAGTGATTTGAGCTAGAGAAGCTGGTGACTGAGTTCATGCAGTAACTACAAATCCTTTCTCATCCCATATTATTCTTTTAGAGAATGCCAGATCCTGAATCAGTCTTCAAGGCTGTACTTTGGACACAGGCAAGGCACTTAAGAGGATCTAGGAGTGAGATTTAGGAGAGATTTCTTTTGTGTCATGTTCTAATCTCATTCCTGGCAGTTTTTATCCTGGCAGCCCCCACAGATTAAATGACATTTGAAAATCAAGTTCAGTGAGAGTGAGGCCAGATGTGGCTCCTGCCAGACTGGGCTGGCAGACCCAGCAGTCAGCAGATCGCCTTTGTGAATGTGTATTTTTCTCATTTCTGGACTCAGTACCAGAATGTTTTCGCTGTACAGTGAGTAGCAAGCCAGGACTTGTGTGTGAAATAATCATTGTCATCAATACCAGCAAACACTTACTGGATGCTTCATAAACATGGACCCTCTGAGCACTGAAGATAGAAACAGATTGCAGTGCGACCCCATTTCATCTGAAGGGAGAGCTTTCACAGTTGGAAATGCAAAAAAATAAGTTCCTTTTCTCCGTAACCTCAGTGTTCCTACATATATGGGATAGAATTCCTGAAAATTCATTCAACACTTTTTCTTCTAAAATAGGCATTTTCTGAAATTGAAGGTCCTCCTATGCTTGGTTATTTCGATCTTTACCCTCCTTATACAAGCTTGTTTGCTTCCTTTAGAGAATGGGCAAAAGAAATGCTACTTTCTAACTTTTTTCTGTGCAATTGTGTTGTCATGAATGACTTAAAGAAACCACCTGGAATTGATGGTGCCTTTCGCAGGAGTTTATTGTGATCCATTTAGTTGGAGAAATCTGGAATTCCAGAATTTGTTTGATCAGTACTACCTCTGCTTTACTCCCCTGCCAATGAGTTTGCCATTCATTGCTGCATTGTTGTTGTTGTTAAGTGCCATCGAGTCGTTTCCGACTCATAGCGACCACATGCACAGCAGAACGAAACACTGCCCGATCCCGCACCAGCCCCACAATCCCTGCTATACTCGAGCCCATCATCGCAGCCACTGTATCAATCCATCTCGTTGAAGGCCTCCCCCTCTTTCGTCAACCCTCCACCCTACCAAGCATGACATCCTTCTCCAGGGAATGGTCCCTTCTTACAACATGACCAAAATAGGTGAGACGAAGTCTGGCCATTCTTGCTTCCAAGGAGCATTCTGGCTGCACTTCCTCCAGGACAGATCTGTTAGTTCTTTTAGCAGTCCATGGTACTTTCAGCATTCTTCGCCAGCACCACAACTCAAAAACATCAACTCTTCTTCGGTCTTCCCTATTCATTGTCCAGCTCTCACATGCATACAAGGTGATTGGAAATATCATGGCTTGTGTCAGGCGCACCTTAGTCCTCAAGGAGATATCCTTGCTCCTCAGCACTTGAAACAGTTCCTTCGCAGTTGACTTTCCCAATGCTACATGTCGTCTAATGTCCTGACTGCTGCTTCCGTTGGCATCGATTGTAGAACCAAGCAATGTGAATTCCTTGACAACCTCAATCTTCTCTCCATTGATTGTGATGCTGCTCATTGGTCCAGTTGTGAGGATTTTTGTTTTCTTTATGTTGAGATGTAATCCATACTGCAGACTGTATTCTTCAACCTTCATCAGTAGGTGCCTTAAGTCATCCTCACTTTCAGCAAGCAAAGTTGTATCGTCTGCATATCTCAGGTTGTTAATGATTCTTCCTCCAATCCTGATACCACGTTTTTCTTCATATAGTCCAGCTTCTCGGATTATTTGCTCAGCATATAGATTGAATAAGTGTGGAGAAAGAATACAACCCTGACGCACTCCCTTCTTGATTTTAAACCATGTAGTGTCCCCTTGTTCTGTTCGAACGACAGCCTCCTGGTCAAGGTACAGATTCCTCATGAGTACAATCAAGTGCTCAGGGATTCCCATTCTTCTCAATGTTATCCATAATTTGTCATGATCCACACAATCAAATGCCTTTGCATAGTCAATAAAACACAAGTAAACCTCTTTCTGGTATTCTTTGCCTTGAGCCAAGATCCATCTGACAACAGCTATGATATCCCTTGTTCCACGTCCTCTTCTGAATCCGGCTTGGACCTCCGGAAGTTCTCTGTCAATATACTGCTGCAAACGTTTCTGAATTATCTTCAGTAATATCTTACTTGCATGTGATATTAGTGATATTGTTCTATAATTTCTACATTCTGTGGGATCACCTTTCTTTGGAATGGGCACAAATATGGATCTCTTCCAGTCAGTTGGCCAGTAATTGCTGCATTACTATTCTTTTATTAGAAGTCTCTTCATTCAAGCCTAAATGTTTCCCACCTTATCTAGAATATCAAGAACTTCTTGGAAAGCAAGCACCATTGCAGAGTTTGTTTCTGCCTCACTAATGGTGCTGCAAAGAGCACTAGTGGTGCAATGGTTAAATGCTTGACTGCCAACCAAAAGATTGGTGGTTAGACCCCACTACCAGCTCCATGGGAGAAAGAGACTGTAGTCTGCTCCTGTAAAGACTGTAGCCTTGGAAACCCTATGAGGCAGTCAATCCTACTCTGTCCTGTAGGGTCACTGTGAGTTGGAACTGACTCTATAGCAACAGGTTTGGTTTTGTAATGATGGGCCTAAACAAGCAACTCTAAATGATTTTTTATTATTATTACTGTTCTCTATTCCTTTCCTATAAATATAGTTTGTTTGTCAGTTATTTGCAAATGAGTTTGCTCTGGAATGTACTGCACCAGCAATGCTGAGAGGCCTCAGCTTGAACTTTGAAGTTAGCAACTCTTCTGCTGTGCTGAGAGTTTTGTCATTTCTCTATGATTTCAGTGAAATTTTCTCCTTCCTATGGTGTGATTTGTCCTCTGAGCTGTTCTGTCCTCTGAGCATTTGTTCCTCAGGTACTTTGTCCGTTGGGGCATGGGAACTAGTTCTACTTAGCCAAAAACTAGTATGATTTCCTGAAGATCAAATCAAAACACCTAAAAATAGTTTTTACCCACATATTTTTTTAGCCAGAGTTTTTCAGAATACAGAAAATTTAACCGCAAAATACTAAATCCTGCTGAAAATGAAGACTTGTAAAATGAGCTGGGACATACTGTTTTGAAAAAATAATAATTATGCCAGTTCTTTCATTATATCAAGCTCTTAGTATTTATAGAACCTAGTTACATTTTCTTCTTTCTAAATCTCTTTGTAAATGCTTAAGTCCTAATGCTTATGTAAATCATCAGTACTGAATTAATTCCCAATCTCCTCTGTTAAATAGACTAATCAGGTTGAAAGTATCTAAACTGAGTCAGATGTGGGTGTTAGCTGGTGATGGGTTGAATGGATGAGCTGAGAATATTGACATCATGAAACTGGGGCAAGTCTTTGGGTTTCATTTGTTTTTACTAGTAGTTAAATGAAGACAGATAGTACCTTTCATTGTTTGCTGACCGGTTAGCAGCAGTAAGGAACAGACTATATGTCAGGCCACCTTGAAATCCGTGAGGGGAAAGGAATAGTGATCGTTTTGGTTTATCTGAACTTAATTCAACCAAGAAAAGAACTACTCATTCTTGTTGCTGTTGTTATTATGTCCCATTGAGTTGTTTCTGACTCTTAGTGACCCTGTGTACAACAGAACAAAACACTGACCATTCCTTTGCCATGCTCACAATTGTTGCAGCCACTGATCCATCTTGATGAGGATCTTCCTCTTTTTCGCTTACCCTCTACTTTGCAAAGCATGATGTTCTTCTCCAGGTCTGATCCCTCTTGATAATGTGTCCAAAGTACATGAGACAAAGTTTTGCCATCCTTCCTTCCAAGGAGCATTCTTCCAAGACAGATTTGTTTCTCTGGCAGTCCATGGTTGCAGTGAATTGCTTGATGTGGCCCTTCTAGCTGTTGTCCTTCATTCGGTGATGTATTGTAAATTCTATTATCTATGCCTGTTTGGGGTGGTGTGGTAGTTAAGGTCGGGTGTCAACTTAACCTTGTCGGCTGGGCAGCTGGTAGTCTTCCTATAATGACTGGGCATTTGGCTCTGTGGTGTGATTTGCCTTGAGCAACTGAGTGGCTGCCAATTGTTAAAGCCATCCACTTGGGTTATTTCTGTTGGAGCAACACAGGTGGAATGTATCTTGAGTCCCACCTTGCTGGAGGGTATAACTCAAATCACCACCCTTAGCTTCCTTGAGGGTATACCTACAAATCTCCTGGGAAGGTTCACCTTCCTCTTGCCCCAGTTCTGTGTTTTGGCTCATCCTCATCTCACCCCTGGATTTGGGACAGCAGCTGTCATCTGATCTGCTGATTGAGGTTCATCAGACCCTGGGGATTGGGAGGATTCTCTAGACCTACTCACAAACCTGGGACTTGCCGGCCTACCAGCCTCATCCACTACTACGTGAGATAATCCCTTGGGCGTTTGTGAGTTCTGGGAGGTGTGACAGCGAAATATAGAACCCTAAGACAGGGGAGATTAGTGGGAGGAGAAGGAGTTAATGTCTGAAATGATGGAGTGTCATGGTAGTTTGGACATTTGGGACATCTTTAACCTCTGCCTCCTGGGGACCCGCCTTGTGCTGATCTTTCTAAGAGAAATTGTTCAAGCAATGGTATATTTAATGTTCTTTGCCAATTCAGTTGTCCAGCTTTCACATGCATATGAAGCAATTAAAATACCATGGCTTGAATCAGGCACACCTTAGTCCTCAAGGTAGCATCTTTGGTTTTTAACACTTTAAACGGTCTTTTGCAGCACATTTGCCCAGTGCAATACACTGTTTGATTTTTTTGACTGCTGTTTCCGTGGGCATCAATTGTGGATCCATAGTGATATCACCTTGGAAACCCAAGGAGGGGTCGCTGTGAGTCGGGGCTGACCCCATGGCATATAACAACAACAACAACAACAACAACAACAATTAATGATCATGAGCAATTTCTCATGTGTTTGTTGGCTGTGAGGTGTAGTAAATTACCTGGCATGACTTTTCTAGCCATAAGTCTTTGTAAACTCTGTGGTGGAATTTGCTGTGAGCAACTGAGGAGCTCCTGATTGTAAAAATTACCCACCTGGGGTATTTTCTGTTGGGCACAACACAAAGCAATGTTCTGGGAGGTTCCTGCTTTCTCTCAGGTGCTTAGAATTCTGATGTTATGATTGGTTAGTTTGGCCACTCTGCCAGGCTCAAAAGGAGGCCTCCTACAGGCAGAAGAATTCTCTCTCTGACTGCTGGTTGAGGAAGATGTGCTCCTGAAAGAGACCCAAGAGACATGCATTGCTGAGTGAAACACCAAGGGAAATGCACTGTTGGGAGACAGACTGTGAGAGACTGTTAGGAGAGAGATTGTGGGCTGGGAGAGAGACAGCATTTTTCCTGAACTTGAATTGTAGCCTGGTGCTTCCCTAATAAACCCCATAATCTGTGAGTTCTGTGTGGCCACTGCAGTAAATTACCGAACCCAGGAAAGAGGTGGTGGCTTTGGGAGGAACGGTTGGTGAAAGGGCTGGAGGGAGGCAGCATATCTGGCCTTGTAGGAATAGGCCTTGGGTTGCTGATAGTGATTCTGTCCTCTTCTTGTGTGGTTAGAGGAGGTCAGAAGATGTGGCCTCCTTGCTCTTTTAGCAGGCTGCCTGTGTATCTTCTTTGGTGAAGTGTCTGTTCAACTCTTTTGTCCATTTGTGAACTGGGTTATTTGTCTTTTGGTGTTGAGGTGTTGAAGTTTTCTATAGATTTTGGAGATAAGTCCTTTATCGGATATGTCATAGGCAAATATTTTCTCCCAATCTGTAGGTTCTCTTTGTACCCTTTTGATGAAATCTTTCGATGGCCACAAGAATTTAATTTTAAAAGGTGCCAGTCATCTAGCTTTTCTTCTATGTCCTGCACATTCTGAGTTATGCTTGACAGTCTATTTATGCCATAAATTGTTGTTGTTGTTTTGTGCCGTCAAGTTGGACCCAACTCATAGCGACCTCTCCTTGGGTTTCCGAAGCAGTATCACTACAGCAGTAGATTGCCCCATCTTCCTTCCGAGGAGTGGCTGGTGGGTTTGAACCACCAGCCTTCTGGTC
>NW_006921633.1:13802098-13835772 GCF_000298275.1 Orycteropus afer afer
TTGTGTGTGTATATATTTGGTTATTTTACAAAATCCTATCATTCTGAAATGCTTTATTAGTCATAATGATAGTAGAAATTAAAGAATGTGAAAATGCATGGTACAATTTTAAAGGTTATAATCATTAAATTTTGATTGTATCTGCATATCTACAATTTCTACAAAGTTATTAAAAGACCATTTTACATATGGTCAATCTGGAGCATAATTAAAGGGCATTTTAATGATGTTTTAACTCATATAAACAGAAATATGGTTTACCAACAGCCAAATAGTGGCATTTCTTTATCAAAAACGAGTGATACTATCAACATATGAAGACAATCCTTTGGCAATTTTAGCTCACAAATTAAAAATACTTCCCAGGACTTAAAGGCACAGTGTTTATTCTAGTGAATAACCAACCATAGAATCATTACTTATTTTCAACTTTATAGGTGATTGGCATTTCTCAAATGAGCTGTTTTCAATCCTGATACTTTATTTTCTTTAACAAGTTTTGCTTTGTGTTGCTAATTTGCACTAAGTGTCTTTATGAAAATAACTAAAAAGAGATAAATATGATCAAAGACTGACAAAGTGTTTCACGTCCTTAAATTAAACTAAGTCGAGAAGGGGAACATTGCAAAAGGAAACTACTGCAGTGCTACTTACTACTTTTTTTAAAACTACATTTTATTGAAATATAATTTATGTACAGTGAAATACACAAAACTTAAGTGGCACGGGTTGATGCTTTTTTGAGGGGGGCGGGCAGTGTTCCCTCCACCCACCCCCACCGCTGGTAACCAACAAAGTTTCCTTCCATATATAAACCTTTCCTTGACTTTTTACAATAATGAACTAATACTATATTTGTCCTTCTGTGATTGACTTATTTCACTCAGCATAATGTCCTCCAAGTTTATCCATGTTATGTGGTGTTTTGCAGATTATGCACTATTCTTTAGGGTTGCATAGTATTCCATTGTGTATACGTACCATAGTTTGGTTATCCATTCTTCTGTTGATGGGCACCTAGGTTGTTTCCCTCGTTTTGGTATTGTAAACAGTGCTGCAATGAATATGGATGTGCATATGTCTGTTATTGTCCAGGCTCTCACTTCTTTAGGATATGTATCTAGTAATGGAATTGCTAGGTCAAATGGTATTTCTAATTCCAGTTTTTAAAGGAATGACCATACTGCTTTTCACAGTGGCTGTATCACTTTACAGTCCCACCAGCTGTGTAGAAAGTCCCAAACTCTCCATATCCTCACTAGCATTTGTTATTTTCTGTCTTGTTGAACTTTGCATTAGTGCTAGGGTGAGATGGTATCTCATTGTTCTTTTAATTTGCATCTCTCTAATGGCTAATGATTGTGAGCATTTCTTCATGTATTTACTGGCTGCCTGAAAATCCTCTTTGGTAAAGTGTTTATTCATGTCTTCTGCCCATTTTTTAATTGGATTGTTAATCTCTTTGTTGTTGGAGTTTTCTATAAGTTTTAGAGATAAGTCCCTTGTCAGATATGTCATTACCAAATATTTTTTCTCAATCTAGGTTCTCTTTTTACTCTCTTGGTGATATAATTATCGACAAGTATGAATTTGTTGCTGTCATTTTCTTATGTGCTTTTTCATGGTGTTGCTGATTTCTTTGTTCATATAATTTTCTGTGCTGAGCTCATTTTGTTTATGAATCATATTATCACTTCTTTTATTGCTGTTGTTTTAGTATTTGCTAAATAATTGTGCTGCTCCTCTTTTTTATTTTGATGTGAAGGTTTATCATTTTTCTCTGAGGTTACCCTGTGATTTATAATTTTCTTCCCAAGTTTAGAACAGTCCATTCTGTCTTGCAGTTTTCTTGACTTCTACCATCTAGAAGTTCTGTAACTACACAGTTTTTTTCCTTCTTTTTGGTTTGTAGTTGTCCTCATTTGTCAATTGATGTCTCTGGTTCCCTGTTTATAATCTTGTAGCTTATTTACTTTGAATACTTCTATAACTAGGTTGGTTTCTGGGTTATGTCATCATGTTTGTTAATGGTCAGTTGTTGTTTGCTGTTGTTGGTTCTCTGTCCAAAGGGCTCCCTTTAGCATCTCTTGTAAGGTTGGTCTGGTTTTAACAAATTCCCTTAATTTCTGCTTATCTGGAAATGTCCTAATTTCATCATCATATTTAAGGGACAGTTTTGCTGGGCATGTAATTCTTGGTTGGAAATTTTTTTCTTTCAGGGTTTTATATATACCATCCCATTGTCTTCTCACCTGCATGGTTTCTGCTGAGAAATTTGAGCTTAGTCTTATTGGTTGCCCCTTGTAGGTAACTTTTTGTTTTTCCTATCCTGCTTTCAGGATTCTTTGTCTTTTGTTTTGGTTAGTTTGATGATGATATGTCTTGGGATTTTCTTTTGGGGTCTATCCTGTTTGGGGTTCATTCAACTTCTTGCATGGATGTATTCTCATCTTTCATCATACAAGGGGAAATTCTCTTCCAAAACTCTTTGACATTTTTTTCTGTGGTTTTTGTTTCTTCCTATTTGGAATTCCAATTGCACATAGGTTATTCCTTTTGATGGTATCCCACATCATCCTTAATCTTTCTTCATTTTATTATTATTATTATTTATTGTGATTTGGGTGAAGATTTACAGAGCAAATTCACTTTCCATACAACAGTTTACATATACTTTGTCTAATGACATTGACCACAGTTTACCACAATGCAACAGCTCCCCCCCCCCCACTTCCTCCTCATAGTTACCTCTTCCCAGTGTCCATCCCTCCATGGACTCCTGCCCCCTGAGCTGTCTCCCTGTGCATAGGCAGCCCTTCTTTCTCAATGATTGTTCTCTCCAAGGAGTGTATCTACCTCAGGTAAATGTTCAACTCATATTCCTGTCTTCTGTTTGGTCAGGTCCCAGTCATGTAGTTTATGTTCTGCTGTCTCTGCATCCTGGGTTATGCTTGATAGTCTATTTGTGCTATATATTAGGGCCCCTAAGTTTATCCCTATTTTTCCTTTGATTAACTTTATAGTTTCAGGTTTCACATTTAAGTCTTTGATCCATCTGGAGTTAGTTTTTGTGTATGGTGTGAGGTATGCATCTTGTTTCATTTTTCTAATGGATATCCAGTTAAGCCAGCACCATTTATTAAACAAACATTCTCTTCCCCATTTAATGGATTTGGGGCCTTTGTCAAAGATCAGCTGGCCATAATTCAGTGGATCTGTTTCTGGGGTCTCAATTTTGTTCTACTTGTCTGTGTGTCTGTCATTGTACCAATACCAGGCTGTTTTAACAACTGTGGCTGTATGGTAGGTTTTGAGATCTGGAAATGTGAGACCTCCTACTTTGTTCTTCTTCTTCGGGAGTGCTTTGCTTGTGTGACTTCTCTTTCCTTTCCATATAAAATTACTGATTGTTTTTTCCATGTCCTTAAAGAATGTTGATGGAATCTGGATTGGGATTGCATTGAATGTATAGATTGCTTTGGGTAGTATTGACATTTTCACAGTGTTCAATCTTCCTATCCATGAGCATGGTATGTTCTTCCATTTATGTAGATCTCTTATATAAATCTCTTGAACTAGTGTTTTGTAGTTTTCTTTGTATAGGTTTTTTGTGTTCCTGGTAAGATTTATTCCCAACGTTCTTATCTTTTTGGTAACTATTATAAATGGTATTGATTTCCTTATTTCCTTGTCAGAGACCTCTTTGCTGGTAGAGAGCAATTGAACTGATTTTTGTATATTGATCTTGTATCCTGCCACTATGCTAAATCTTTCAATAAGTTCTAGTAATTTTTTTGCTCAATCTCTTGGGTTTTCTATGTATAGGATCATATCATCTGCAAATAAGGATAGTTTTACTTGTTTCTTACCAATTTGGACACCACTTGTCTGTCAGTTTGTTGTACTGTGATTGCTTGTGTGTTGCTGTGAGGCTAGAGGATATGTCACTGGTATTTCAAATATCAGCAGGGTCACCCATGGTGGACCGGTTTCAATGGAGCTTCCAGACTAAGACAAACTCAGAAGAAGGAAGGGGCCATCCACTTCTCAAAGAATTGGCCAGTGAAAACCTTATGAATAGCAGTGAAACACTGTCTTATATATTATTAGAAAACTTGATGAATAGCCCTGAAACATTGTCTGATACAGTGCCAGAAGATGAGATCTACAGGTCAGAAGGCACTCAAAATACAACTGGGGAAGAGCTGCCTCCTTTGAGTAGAGCCAACTTTAATGATGTGGATGGAGTAAATCTTTTGGGACCTTCATTTGCTGATGTGGAACAACTCGAAAAGAAACAGCTGCAAACTTCCATTAATAATTGGAACATGGAATATCTGAAGTATGAATCTAGGAAAAGCAGAAGTTGTCAAAAATGTAGTGGAATGCATAAAGATAACGTAGGCATTAGTGAGCTGAAATGCTTTTTGGCCATTTGAATTAGATAACCACATATGATCTACTATGCTAGGAAATACAAATTGAAGAGGAATGGTGTGGCATTCACAGTCACAAAAAAGTTTCAAGATCTGTCCTGAAGTACAGTGCTGTCAGTGATAGGATAATTTCCATACGCCTAAAAGAAAACCAGTTAATACTACTATTATTCAAATTTACGCACCAACCACCAAAGCCAAAGATGAGGAAACTGAAGATTTTTTACCAACTTCTGTGGTCTGAAATTGACTGAATATGTAATCAAGATGTGTTGATTATCACTGGTGATTGGAATGCAAAAGTTGGAAACAAAGAATAATCACTGGTAGTTGGAAAATATGGCCTTGGTAATAGAAATAATGCTGGAGATTGCATGATAGAATTTTGTAAGACCAATGCCTTATTCATTGCAAATCCCTTTTTACAACAACACAAATGATGGCTATACGTGTGGACTTCATCAGATATAGTACACAGGAGTCAGATCGATTATATCTGTGGGAAGAGACAATGGAGAAACTCAGTATCTTCAGCCAAAACAAGGCTAGGAGCTGACTGTGGAACAGACCATCAGTTGCTCATATGAAAGTTGAAGTTGAAGCTGAAGACAATTAAAAAGTCCACAAGAGCCAAAATATGATATTGATTATATCCCTGCTGGCTTTAGGAGACCATCTAAAGAATAGATTTGATGCATTCAACACCCATGACTGAAAACCAGAGGAATTATGGGATGACATCAAGAACATCATCCATGAAGAAAGCAAAAGGTCATTAAAAAGACAGGAGAGGAAAAAAAGACCAAAATGAATGTCAGAAGATACTCTGAAACTTGTTCTTGAGTAGAGAGTAGTAGCTAAAGCAAATGGAAGAAATGACAAAAGAGTTGAACAGAAGATTTCAAAGAGCAGCTCGAGAAGACAAAGTCAATTGTTATAAATGGGATGTGCAAAGACCTGGAGTCAGAAAACCGAAAGGGAAGAACACGCTCAGCATTTCTCAAGTTGAAAGAACTGAAGAAAAAAATCCAAGCCTCAAGTTGCAATATTGAAAAATTCTGTGGGCAAAATATTGAATGATGTAGGAAATATCAAAAGAAGATGAAGGAATACACAGTCACTGTACCAAAAAGAACTGGTCAGTGTCCATCCATTTCAGCATATGGTGTAAGATCAAGAACCAATGGTATTGGAGGAAGAAGTCAAAGTTGCACTGAAGGAATTGACAAAGAACAAGGCTCCAGGAATTGATGGAATACCCACAGAGATGTTTCAACAAACAGATGCTGCACTGGAGGTACTTGTCTATGCCAAGAAATTTGGAAGACAGCTACCTGGCCAAATGACTGGGAAAGATTGATATTTGTACCCATTCCAAGGAAAAGTGATCCCACAGAATGTGGAAATTATCATACAATATCATTAATATCACACGCTAGTAAAATCCTGCTGAAGATAATTCAAAAAGGGTTGCAACAGTATATTGACAGAGAGCTTCGAGAAATGCAAGCTGGATTCAGAAGAGGACATGGGATGAGGGATATTATTACTGATGTCAGATGGATCTTGGCTGAAACCAAAAAATACCAGAAAGATGTTTACTTGTGTTTTACTGACTATGCAAAAGCATTTGATTGTGTGGATCATGAGAAATAATGAGTAACACTGAGAAGAATGGGAATTCCAGAACACTTGATTGTGCTCATCAAGAACGTGTACATAGACCAGGAGGCTGTCATTCAAACGGAACAAAGGGATACTGCATGGTTTAAAATCAAGAAAGGAGTGTGTCAGTGTTATATCCTTTCACCATACTTATTCAATCTGTATGCTGAGCAAATAATCCGAGAAGCTGGACTACATGAAGAAGAGTGTGGCATCAGGATGGGAGGAAGGCTCATTAACAACCTGTGATATGCAGACAAGGGAACTTTGCTTGCTGAAACTGAGGATGACATGAAGCACTTACTGAGGAAGATTAAAGACTTCTGTCTGCAGTGTGGATTACATCTCAAAATAAAGAAAACAAAAATCCTCACAACCGGACCAATAAGCAGCATCACAATAAGTGGAGAAAAGATTGGAATTGTTAAAGATTTCATATTACTTGGTTCCATAGTTAACACCAATGGAAGGAGTAGTCAAAATATCAGACCACATATTGCTCTGGGCAAATCTGCTGCAAAAGACCTCTCTAAAGTGCTGAAGAGCAAAGATGTCTCCTCAAAGACTAAGGTGTGCCTAACCCAAGCCATGGTATTTTCAGTCACCTCATATGCATGTGAGAGCTGGACAATGAACAAGGAAGACCAAAGAAAAGTTGTTGCTTTTGAGTTGTGGTGTTAGCAAAGAATACTGAAAGTACCACGGACTGCCAAAACAGCAGACAAATCTGTCCTGGAAGAAGTGCAGCTGGAATGCTCTTTGGAAGCAAGGATGGCCAGACTTCATCTCACCTACTTTGGTCATGTTGTCAGAAGGGACTGTTCCCTGCTTGTCTTGTTGATTTTCTTTTGAGGTCTGTTTATCCTATTTGGGTGTCACTGAACTTCTTGAATGGATATATTCTCGTCTTTCATCACATTAGGGAAATTATCTTCCAACAAATCCTCGCCAGTTGTCTCTGGTTGTATGTGTCTCTTCCTGTTCTGAAATTCCAATTACACGTAGGTTATTCCTGTTGAAGAAGCTCTGGTGGCATAGTGACTAAGGCATTTGACTGCTAACCAGAAGGCTGGCATTTCAAACCCACCAGCCACTCCTCAGAAGGAAGACTGGGCAATCAACTTCCATAGTGATAGTGCCTCAGAAACCCAAGGAGGGATCGTTAGAGTTGGATTTGACTTGACAGCTGTGAGTTTGGGGTTTGTTTTTTTGTTTTTGTTTTTTATTCCTGTTGATGGTATCCCACATGAATCTTAGGCTTTCCTCATTTTGTTTTGATCTTTTGTCTGATTGATCCCTTAACAAGGTAGTATTGAGGTATTTGTCTTCAAGTTTCATTAATTCTGTCTTCCGTTGATTCACTTCTCCTTTGCCTGTTCATTGTGATATCTGTTTCTGAAATCTTAGTACTAATCTTCTGGATTTGTTTTTGTATCATTTCTAATTTTTTGCTTATTTTGTAAATTTGTCCTTGTATTGTTTTCCTAAATTGTTCCAGAGTTTTGTCTGTGTTTCCCATAATTTTGTCAGTGTTTTCCTTGATCTGTCTCTCATTCTGTTGAAGGTCCCCAAATATAATTCTTTTGAATTCCTTATCAGAGAGTTTCAATCCTACTTCTTCCTCAGGGATGTTTTCTAGGTTTTTATCTTGGTTGCTTGTTTCTATTACTTTATCTTGTTTTTTATGTGGGCTGTGATGGTCTTTGTCTCCAAGACATTGTAGTACTTTTGTATTTGTGTTTAATTTGTGGTTGGTGTGATTTGCCCAAGATTTTTTCTTTTTTCCCCCCATTTAAAAAAAAAAAAAAATTATATAGCTGTGTGAATATGGTCCTGTGCTTCTCTATTTGCTAGCTCTTAGCACTTAGGCACTCACCACTTGTCTCCTGGTGGGTGTGATAGTAGAATGAGAATATGTGCACAGATCTCTGTTAGCTATTTGTAAAGAGCAGTTGAAGGTGAATTGAGCTGTTACTGACTGCTGTCTATCATTGGTCAGTTGGTACAAAAGCAAGTGGTAGCCCTCACTCAGTGGGTGGGGCTATAGGAGGTGAAGGTATGGTTGGGTTGTGTGGGAATGGTTGTTGTCTCCCATTCAGTTAGACAAAAATAAATAAATAAAGATACAAAAGAAAAAAGAGAACAAAAAACTCAAACCACATAAACAGGAGCAATTGCAAAAAAAAAGAAAGAAAATAAAGGAGAAGAAAAACTTTCAAAATGCATTTTAGAAGGATAAAAGATAATGAGAAAAAGAGGGGGAAAAAAGCCACAATATCTGGGGATGAAGAAATAAGAAAAAACAATAAGAATAAAAGAATAGTAGGTAAAAAATGGGCAAACTGCAAAAGGAAAAATAATGTATGGGAAGAACAAAAAGGAAGAAAAAGGAAGGGAACCAGGAAAAGGGAAGAGGAAAAAAGGAATAAATAAAACAAGAACCAGGGACGGGAAAGAGGAAATAAAGGAAGACAGAAAGAATAATTTAAAAGCAGAAACAGAATAGTAGGATGCTGGGCACAGCACCCACAATCTGTTAGGGCAGAGACCTGGATGGAATTCCTGCTGATCAAAAAGATGGGTGGAGGAAGGGGATGGCCACACCCCTGTTCACCAAGAGGGTGTGGGGTATAAGAGCAACAAGGGGAAAATGCACCACTGTAGTAGTCTCTTTGCTGTAATCTTAATGGAAGCAGATCAGGTCCTTTCTTGCGGGGTTACCACTGGGCAGGTTCAACCTGCCAACCATATGTGCCACCTAGAAACCTATGATCACCTTTCCTAACACCTAGCACATGTCTCTATCAGAATCTAATCCTTTGTTTTAGTTGACAATTGTCTTGTTATTGCCCCCTTTGTAAGGTTCCTTAGCCATTTCTGGTAATTGCCAACCTTGGTATTGGGTGAGTAAAAATGGCATTGGGTGGCCTCTGATCTCCTCTATCTTCACAAGCAGGGAGGAAGATCAAGATCAACAGGCCAAGGCTGATTCCTAAGAGACAAAGGTCAGACACACCTCCACCCACCAACCTTTTTACCAATTCTGACACCAACCATCCTATGGTAGTCTGTACTCTCAACTCACCCACTGGGGTAAATAATTCATTGTAACAGAACATAACAGAGAACATACAGACAATACTGTCTTATGACGTTTATTAGGGAAGTAACAGGTTACAGTTTAGGATAAGAAATGACTCAAGCTACAGTTCTTCAGTCAGGACAGCCTCTTCTCAGCCATACGACAGGCAGGCTGCTCTCCGGTCCTTGACTCTTGGCCTCTCGACCTCTTTGCCCTGCAAGCCCTTAGCCTCTGTATCGCTTGGGCAGGTGTTCTGGTTACCTAGTGCCGGTCTGACAGGAATATACCAAAAATGGGATGCTTGAACAAACAGGAGTTTATTCTCTTACAGTTTGAAGGCTTTAAGTCCAAGTTGAAAGTGCCAGGCTCTAGGGGCTGGATGAAAGCCCCTCAACCTTGGGCTTCAGCTCTGTCTCCTGCTCCCAGCCCAGTGAAACTGGAGGCTTTTTTTTCTTCACTCAGACAGCTGATGGCTGCTGAGACTGCCAAGCCCAAGGTTAAGTAAAAAGGCACAGTCCCAATGTTACCAAGCCACACAGCAGGCCATTAATTCAAGACTATTGGAAGTCCCAAGGTCGGCAGAGCATGTCAGGCTGCTGAACAACAACATGGCTACATGCAGGGTTCAAGCATTCCATAAGCTAAAGACTGCTCCCCAAGGCTTTTCCTTATGTGCAGAAAGTAGACCACATCCCTCAGGCAGCTATTCAGCTGCTCACAGTGGATTCCACCATGGAGTTGATTACCAGTCTCATCATGGGGAATACTACATTCAGCTGCCCAGCCACTCAGTCAGGCCCAGCCAAGTTGACACACAAACTTAACTACCATAGCAAGTGTTACAAAGCTCTTTTAGCTCTGCCAGTGATAAGTTCTCAGAGGTACCCCACTCTGCCAATACACCTCCTACCCAAAGGCACTCAGCTTTCTTGCTCTGTGAGTCATTGAGCCTAGTTCCATGGATTAGTGCCTAGAGGCACCCCACTCTGCCTGCAAGTTCCTACCTGAAGGCATTCAACTTTCTTACTCCATAGGCTCGGGAGCCCAATACTCCATCTCATGTTTGTCTTTTGGTTCTGTTGCTTCTGCTGCCACTGTTTCTCTGCCATTGCATCTCATCATCTCTGGTGTCACAGCTGTCTCCTGCATTGAGGACATTGAGCACAGGGATCTTGAGTCCAAAAGATGCATTCCACTCCTGGCCCTTCCTTCTTGATGATAGTGAGATCTTTCCCTTCTGCCTCTAAGATGGCTCATTTCAAGTCTAGTGAGGTGGCAAAACTGACCAGTCCCCACATTATTGTTGTTGTTGTTTGCCGTCGAGTCGGCCCCGACTCATAGCGACCCCTCCTTGGGTTTCCGAGGCAGTATCACTATGGAAGTAGGATTGCCCAACCTTCCTTCCGAGGAGTGGCTGGTGGGTTTGAACCGCCAGCCTTCTGGTGAGCAGTCAAGTGCCTTAGGCACTATGCTACCAGAGCTCCTAAGTCCCCACATTAGGGTTCCATATACTTTATTTTCATGGTCCCACGCTTACAAAGGTGCCATGGACCTTATTTACATTATTAGCAAGCTATTTGATCCCCTTGGAGGGCCACAAGCACCTCACATTTGCATAACCCTACCCAGTCTCTTAGGAGCTCTGGTAGCATAATGCTTAAGGAACTTGACTGCTAACCAGAAGGCTGGCGGTTCAAACCCACCAGCCACTCCTCGGAAGAAAGGTTGGGCAATCTACTTCCGTAGTGATACTGCCTCAGCAACCCAAGGAGGGGTCGCTATGAGTTGGGGCCGACTCGACAGCATGAAACAACAACAACCCAGTCTCTTGGTGGGAGTCACAAAGATTATGGCTAGAATGGCCATGCCAAGCCATTAACTGCAACCCAGGGTGATAAGGAAGGTATTAGAAAGGCAGATTAGGAAATCAGAGTAGCTGAGGATACTTCACCTGTGAATCTGTGCATTTGGTCTCAGAATAGAGGTTATGGGGTAGGGCAAGAGATTGTGCCCTATCTATATACTCCCTACCCTCACCCAGACCCTGTTAGTACTATATTTTCTGTACTTTGAGGCAAGCAACTAAAATTCATTCTACCTGGAAGAAAAGAAATCTCCTGATTTAAGTCAATTCTTGTTACAAGAGTGAGTACCTCTGTGCTGCATCCATTTATTGAAACATCTCAGTGGGTACTCCATCAATTCTTGGAACCTTGTTTTTCACCAGTTCCTTCAGTACTGCTTGTACTTCTTCCTTCAGTACAGTTGGTTCTGGATCATATGCTACCTCCTAAAATGATTGAATATCAACCAATTCTTTTTGGTACAGTGACTGTATTTCTGCCGTGTTCTTTTGATGCTTTCTGTATCATTTAGTATTTTGCCTGAAGAATCCTTCAGTATTACAACTCAGCTTGAATTTTTTCTTAACTTCTTTCAGCTTGAGAAATGCCAAGTGTGTCCTTCCCTTTTGATTTTCCAACTCCAGATCTTTGCACATTTCATTAAAATTCTTTACTTTGTCTTCTCAATTTGCCATTTTAAAGGTTTGTTCAGCTCTTTTACTTCATCATTTCTTCCATTTGCTTTCGTTATTCTCTGTTCAAGAGCAAGTTTCAGTCTTTTCTGACATCCATTTATGTTTTCTTTCTTTTTAATGACCTTTTGCTTTTTCCACATGATATTCTTGATGTCTTCCCACAACTCATCTGGTCTTCAGTCATTGGTGTTCATTATGTCAAATCTGTTTTTCAGATGGTCTCTAAATTCAGGTGGGGTATACTCAAGGTTGTATTTTGGCTCTCATGGACTTGTTTAAATTTTCTTCAGCTTTAATATAAACTTGCATACGAATAACTGATGGTCTGTTCCACAGTCCACCCCTAGCCACCTTCTCACTGATAATTGAGCTTCTCCATCATCTCTTTCCACACATGTAGTTGGTTTGATTCCTGTGTATTTCATCTGGTGAAATCCGAGTGTATAGTCACCATTTATGTTGTTGGAAAAGGATATTTGCAGTGAATAAGTCGTGGGTCTTGCAAGATTCTGTCATGTGATCTCTGGTGTCATTTCTATCACCAAGGCCATATTTTCCAACTACCATTGCTTCCTTGTTTCCAGCTTTCATCTTCATTCCATATTTGGTCAAGTTCAGACTGCAGAAATTGGTAAAAATCTTCAATTTCTTCATCTATGGCTTTAGTGGTTGGTTCATAAATTTGACTAATATTAACTGGTCTTCCTTGTAGGTGTATGGATATTATCCTATCACAGCATTGTACTTCAAGATAGATCTTGAAGTGTTCTTTTTACAACTGAGTATAACAACATCCCTCTTCAATTTGTCATTCCTGGTATAGAAGAATTTAAGACTGTCTGATCCAGAATGGCCAATACCAATCCATTTCAGCTCAAGTTAGCCATAAGATACTGATCTTTATGAATTCCATTTCATTTTTGACAACTACTGATTTTCCCAGATTCATAGTTTATATATTCGATGTTCCAATTATTAGTGGATATTTGCCACTGTTTTTTCTCATTTTAAGTCATACCACATCAGCAAGTGAAGGTCCTGAAAGTTTTATTCCATCCTTTTAGCCATTAAGGAGGGCTCTACTTTGAGGAAGCAGCTCTTCCCCAGTCTTATTTTGAGTGCCTTTCAACCTAAGGAGCTCATCATCTGGCACTATATCAGACAGTATTTGACCACTATTCATAAGGTTTTCAGGGGCCATTTTTCCAGAAGTGGACCTGGCCATGTCCTTCTTCCTAGTCACTCTTATTCTGGAAGCTCTGCTGAAATCTGGCCACTGTGGGTGACCCTGTTGGTATTTGAAATACTGTGGCATAGCTTCCAGCATCATGCCAATACTCAGGCCACCACCGTTTGGCAAACTGACAGTCAGGTGGTGGGTTGTTACATATATTGCTAAAAATTTTGTTGAAGATATAAAAGATTATAAGTCACCAATTTTTGTTTTATTCTTTTTTTTTTTTAAACTGGTGTTTTAAGGAAAAGCATAAGCTGTCTGTTGCTTTAGATACAAGGTATAAGAAGTTTTAGACACAAAAATGACCAGAATTACTGGTCAAATAGAGACTTGTGGAACCCTCAAGACTATGGCCCTGGTTATCTTTCCTCTTTGGAACTGGATTTACTTCTGTGGATTAGCTCTCAGCCAAACAGTAGAAAGACCTATAAGCAGAACACCTACCCCAGGAGATGTACCTCCTAGATCATTCAACCATGAGATATCAGAAGGGCAGCATTTGCATAGAGGGAGAGCTGGACAGACAGGAAAACATAGATAAGGAGGGGGTTGGTATAGTCGCAGGGAAGAGATGGGAAGAGGGCTTTTTATGGTTGAGGATTGTAATCGGGGCTGGGAAACCAAATGTGCATGAACTGTTGTGAATAAAACAGATCTGCTTTGTAAATTTGTACCCACATCACAATAAAAAAACGTAAAAAGATAAAAAAGTTTTAGAGATGAGGTCATGTTCCTGGTTCTAAGGACTTTTAATGCAAATCCCTAGTTGAAGTCTCATCTTCCATAGCTGTTGTTTCAATTTTCATTTTATTTTGTTTTTTGGGGTTTGTAAAGTGCTACTATACAAGTATCAGAAGATAATGAGAAAAACCAAAGGTATTGGTGTGGCTCATCCCATTATTTATCACTTGGAGAGCATCCTTCCTATTAACTTAGCCATAATGAAAATTCTTGCCTGCTTATCTTTGGAGTTTGTGCTTTGTGATTTGGTGGTCTGAGGAGACTCGTCTTTTATGTTTATATTGTTGATTATGTGACCCAGAAGAAGAAAAGATTGAGGCCAAAAAGTAAAATAGGGAATGCATAAAAAATACTGGAAATGGCAGAGAAGAAGGAAACCATATCCAGGTAAGAAAGTGACTCATCACCAAGCCCTGGCCATCCAGGTTGTTGCAGTCAGAGCATTGACCTAAGACGTCACACCAGCAGCCTGGTATATTCTATAATTGCAAAACTAAATGGCTAATTTTAAGAGTCAGTTTTCAGAAAGGTTATTAAATTATCTACAGTTACCACTGCTCAAGTTTTCTAGACTTCTACTACTGCTTTTGGAGGTGGTCAAGGCTTGGCAACTGTTGCTCTTTGGCCAGCAGCAAAAGAGGGGCTGCTCTGCATTCCTGATTGGAAAGATCCAGTAATATGTTGATACAATCCCAGCAAATGCAGCTGCCTTCCCTGCCTCATTTCAGCCAAAAGTGGCATTAACTGTAGTACATCTTCTTTGTTTATGCCAAAGGAAGGTAAGAAAAATTGCATTGACATTGAGAAAGATGTAGTTTTCTCTATGGCCAAAGGTAGAACATATTATTGTCTACAAAGAGGGAGTCTGCTTACATTAAGACTTTGTACCCAGCTTGTAGTGTCTGCTTATTGAAAAGTAAAGAGGGGAGGAGGGTAGCAAGAGGAAATACCACTGCCTAAGGAAAACAGTTTTCTATCTTAACTAAAAAAAAAAAAAAAAGTTCCTCATTGGTGAAACAGAATCTTGATAAAAATACTAACTATTGGCTTCTAGTAAAACTGTTTTGGACCAATGATGAAACAAGTGTAAAATGACCCATTTGTGCTTCTAGACTCATATAAGCAAGGTCCTTTCTATCTTCCCCAGAAGTACAGGCTAGAGAATACCAGGTTCATTCTGTGACTTTATGCTCTTTGGAGTATTAACACTTTGGGGATAGCTTTGTGCTTAAGAAGTGGTCTGTGAAAAAACACTCAAAATCCCTAAATGCAATCTAAATCCACAAGTGCTTAATGAATCTTAGTTGATGATCTCAATTTCTCAATAAGTGAAGCAAGCAAAAGGTTTTTATTGACCACCTGCTAGGTACAAGGCTCTGAGGTACACAACATTTATTTAGGGGGGGAAAAAAAAAAACTTAGCCATCAAAAGAATATATCATTTAGCTCAAAGAAAAATGTACAACATTTTTTAAAAAAGAAAATAGCAAGTGTTTCAGATTGCTCATTTACTGTCTGTCTCTGGCTTGAAAGCATCACCTGCATTTCTAAGCCACCTTTAAATACATTAGGTGTACTTTCTGTAGGATACCATAGCCAAATGGGAAATTTGCATGAAGCTCCATGTGTTAAGCCCCCATTTAAAGGCTCTTGAATTCCTTATAAAATATATTTTGATAGCATAACTAGATGAAACTAGGCCCTAATAATACAGTTTCAGGTAAACTGTTCAAGAGGCATGTATGGCTAGATGTGTCTTTCTAAGACTGGGTGTGTTATTTCCAGGAGAAGAGCGATGAGAGTTGAGAATGGAGGGAAAATATATCTGTTTAACTTTGGACTTCCTTTATATAGCTTGTTATTTCTTTCTAGTGTTCGGTCTCTGTTAAAAATAAACTAGACTTCATTAATACTTAGAAGTCCAAGGATAATTTCAGTCCTGAAAACTGTAACAAACTAACCACCCCCCAACCCCCATTCTCTGTACCCCGATCAGAAAAGATCCTGGCTATTCATTAACACACCCTACTCTGGCATTTCTCTCTCTATGAAGATTGTCCTTGGTAGTGTCTTCCCATATAAATAGAAAGCAGTGTGATTTACTATTGTAACTTACTTTCTTTCACTGAGATGAAATATCATCATTTCTGCCAATTTCTGAATACGTATGTTAGACTGTTAAGTATTATTTCTGGACCATTGTTTCAAAGGCCAAATGTTAAAACACTTTAAAGTTAGGCTCAGTCTAGGGTTGACAAGTAAAAAGGCACAGTCCCGATGTTACCAAACCACATGGCAGGCCATTAATTCAAGTCCACTGAAAGTTCAAAGGTCGGCAGAGCATGGCAGGCTGCTGAACAACACAGCTATGTGTAGGATTCAAGCGTGCCATAAACTAGAGACCATTCCCAAAGCTGTTTCTTATATACAGGAAGCAGACCACATCCCTAAAAGCAGCTACTCAGCTGCTCCAATAGATTCCACCATGGAGTTAATTACCAATCTCATCATGGGGACTAACTACATTCAGCTGCCCAGCCACTCAACCAGGCCCAGCCAAGTTAACGCACAAACTTAACTACCACAATCTCCATGATAGAATCTGCTATGAGTACCTAATTGGTTGAAGGAGAGTTGTCTTCAGATTGTGTCCTGCTTCCAGTATATATGGAAGAGCTTTTGGAAAGGTCTCTAGTTTTTGGCACATTTGGATCCTGCATTTGGCTGAGTCTTTATCATAGTGACCCGCACTGTTGCCTGCTGATCTTGGGACTGTGCCATTTTACTTGCCAACCTTGAGTTCGTCAGCCTCAGTAGCCTGCAACTGTCTGAGTTAGGTGACACCTCGAGCTCCACTGGGCCTGGAATAAGAGGCATAGCTGAAGCTCAAGACCAAGGGGCCTTCACCTAGCCCCTAGATCTGGCACTTTGAATTTAGACGTCTACCTCCTAAACTGTAAGAGAATAAAGTCCTGTTTGTTAAGCCATCCACTTTTGGTATTTCTGTTATAACAGCACTGGAGAACCAAAACAATGTCATTGAGGGTCTTCCTCTTTTCTGATGACCCAATAATGGGTCCAAGCATAATGTCCATCTCCAGGGACTGATCCCTCCTGATAAACATGTCCAAAATACATGACATGAAGTCTCGCCATCCTCACTACCCTCCTCCTCAGGGGCATTCAGGCTGTACTTCTTCCAGGATGGATTTGTTTGTTCTTCTGGTAGTCCATAGTATATTCAGTATTCTTTGTCAACACTACAGTTCAAATGCATCAATTCTTCAGTCTTCATTATTCATTGTCCAGCTTTCACATGCATATGAGGCAATTGGAAATATCATGGCTTGGGTCAGATGCATCTTAGTCTCAAGGTGCTTTTTAACACTTCAAAGAGATCTTTTGCAGCAGAGTTGCCCAGTGCAGTACCTCATTTGACTTCTTGACTTCTGTTTCCAGGGATGTTGATTGTAAACCCAAATAAAATGAATGGATAACATTGTCGAGAATGTGAATTCCAGAACATTTCATTGTGGTCATGCAGAACTACATAGACTGAGAGGCAGTTATTCAAACAGAACAAGGGGATACTGTATGGTTTAAAATCAGGAAATGTGTGTGCCAGGGATGTATCCTTTCACCATACTTATTCAATCTGTAGTCTGAGCAAATAATCCAAGAAATTGGACTATATGAAACACACACACACACACGGAGAAGCTTTTGTTTTGGGGGCATTGAGTTATGCTAGTGGTGGTGGAATATTTTGGAAAAGGATAGCAGTGGTGGTGGCACAGCATGAAAAATGGCATTAATGTCCCAGAGCTGTAAATGTGAAAGTTGTTATGTTGGAAAATGTCTTGTGTATGTTTTCACCACAATAAAAGTAAATAATAATGGAATTTTACCGAGTAAGAAAAAAAGTCAACGGCATCAGGATTAGAGGAAGACTCATTAACAGCCTGTGATATGCAGATGCACATTCTTGCTTGCTGAAAGTGAAGATGATTTGAAGCACTTACTGATGAAGATCAAAGACTACAGCTTTCAGTATGAATTATACCTCAACATAAAGGAAACAAAAATCCTTACAACTGGACCAGTAAGCAACATCACGATAAATGGAGAAAAGGTTGAAACTGTCGAAGATTCTTTTCACTTAGATCCACAATCACCTGCTTAATTGACCATAAATTTGTTCCTTTTTCCTGCAGCTTGAACACAGGAAACTTCCATCATTGGTATTCTTTTTTTAAAAAAAAAAAACTGGTTTTTGCTTTGGACTAAATGCAAACTTGGCAGTTTCCAAGCTCACATAGGAGACCAAATTCCTCTCCTATCCAAATAATGTGTCTGAAGAGAGGGTTCCTTGTGGGTAGGGAAAACTGCCCTCTCTCCCTTTGGAAGCCTTTCATCTGAGAGGTCCCTACTTTCCCTCTGCATTTGTTTCTCCTGCAGGGTGTTCAGTGGCACGGGTGTTGACTTAGCAGAGCAGCTTAGCAGCAGCAAAGATAATTTTACAAAATGCACTTCTTATAGCTGAGGGCAGAGTGACTTCCTCCCTCTGAAGAGGCTCATTGACCTTTCTTTACCTGATACTTCTGGAGAGGCTGCAGTATTTAGAGAGGTAAATGTAGACAAAAAAAACTTTGACCTGGTAGTTCTGCCATCAACAAACATTAGATGTTTAAACTGTTTAATGTTAATGTTAAACATTAATCTTTAACATTTAACATGTCTGAGGTCTCAATTTCATTATCCAGAAAACAAGGTAGCTGGATTATATCATTTCTAAAGATTCATGTTGTAGTTAGGGGCTGTTGAGTCAGCTCCAACTCATGGCGACCCTGTGTACAACAGAATGAAACACTGGCCAGTCCTGCACCATCCTCACAATCCTTGCTGTACTTGCCCCATGGTCATAGCCACCGTGTCAGTCCATCTTGTTGAGGATCTTCCCCTTTTATGCTGACCCTCTACTTTACCAAGTGTGATACCCTTCTCCAGGAACTAGACCCTTCTGACCATAATATGAGAGACAAAATCTGGCCATTCTCTCTTCTAAGGAGCATTCCATCTATACTTCTTCCAAGACAGACTTGTTTGTTCTTCTGGCAGTCCATGGTATTTTCAGTATTCTTCGCCAGCACCACAATTCAGAAGCATCGATTCTATGCTTTTCCATATTAATTGTCCACCTTTCACATGCATATGAGGTGATTGAAAATATCATGGCTTGGGTCTTCAAAGTGACATCATTGCTCTTTAACAAGAGGTCTTTTGCAGCAGGATTGCCCAGTGCAATAATGACATCTCATATCTAGACTACTGTTTCCATGGTGTTGATTATGGATCCAAGTAAAATGAAATCCTTGACAACTTTAATCTTTTCTCCATTTATTATGATGTTGCTTATTGGTCCAGTCATAAGGATTTTTGTTCTCTTTATGCTGAGGTGTAATCTATACTGAAGGCTGCCGTCTTTGATCCTCATCAGTAAGCGTTTCAAATCATTTTCTCTTTCATCAAGCAAGGTTGTGTCATCTGCATATTGAAGGTTGTTATTGAGTCTTCCTCCAATCCTGATGCCAAATTCTTCCTCATATAGACCAACTTCTTGGATTATTTTCTCAGCATAAAGACTGAATAAGTGTTCTGAAAGAATAAAACTCGGATGTGCACCTTTCCTGATTTTAAACCTTCCAGTATCCCCTTGTTCTGTTAGAACTACTGCTTCTTGGTCTCTGAACAAGTTCCTCATGAGAAAAAAAAAGTTCCCATTCTTCACAATATTATCCAAAATTTGTGAGTGACACAGTCAAATGCCTTTGCAAAGTCAATAAAACACAGGTAAAGATCTTTCAGGTATTCTTTGCTTTCAGCCAAGATCCATCTGACTTCAGCAGTTATATCCCTTGTTCCACACCCTCTTCTGAATCGTCTTCGATTTCTGCAAGATCCCTGTCAGTGTAATGCTGCAATCATTTTTGAGTTATCTTCAGCAAAATTTTAACTTGCATGTGATATTTATAATATGGTTCAATAATTTCCACATTCAGTTGGGCCACCCTTCTTTGGAATGGGCACAAATATGGATTATCTTCCAGTCGGTTGGCCAGGTAAATGTCTTCAAATATTTTTGCATAAACAAGTGAGCACCTGTAGTGCTGTATCCATTCATTGAAATACCTCAATGGATATTCCATCAATTCCTGGCTTTGTTTTTCACCAGTTCCTTCACTTCAGCTTGGACTTTGTTCAGTACAGGCAGTTCTTGATTATATGCTATCTCTTAAAATGGTTGAACTTTGACCAACTCTGTTTGCTGCAGTGTCTCTATGTATTCCTTCCATCATCTTTTGATACTTGCTGCATTGTTCGATATTTTACCCATAGAATCCTTCAGTGTTGCAACTCAAGGCTTCAGTTTTTTTCTTAAGTTCTTCCAATTTGAGAAATGAAGAGGGTGTTCTTCCCTTTTAGTTTTCTAATTCCTGGACTTTACACATTTCATTCTACTACTTTACTTTGTCTTCTCAAGCTGCCCTTAGAAATCATCTTTCATTTCTTCTGTTTCTTTTACCTACTCTCCATCAGAAATAAGTCTCAGAATCTCTTCTTATATCCATTTTGGTCTTTTCTTCCTTTCCTGTCCTTTTAATGACCTTTTACTTTCTTCACATATGATGTTCTGGATGTCTTCCCACAACTCATCTGGTGTTCGGTCATTGGTGTTCAGTGTGTCAAATATGTTCTTCAGATAGTTTCTAAATTCAGGTGGGATATAATCAATGTTGTACTTTAGTTCTCATGGACTTGTTTTTTCTTCAGCTTCAACTTGAATTTACATATGAGCAACTGATGGTCTGTTCCACAGTCAGCTCCTGGCCTTGTTCTAAGAATATTGAGCTTCTCCATCGCCTCTTTCCACAGATGTAATTAATTTGATTCCTGTGTATTCCATCTGGCATGGTCTACATGTATAGTCACTGTTTATATTGTTGAAAAAATGTATTTGCAAGGAATAAGTCATTAGTCTTGCAAAATTCTATCATGCAACTCTGGTGTCATTTCTGTCACCGTACTGCTCTGTTGCTGTAGTTGTTGTTAGGTGCTGTCAAGTTGGCTCCAACTCATAATAACAGAATGAAACACTGTCTGGTCCTGTGCCACCCTCACAATCCTTGCTATACCTGAACCCATCGTTGCAGCCACTGTGTCAGTCCATCTTGCTGAGGGTCTTCCCCTTTTTTGCTGACCCTCTACTTTACCAAGCATGATATCCTTCTCCAGGCAGTGGTCCCTTCTGACAATATGACCAAAATAGGTGAGACAAAGTCTGGCCGTCCTTGCTTCCAAAGAGCATTCCAGCTACCCTTCTTCCAGGACAGATTTGTTAGTTCTTCTGGCAGTCCATGGTACTTTCAGTATTTTTCACCAGTACCACAACTCAAAAGCATCAACTCTTCTTCAGTCTTCCTTATCCTTTCTCCAGCTTTTACATGTATATGAGGTGACTGGAAATACCATAGTTTGGCTTAGGCACACATTAGTCTTCAAAGAGACATCTTTGCTCTTCAGCACTTTAAACAGGTCTTTTGCAGCAGATTTGCCCAGTGCAATACATCATCTGATGTCTTGACTATTGCTTCCATTGGTGTTGATTGTGGAACCAAGTAATATAAAGTCTTTGACAACTTCCATCTTTTCTCCATTTATTGTGATGCTGCTTATTGGTCTAGTTGTGAGGATTTTCATTTTCTTTCTGTTGAGGTGTAATCCATACTGCAGACTGTAGTCTTTAATCTTCATCAGTAACTGCTTCAAGTCATCTTCATTTTCAGCAAGCAATATTATCTCCTCTGCATACTGCAGATTGTTAACAAGTTTCCTCCAATCCTGATTCCATGCTGTTCTTCACATAGTCCAGCTACTCCCATTATTTGCTCAGCATACAGAATAAATAAGTACAGTGAAAAGATACAACCCTGATGCGCTCCCTTCCTGATTTTAAACCATGTGGTCTCTCTTTGTTCTGTTCGAACAACAGCTTCCTTGTCTATGTATAGGTTCTTCATGAGCACAATTAAGTGTTCTGGAATTCCCATTCTTCTCAGTATTACTCATAATTTGTTATGATCCACAAAATTGAATGGTTTTGCATAATCAGTAAAACTCAAGTAGACATCTTTACAGCATTCTTTGCTTTCTTTCAGCCACAATCCATCTGACATCAACAATAATATCCCTCATTCCACGTCCTCTTCTGAATCCACCTTGCATTTCTGGAAGTTCTCTGTCAATATACTGCTGCAGCCGTTTTTGAATTATATTCAACAAAATTTTACTTGCATGTGATATTAATGATATTGTTCAATAATTTCCACATTCTGTGGGATCACCTTTCTTCAGAATGGGTACAAATATGTATCTCTTCCAGTCAGTTGGCCAGGTAGTTGTCTTCCAAATTTCTTGGCATAGACAAATGAGTGCCTTCAGAGCCACATATCTTTATTGAAACATCTCAATGGGTATTCCATCAATTCCTGGAACCTTGTTTTTTGCCAATTTCTTCAGTGCATCTTTGACTTGTTCCTTCAATACCACTCATTTTTGATCATATGGCACCTGCTGAAATGGATGAACATCGACCAGTTCTTTTTGGTACAGTGACTCTGTGTATTCCTTCCATGTTCTTTTTATATTTCCTGCTTTTTATTCAATATTTTGCCCATATAATCTTTCAATATTGCAACTCGAGGCTTGAATATTTTCCTCATTTCTTTCAGCATGAGAAATACGGAGCGTATTCTTCCCTTTTGGTTTTCTAACTCCAGGTCTTTGCACATTTCATTATAATAATTGACTTTGTCTTCTTGAGCTGCTCTTTGAAATCTTCTGTTCAGCTCTTTTATCTTGTCATTTCTTCCATTTGCTTTAGCTACTTTCCATTCAAGAGCAAGTTTCAGAGTCTCTTCTGACATCCATTGTGGTCTTTTCTTCCTTTCCTGTCTTTTTAATGACCTTTTGCTTTCTTCATGGATGATGTTCTTGATGTCATCCCACAATTCCTGTAGTTTTTGGTCATTAATGTTCAGTGCATGAAATCTGTTCTTTAGATGGTCTCTAAAGTCAGGAGGTTATTTTGACTCTCATGGATTTTTTAAAATTGTTTTCAGCTTCAAGTTGAACTTGCATATGAGCAGTTGATGGCCTGTTCCACAATCAGCTCCTGGCCTTGTTTTGGCTGAAGATTTTGAGCTTCTCCATCCCTCTTGCCACAGATGTAGTCAGTCTGATTCCTGTGTACTACATCTGGCAAAGTCCACATGTATAGCCACTGTTTATATTGTTGAAAACAGGTGCTTGCAAATGAATAAGTCATTGGTCTTGCAAAATTCTATCATGCAATCTCCAGCTTTATTTCTATCACCAAAGCCATATTTTCCAACTACCAGTGATTCTTCTTTGTTTACAGCTTTTGTATTCCAGTCACCAGTAATCATCAACACATCTTAATTGCACATTTGGTCAATTTCACATTGCAGAAGTTGGTAAAAATCTTCAAGTTCCTCATCTTTGCCATTGGTGGTTGGTGTGTAAATTTGAATAATAGTAGCATTAACTGGTCTTCAATGTAAGCATATGTATATTATCTATCACTGACAGCACTGTACTTCAAGATAGATCTTGAAACATTCTTTGTGACAGTGAATGCCATGTTATTCCTCTTCAGTTTGTCATTCCTGGCATAGTAGATCATATGGTTGTATGATTTAAAATGCCTAAAAGCAATCCATTTTAGCTCACTAATGCCTAGGATTTCAATCTTTATGTGTTCTGTTTCATTTTCGAGAACTTCCAATTTTCCTAGATTCATACTTCAGACCTTCCATGTTCCGATTATTAATGGATGTTTACAGTTGTTTCTTCTCATTTTGAGTCGTGCCATACCAGCAAATGGAGGTCTTGAAAGCTTTACTTCATCCACTTCAGTGAGGTCAACTCTACTCTGAGGAGGCAGCTCTTCCCTAGTTGTATTTTGACCACTTCAAACCTGAGGGGCTCATCCTCTTGCACTATGTTGGACAATTTCAGGGTTATTCATAAAGTTTTCCAGCAATAGACAGTGTTTCACTGTTATTCATAAGGTTTTCACTGGCCAATTCTTTTGAGAATTGGATGGCCCCTTCCTTCTTCTGAGTCTGTCTTAGTCTGAGAGCGCCACTGAAACTTGTCCACCATGGGTATTTGAAGGTATTTGAAATACTGGTGGCATATCCTCACGCAACACTCAAGGCACCACAGTACAGCAAAGTGACAGACATATGGTGGCATATTGCTCTAAAATTGTTTAATATTCTTGAGGATCTCGACTATAGTTTGGATATGTATAATTTGCCCTTGGATCTCTAAAGATTTCTCTCCAGTTTACATGGAAGTTCTGCCACCAAACTCAAAATCTTTATTCTTTGATGTCTACCTAATATAGGATTGATTGACTACAGTACACAACAGGAAAACAGTGATCGAAGGGAATGTTTTTAAAAATTGTGAGAAGGTGGTTTGCAGCTAGTGAAAAGGCCCTAGAAATATTTGTTGTTGTCTCAGGATCATTATTTAGTATCTTCAGGTTGCTATATCCCAAGCATCTTGTCACACAGTTTGTCACAATCTCTGGCTAAGTAACTTTGAGTTAGCCCATTTCCCAGGCTATCGTAAAACCAAACCAAATCTTCATTCTATCACTTTACTTAAGGGTTCTGTGGAGACAGCATGAGCTTTGGAGTGAGCCAGAACTGGGATTTCATAATCTATCTCTTCCTTTTTCTGATTTTGTGATACAGGTTAACATCTCTGTGCATCAGTCTTCCTTCTTCTATAAAAAGGCTTAAGTATTTATCTTTAAAATTATTTCAGCATCTGAAATGCTATAACCAGAGTGCAGTGAGTGAGCATGATGACACATTGTGAAAAATGTAACCAATATCACTGAATAATTTGTGTAGAGATTGTTAAATGGGAACTTAATTTGTAAACTTTCACCTTAAACATAAAAAATATTATTTTAAAAAGATTAAAAATATTATTATAAGAGCATGTGGGATGACAAATGTGAAGAGTTTCCCACATCTTCACAATGGGAACACCTGGCATTTGTACACCTTCTGCTACTCCACAGAAGAAAGATGAGGCAATCTGCTTCCGTAAAGACATACCTTAGAAATTCAATGGGGGTTGCTATTAGTTGGAATTGATTCAGTTGCAATGAATTTTACTCTTTATGAAAGAGCTCTGGTGGTGTAGTGGTTAAGCCATTTGTCTGCTAACCAAACGGTCAGTGGTTGAAACCCACCAGCTGCTCCATGGAAGAAAGATGAGGCAGTCTGCTTACATAAAGAGTTACAGCCTTGTAAACCTAACGGAGGCTGCTGTGAGCCAGAATCAACTCAATGGCAGTGAGTTTGTTTTGGAGTTTGTTACTCTTTAGGGTACCATCATAAAAATGGTTTCATTTAAGGCATTTTGTGAAGCTGCTTTGTTGGGTAAAATATCAAGGATGCATTTGGGGAGTTGAGTTCTGAGCCAGCCTTGGTGAGTAGGATCCCTGGGCCATGCCAGATGCAGAGCCTTGGCTTTCCTGGGGGTCCCCTCTAAAACATCCTTTCATGTTTTCCAGGAATCTGAATTTCTGTGTTTGGAATTGGATGAGGTCAAGGTCAACCAAATCCTGAAGAAGCTGTCAGAAGTAGAAGAAAGTATCAGCACACTGATGCAGCCAGCCTAACTGAAGGTGGTGTCAGGAAGCATTGTTAAACAAAGGCGTCTGTGATTCCTCTCCACTGACCTTTTCATCCTGTTTCTCCATGGGTATTAAATCCTCAAATTAAAATCTTGCCTGCCTGTGCTTGCTGGGATTTCTTTCTCTCTCCTTTTCATTCACTCTTACAGTTGGTCCAATACAGGGGTTTTCATACTTTACCATGTATAAGAATCGCCACAGGCAGTTGTAAAACCTTAAAAAAAAAAAAAAAAAAAAAAAAAAAAAAAAAAGCAGACTCTTAGGGCTTTATCCTCAGAGACTGGTTCATTAGGACTAGGGTGAGTTCCAGGAATTTGTTCTTTTAACAAGCAGGTCAAATGGCTCTGATGCAATGGGTTCAGAACCACAACTTTGGAAACCCTTGCTATGATGATTTGTTCCTGAGTGGGATCTTAGGAATTTATACATGATAAATCATGCAAGAATTAGGAAAGGAAGAAAATATTTTAGCCATGTAAAGTGAGGGCTGACCTAGAGTGCCCTGTGTGGAGTAGAGGAGTCAGCCTAATCTAGACAAAGTTTACCTGAGCAGGAAAATGTGAGATGCTTGTGGGACTGACTCAGGCACTCGGAATAGTTCTGACTTGGGAGGGGGTAGTTCTGGTTCAATCTGAACTACTGAGAGCTAGGTTTTTCTGGAACCTATAACTGAACTGGCCTCATCAAAGACACTCCTTTCACATGCCTCCTGTCAGAATTATGAGTGGTTGGAAATGTTTTCTGAGATGATATGGTCTTTTTACCTCAGAAAATGTTACCTGAGTCATCAAATAAAACCTTTTCAAGAAAAACTAGGTTCTAGTAGAGAAGATACAACAAACACCGAGAGTATTCCAAGAGGAGGAGACTGTAATAAATTGATGTTGTGGTCCTTGTTGAACAGGTTTTGTCATTGATAACTGATAACATTTAGAAACCAGCTGCCTTTGGGATGTAATATGTTCAAAAAAATGTGGTTTTTTTGGTCTGAGGTTACAGCTTGTGTCAGTTCTAATAAGCTTTTCCAGGGCAGGAAAAAGACCTCTTCTGTTAAGCAGTTTCTCCTAAATCAGTTTGGAGACATTTTAGGAACTCTTCCAACACACCCAAGCTGAAAATACTGGCTTCCTCTTTGATTAAAACCATCCCAGCAGTTAGCAAACAATGGCCAAAAGGTTTTAAATGTAGCCCCTGTGGGCCCTTCAGAAAACATCTTGAAATGCTGCAAATAGATTCAGAAAAGGCATGTGGTTTGACCAAAGAACTATTAAAACTTGCTTTCTGTTCCCAGGGCTACCGCCATGTGATTCAGGAGAATTTAGATAATGTCTCCAGCTGTAAAATGGAGGAAAAGAATATCTCATCAGATAATGGGATTCCAGATGTCCTTGGAAGAAATAACTCTAGTTACCACATTAGTATTGATTCACATATCCCATGAAAATCAATGGAAGCATGAAGAACCACCCCATGGGCCGCAGGGAGAGGAAATTATGGTCATTTGAAGCTCTTTTTAGGCCACCCTATAAAAGTAATAGTCACAAAAGTAGGTGTAGGCTTTTGAAAGCATTATTTTTATTATATCCCCAAACTCTAGGTAATTGTAAAAACTATTTTAATGTATATTGAGTTTTCCAGAATAAAGAAATCAGTTGTTGAAGGTGGTCGCTCATATTTAACACTCAAAACTCCTATATGCGAGTGGTTGTGGACAGAATGTTTGTGTGTGTTTGATATTTACTAGTGATTTTTTAAATTATTACTACAAAAGGAGTATATGTTTGTTATAGTCTGTTGTGAAATTGCAGAAACACATGAAGGACAGTTAAATGGCCCATAAACCTAACAGAAAAAGACTGGAACTGGGAGATAAGTTGACATCTCTTAAATTCGTGGAAGTGAAGTGTACATATTTTTTAAGACTTTGATATACATTGTCAAATTGCTCTCCAGAAGAGTTGCATCAATTGGTATTCCCTCTAAGAAAGTATAGTAATTGGATATTATATTTTCTGGGACTAGGTTGTTTTGTAAATTTTTGCAAGGGATACTTACATAAACCAGTACTCCTCCTTGAGGGTGGTGCAGGAGAAGTGGTATGAGCCCCTGACAGTCCTGTGAGGAAAGGAGAGAGCTGGTATAAGGGTCTCAACAGAGACCTATAGGTTTTTTACCTCTATGACCCTATGTTAAAACCACTTTGTTTTGAGTTCAAGAAATGTGGGGCAAAATAAAAATAATCCTCAACCTGAATCAGTCCTTGTAGAAATTGTCCTTGCTTGAGCAACAAGCCTTCTGTTCTTCAGTCTATTTAGAAACAGTCCAGCTAAGCCAAAAGCCAACTTTAGAATAAGTCTGAAAGACAATTGCAGCTTTCTGTAGTTTCATGTTGATAAGGAGCAAAGGCCTTGGCCTAATTTTCAGGACTGTTCTTAGAAGCTCTGGCCCTTATGAGCTTCATCAGCTTAAGCCTGAATTCTATCATTATAACCACTTCTTTCCTTTATATAACCTCTCTCCTCTCAGTGTTGCTGTAATCATGATTCAAAAAGAATTACAGCATTTTAAAATTGAGTTTAACTTATTCTCTCTCTCCCAAATGCAAGAAGGCGGCGAAAAGCAAAGGATGACATATCTGAAATCTTAAATAGCTGACATTGTGTCAAGCTATTAGTTATTGAAAGTTCTTTTTTTAGACCTGGGTGAAACTTTGGAAAACAGAATATAAATAGAAATTAAAAGAAAATAAACGTTAAACAAATGTTTGAACTTTTTTTTTTTTTTTTTTTTGGTAGTACACAGTAAATATCTAGACCAGTGAAAGGGGTGAGAGTCCAGGAAGCCTTCTGGAATCAGATGAGAAAAAGATTGCATATTTTCCTTTTTAAGAGATCAGGATGCTGGAAGGGATGACCCTTTGTGTGACAGTTGCCACTTAATAATGTTTAGCTCTTTAACTTTTCAGCTAAGGTTTTTAAAGATTTGGGATGGTAATTTAGCCAGTAGACAGGAAAGCCCAAATGGAACATTTAGCTTGAGATTGACTTTAGTTATACACTATTTTTAACCTCCAACTTTCAGAAATAACAATTTTTATCCCAGTGCCCTCAACTCTCCCTTATATGAAGGTGACCATATTCTCTTATAGCAGCATGACTATATGCAACACTGAGCTAGCCTTTGTTACAGAAGAATTTGCCTGGGCCTGCTTCCTGTCAGGTAAATGGTGGGGACTGACATGGTTTACAAATTCGGTATCAGAATGAAATACTAAACCTGTACATGAGCAGACTGTAAAATAGGAGTATTTATATCATTTATATTTATCCAGAACTGTAATTAGGCCTTTCATTCTCTTTTGCCTGCTTTTGGCTAGTTTTCTGTTTCCTACTGGTGTTAGGATTTCAAGTTCTATTGATTCTCTCTCACACAGGATGCAGGTGGGAAAAGGGAGGAATAAGGGGAAAGCGTGGATTTAATGGCTCAAGGGAAATGAGAGATTAAACTACTCATTAAAAAGAAATTTAGGCTGACAATGAAAACAGTTAAAATCTTTCATTTCATGCTGTTATTATATTGTTTTTATATTAAAAATATAAATTTGGAGATTTTTGTATGATTTACTATTCTAGCTATTTTTAGAACCACGGTAATAAGATTTGACATTGATCTCAGAATGGCCAGTTCAGAGGCTTTGGTAGAAGCTATTTTATCATCTTGTCAAAAATGAGGAAACATCTGGACCTGCTGGGCAGGGGACTTGTACAATGCTATAGTCAGGAAGAGATCACAGGGCTATTATCTTACATCTTTATGTTCTGCTTACCAGACCCTTCAAAAGAATAATAAATGTTTGTAAAAGATATTTTATGTCCTTGCCCATTGTGTTAGATGATGGCAGTTCCTACAGTGATGCTTTTTTAATGCAAATACGACTTTCTTGTCAGAAGAGACCATTCCCTGGAGAAGGATGTCATGCTGAGTAAGGTGAAGAAGGATCAACAAAAGAGGGGAAGGACCTCAACGAGATGGATTGACACAGTGGCTGCAGTGATGGGCTCAAGTATATCAAGGATCATGGAGTTGGTGCAGGACCGGACAGTGTTTCGTTTTGCAGGGCCGCTGTGAGTCGGAGATGACTTGACGGCACCTAACAACAACAATATGACTTTCAGGGCTGTGAGGCTCAAAGCCATTTGGATCCTATCTGTATCTATGCTGGACATGCCCTTGTACCTGAGGCTACTGTTGTTGTTTGTAGAGCTCGTACTATTTGTGATGGCCTTGGCCTCACACTCCATTAGATGCCACCCACTTCTGGGTGCATTGGGCAAGATTAGTGAGTCTGCTGCCACATGGAGCACCTTGACTGTCCACAGTACCCTCCATGGTAGGAAAAGATTGTCTTCATCCTAGCTGGAAAACTATGACCCACACTTGCTAAATACAGTATAATGCTTGGCCATAAATTAGTTGTAACTATGTCTATAGTGAATTCCGTAGCAACCACATTCTTCACTATTAACAGTTATCTCAGCATGGTCAACCCATGTTGAGAAGTTTTAGTTATGAAAGTACTACATGCTCTACCTCCAGTGCAAATTGTGCCCTGTGATTATGATCACTATAGAGCAACCATGCTGAAGAGAAAATTCACCTTTTAAAAAACATGCCTAAATATAATCATTAAAAAAAAAAAAAACATGATTAGCACTAGGGGGAAAAAAAAACACCTATATGCTTGCATTTGCAGCAAATTACTTAAATGTAATCCTTCTAGCTATAATACTCACTACCATCAAGTCGATTGCAACTCAGCAACCCTTTCGGGCAGAATAGAACTGCCCTATAAGGTTTCCAAGACTGTAAATCTTTACAGAAGTGACTGACTCGTCTTTCTCCCTGGGAGTGGCTGGTGGGTTTGAACAGCTGACCTTTTGGTTAGCAACTGAATGCCTGAACCACTGTGCCACCAGAGCTCCTTCTAACTATACTTCTCCATTTTATGATGTATTACAAATTTAGCATCCATGCCTGTGGTTAGGAGTGCTGGTAGTATATTGCCTAAGGCATTTGACTGCTAACCAGAAGGCTGGTGGTTCAAACCCACCAGCCACTCCTCAGAAAGAAGACTGGGCAATCTACTTCCATAATGATACTGCCTTGGTAAAGAGGGGTTGCTATGAGTCAGATACGACTCGACGGCAGTGAGTTTGAGTTTAGTATGCCTGTGATTATGGTTCTATTTTGGAGTGAGTTGTCCATTATGTTAATGAAGCAAGGTTAGAGTAGGATGTATCTTGAGTCACCACCTTATTAGAGGGTGTGACTCAAGTCATAACCTGTCATTTTCTGCTGTTTTTTTTTTTTTTAATTGTGATTTGGGTGAAAGTTTACAGAGCAAATTCATTTTCCATACAGCAGTTTATACACGTTTTGTTTTATAACATTGATTGCTGTTCCCCACAATGTAACAGCTCTCTTTTCACTTCCTCTCTATAGTTAACCTCTTACTGTGCCCCTCCCTCCCATGCCATCATGCCCCTTGAGATATCTCCCTGGGCAAGCACTGCTCTTCTGTTCTTCCACGATTGATCACTCCAAGGAGGGTGTCTGCCTTATGTAAATGTTCACCCCATATGCCTGTCTGTTGTTTGGCTGGAGCCACAGGAGTGAGTTCAGTTGCAGACCTGAAGGGTAACTATGGGTCATAGTTTCAGGGCTCTATCAGACCAGCAAACTTCGTCTTTTTTTTTTTTTTAATGATTTTGAGTTTTCCACATTGTTCTCCCATTCTGTCTAGGATTTCCTGCACCAATCCCCTTCTAAGTAGTTGACAGTGGTAGCCAGGCACCATCTAGTTCTTCTGGTCTCATGGTCATATAGGCTGAAGATCACATGGTCTGCCAGTCCCTTGGACTAATTGTTTTCATGCATCTTTGCTTTTCTTCATTCTTCTTTGCTCTGGACAGAGAGAGACCATCATTGCATCTAGATGGCCACTTCTGCAGCCACTCTTGAAGGTACACTCTGGCACATTCTCTCTCTTGTTCTGGATCCTGCATCTGCTCATCATCATGACTTTCAGTTCTTGGGATTGGACAGCAGCCTCTCACCTGCCCTGATTCACTAGCTTCCATAGTCTTGGGTGCCAACAGCCTGTCATCTGACTTGCCAATTTGGGTTCATCAGCCCCTACAACCACATGAGTGAGGAGAATCCTCCAGACTGATGCCTGACCCATGGATTTAGGACTTGCCAGCCTCCACAACCATGTGAACCATTTCCTTGGCAGTTCATGAGTTCTGTGAGCATTGCAGCCTTTTATGGAACCCTAAGTTGGGAGGAAGAGTACTGAGTGGAGAAGGAGTTGATGTTAAAAATAATGGAATGTTACTGCAGTTTGGAAAAATTGGACATTTGGGACATCTTTTACCTCCACATCATAGGAACCAGCCTTGTGCTGATCCTTCTAAAAGAAATTATTCATGCAATCCTCAGTAGAAGTTATTAATAATTATTAATTTTCAGAATATGTTCAGAATTTATGGAGCAAAAAGTGAATCTCCCGTGCCTTCTGTTCTTAAAATAATCTCTCTCCCCAAAAGTAGTTGCTGTTAATAGTTGGTGTGTTATTTTCTCTACAATTTCTGTGCATATGAAAACGTGTGTGTGTGTGTATATATATATATATATATATACACTCATACATGATATAAATACATATATTTTTATATGTGTATGGGCACATATGTGTGTGTGGAGGCATATACTAGCTTTACATAATAAGACTCGTGCAAATTTTTACTAAATGTATATAATGAATAGCTTTTCAAGTGAGTGCATAATTTATTCTATTTGACTACAGAGGATTCCACTATTAGTGATGTTTAGGTTTTTGCTATGCTGCATTGAATATCTACATACATACTTTTTTTTTTTTTTAACATTTGTGCAAGTAGATCTAAAACACAAATTCCAAACATGATTGCTGGGTTAAAGGTGTTGTTGTTGTAAGGTGTTGTTGAGCTAGTTCTGATTCATAGAGACCCTATGTACAAAAGAACAGAACACTGCCTGGTCCTGTGCCATTCTCAAAATTGTTACTATGTTTGAGCCTGTTTCTGCAACCACTGTGTCAATCCATCTTGTTGAAAGTCGTCTTTTTTTTCTGACCCTCTACCAAGTATGATGTCCATCTCCAGGGACCAATGTTCCTGCTACATTTTTTACATTTGTGAAAGGAGGTCTAAAAGGTAAAGTCCTGGACATGGGATGGAGAAAAGGTCGCTGTTGAGTGGGAATTGACTCAATGCCAGTGGGTTTGTTTTTTATTTGTTGTACATTTCAATACTTTACTTTGGCTTCTCAAGCTGTACTTTGAAATGTTCTGTTCAGCTTTTTTACTCATCATTTCTTCCATTCGCTTTAGTTACTCTTTCATTCAAGAGTAAGTTTCAGAGTCTCTTCTGATGTCCATTTTGGTCTTTTCTTTCTTTCCTATCTTTTTAATGACCTTTTGCTTTCTTCATGTATGGTCCTTGATGTCATCTCACAACTTGTGAGATCTTCCAGTCATTAGTGTCCAATGCATCAAGTATGTTCTTGAGATGGTCTCTAAACTCAGGGTTAAAGGATATATGCATTTAATTCTAGGATAACTGGTTGCCAAATTTCTCTCCAATTTATGCAGCCACCAGTAGTGTAGAAATTGCTTCCCCTCTCTATCACCTACACTAGCTATTGTTACTATTTTAAACTTTTGTAAATCTAATAGGTGAACAATGATACCATATTTTAATTTACTTTTCTTTAATTATCAGTGAGGTTGAGCATCTTTCCATATGTTTATTGAGCATTTATGGTTTGGATTTGTTTTCTAAGAACTACTGCTGCTTTTTGCCCATTTTTCTGTTGAATGGTTTATCTTTTTCTTACTGATTTGTAAAACCTCCCTATATATCAAGGCATATGGCTTTTTATACTATATGTTACAATTATTCTTTCCATTTTTTATTATTTTATGTTTTTCTTTTCATTCATAAGTTTTTATTTTTAATGATTTTTTTTTCTTAATGATTTCCAAAATTCACGACATGCTATATGACATGCTATATGACATGCTATATGACTCCTATAGTTATATATAGTTTTATAGATATAGATATATG
>NW_006921633.1:13835872-13848029 GCF_000298275.1 Orycteropus afer afer
TGGTAGCGTAGTGCCTAAGGCATTTGACTGCTAATCAGAAGGCTGGTGATTCAAACCCACCAGCCACTCCTCGGAAGGAAGGTGGGGCAATCTACTTCCTTAGTGATACTGCCTTAGAAACCCAAGGAGGGGTTGCTATATATGCACGTAACATATATATAATAGAGAGAGAGAGAGAGTTATAGTTGTTATAGTTATATATAGTTATATGTATATAGCTATATGTGCAGATACAACTTCAAAACATCCTTTTAGTGGTTCTTAACTTTTGGATGAAACTGTCTTCAAGAATCCTGTGAAAGCTATGATTTCTCCAAAATAAATAAACACACACATAATCATATACAAAACTTTTCATTCAGTGTCAGAGGATGCATGAATTCCCAGAAGGCCATCTGTGACCCTAACCCTACCTCCCAGCTCCAGGTTTCCTGGAGTCAGGGCCAACCTAGAAAATAGCAACAATTCATCATGGATTTGAAAAGATTATATGGTATTTACAGCAGAAACTTAATGAACCAGAATACTCCAAGGGCTCTTAGTTTTCTGTCAGCAGAGAGTTTTTTGGAAAATTTTATTTTATCACAAACCTTTTGATTAAAAACTTAAAATGAGAAATCTTCTCTTTATGAGCATCTTATGGTCCCAAGTACACCAGCCTCAGCTGCTTTTGTGCCTGCTCAAATATCACAACTGCCATCACAGATCTGCATTTTAGTAGTATTTGTATATCTTCTTGTCTTCCTCGGGACTGTGAACTCCTTCAGGGCAGGGACCTTGTCTTACACATCTTTGCCTTGTCTCCCAGGGTAGGCAGAGTTTGGGGCCTACAGAAGTCTCTCAATAAATGTGCGTCATAGGGCACTCATAGGTGTGATGATTGAATTTTTGATGAAGTCGGGAAAAAAAGGAAGCATTAGAATCAGACCTAGATTTGAATCACAGCTCACACCAGAGTGATCTCAGAGCAGTTTAGTATTCTCTTTAGAGAACAAAAAAACCAAACACTGTCGTCGAGTCGGATCTGACTCATAGCAACCCCTCCTTGGGCTTCCAAGGCAGTATCGCTACAGAAGTAGATTGCCCAACCTTCCTTCCGAGGAGTGACTGATGGGTTTGAACCACCAGCCTTCTGGTTAGCAGTCAGATGCCTTTGGAGAATAGAGATATAAATCCAACTCAATAGTTAGGTATTGCAGGGTAAACAGGATTTATGAGTGTAAAAGATGTCATTTAGAGACCCACAGGCCAAAATACCTGGGTTAAATCCTGGTAAAACAGTTAAGTTTTTTTTACTTACTAGCTGTATAACTTTGGTCAAATTATTTAGCATCTCTGTGCCTCAGTTTCTTCATCTGTTTAAAAATAGGGGGGACATAATACAGCAGTAGCTACATAGGCATATTGGGGCTATAACGAGTTAATATGTGGAAAACACTTGGAACAATATCTGGCAGAGTCAAACTATGTAAACATTTGCTGCTGCTATTATTACTGTTATTACTATTATTAGGGACTGTCTTGTTAGGTAGCAGAAACCAGTAAGCATAACACAGTTTACAAGCAATATAAGTCAGTAGCCAATTAAGTGCTAAATGGAACGGTACAAACTACAACTGCTATGAGAGTTTTCAGTAAAGAGAAAGGGCAGAGAGGGCTATAGTCATCAAAACCAAAACTAAAAACCGACCTCACTACAGTAGAGTCGTTTCGGACTCATCGATCCCTCCTTGGGTTTCTGGGCAGTATGTCTACAGAAGTAGATTGCCCAATCTTCCTTCTGAGGAGTGGCTAGCGGGTCAAAGCTTTTAAAATCAGGCGAGCTTGAAAACGATAAACGTTATGGTGGAGAAGCCAAATAAATGTACATAAAAGCAGGAATGAGCCTCACAGTGTCTTTGGATCTGGAGGTGGAAAGGGAACTCATTTCTAGGAACAGGTGGTGGTGCACTTGGAGTGGAAGGAGCCTTCCCTTGGTTGATGTTTACAGATCGAAATTGTATCCGGCTTATCATCGGGGCCTCAGGTTCTTGGTGACGAGTTGTTATAAATGGAGAGCTGAGAAAAGCAATTGTGTTCCCATGGAAGAGAATCAAACAAAGCTAAACATAGCTGGAGTGAGAGACCTGTGACTGCTAACAGACATAGGGCTATGCAACCGAACAAACCCCAAGGCTCCCACCCTCCTTGGGGAGTTAAAGCCTGAGGTAGTTTCTGTAGCATCCTGGGCAGAGCTGTGGAGCCATTCTGGCTTGACTGGGAAAGGAGAGGTCTATTGTTCTTTACGGGATTTCGTAGATACCTCTAGAAGAGTCCTCTAGGTTCTAAGGTCTGGAAAAGGGAGAGCGTGAAGTACAGCGAAGGAGATGTTAGCCTGTGAGATTCATATTCATTCTCAGCCTGTGTCCATGCAAACAATTTGCAGGAGGTGGTGGAGATTCTTTAAAAATTCCCCTCCTGGTCTTCCCCTCAAAGCTGGAGTTCAGATTTAAAACACTTAAAGGGGTAGGAGTTGTTATTCTGTGCAAAATTGAACATTGTAAGCCGAAGGACTTACATTTGCTGTGAGTCACTGTCAGCCAAAGAATGGCACAAGAAGGCAGGCTGGCCATATAACATTTCATTCTTCTCTGGAGCCCCAGGCTGACCCAAATTCAGTGGCCAGAGTGAGGGCTAGAGGTGAGGCCCCAGATCCTCTGGACACAGAGGGACTGCTTGGCTTTGTGCAAGAAGGTACCTTCCTCCAGGCCCCCTTTGAGCTGAGATAAAGCAAATCATTTCATGAATTACTTACTGTGTGATCAACTTAAACCATAAATACACCCATTTGCTGGACCATGTACCACCACTTCAAACACCGTCTATAAAGAACTTGGAGAAAATAATCTTTCTCTAAGCATCAAGAGGTTAAAAAGAAAGGTGGTGGTAGTGAGGGGAAAACACCAGGTAATATAGGCCCTGGAGCATCTAATAGGGGAGTTACCAGGCCTACCGAATAATGTTGCTGAGACAAGTGGAAGAAAATGACCCTTCTTCAGTGCACATACATGTAATTTTAGTAATTAGGGAAAGATAATGCAAAAGTTTGTCACCTTTCTTCCCTCTGTCCACATAGGGAACAGCTGGGGGAAAAAAAAAAAGCTAAGGGGATTTGTTTTGGAAGGTCCCTGAAGAGCTGGAGAAATCCCCTCACTGGGGACCCAACCCAAGGAGAATCAGCCTGCAGCCCCTTTGGGTAACCAGCCCAGGAACCAGTGCTGGAGGGGCAAGACCCAGCAAGTCCCTGTTGCCTCCCATGAGCCCAGAGAGAGAAGCAGTTGCTAAGGTTACCACAGCCTGGGCCATTCTTTGTAGATCAAACTCCACACCTGGTTTTGCACCTGGAAGTTTAGCCAATTAACTGTATGCTTGGTTTGTTAAGATGCTACTCTGAGGAGATAAGCAGTGATTAAACTGACACCTTTCTTCCCATTCTTTTATTCTTCTCTTTGGGAAAGAAATGAAGATTGCTAATGACTTTTCCATATCTTATCCTTATATTGCCAGGTGCTAAATTACCCAGTAAGGAGCTCTGGTGGTGTAGTGGTTAAGGCTGCTAACCAAAAGGTTGGTGGTTCAAACCTGCCAGCTGCTCTGTGGAAGAAATTTGAGGCAGTCTGCTTCCATAAAGATTTACAGCCTCAGAAACCCGATGGAGGTTGCTATGAGTCAGAATAGAGTTGGCAGTGGTTTTGGTTTGGAAGATATTTCTACATATGTCTTTATATGTGCTGTAAATATATCCATGAATATAGTAGAGCATACAGGGGGCAAAGTTATGAAAACTTTTAGCCATAACCAAACATTTTGAGAGAAGGAGTCACTGGGCCAGGGGGCTCAGGACGGTATCACTATGGAAGTAGATTGCCTAACCTTCCTTCCAAGGAGTGGCTGGTGGGTTTGAACCACCAGCCTTCTGGTTAGTAGTCACATGCCTTAGGCACTAGGCTACCAGAGCTCCCTCTCAGGAGCCATCAAGATTAATTGGTATAATATAGTCTACAAAGACAATGTTCTACATGTACTTAGGTGAGTAGTGAATGGGGTCTTAAAAGTTTGTGAACAGCCACCTAAGGTGCAACTATTGGTCTCTCCCTGTCTGGAACAAAGAAGAATGTAGAAAATCAGAGACTCACGGAAACGACAAGCCAAGCATAAAGGGCTTATTTACTATATGAACTCCAGCCTCCAGGACACTGAGCAATCTGAAAGGGATCACCATAGGAGGGCCTGGTTAGGAGTAGGAGAAAAATGTGGAACAAAACTCAACATCATAAAAAAGAGCAGGCTTACTGGTCTGATAAAGACTTGCTGAACCCCCAAACTGTGGTTTTTAGATACCCTTCAAGCCAGGAACTGAACTCATCCCACCCCCACGGCTCAACTTTCAACCAAACAATAGACCTGTGAACACCGGGGAAGTCCTCACTCAGAGCAATCAGCCATAGGAGATCAAAAGGGCCTTTGCCCAGGGATAAAGCTCAGAAAGGCAGGAAGGGATAGAAAAAAGGATGAGGAAACAGCAAACCCGGGGAGGAAGTGGAAAGAGTGCTGTTACATTGTGGGGATTACAATCAGTGTTGTAAAAAACAAACTGTTTATGAATCGTTGAATGGAAAACCAATTTAATAAGTAAATAAATTACCTAGTGACTCAGAATTAGACATGTGCCTTCAGCACCTTAGGTGGCTGTTCACAAACTTTTTTAATTGCAATATGCATGCACAAGCCAGATTTGACTCATAGTGAGCCCTCCTTAGGTTTCTGAAGCACTATCCCTACAGAAGTAGATTACTCCACCTTCCTTCTGAGGGGTGGCTGGTGGGTTTGAACTACCAGCCTTCTAGTTAGCAGTCAAATTCTTTAAGCACTGTGCCACCAGAGCTCCTTTGAGTTACAAGTATCAAACTGTGATAGTTCAGTTTGTGTCAGCTTGGCTGGGCAGCTGGATGTAGTATTCTCCATGATGAGATTGGTACTCAATCTCATGGTGGAATCTACTGTGAGCAGCTGAGTAGCTGCCTTTTGGATGTGGCCTGCTTCCTGTAAATAAGCAGAAGCCTTGGGAAATGGCCTCGAGCCTATGGCACTCTTGGACCCCACATGTAGCCGTGTCATTGTTCAGCAGCCTGCCATGCTCTGCCGACCTTGGGACTTACAATGGACTTAAATTAATGGCCTGCCTTGTGGTTTGGTAACATTGGGAGTGTGCCTTTTCTAATTGTCAATCTTTGGCTTCTCACCCTCAACAGCCAGCTGCTAAGTGAAGAAATGCCTCTAGCTCTAGGGCGCCAGGAGCAAGAGGCAGAGCTGGACCCCAAAGTTGAGGGGCTTTCATCCAGCCCCTAGAGTCTGGCATTTTGAACTTGGACTTAAAGCCCCCAAACTGTAAAAGAATAAACTCGTGTTTGTTAAGGTCATCCCATTTGTGGTATATTCTTGTCAGAGCAGCACTAGGTAACCAGAACACAAACCAAAACCAAAAACCCAACTCACTGCTGTGGAGTCAATTCTGACTCATAGCGATCCCTTCTTGGGTTTCCAAGGCAGTATTTCTATGGAAGTAGATTGCCCAGTCTTCCTTCCCAGGAGTGGCAGGTGGGTTTGAACCATGAGCCTTCTAGTTAGCAGTCAAATGCCTTAGGCACTATGCTACCAGAGCTCCCACAAATATCAAAAGCATTATCATAGTCATTATGAGAATAATATGAATTATGTAGGACTTCCTTCTATAGCTCGGAAGGAAGGTTGGGCAATCTACTTTCGTAGTGATGTGGCCTTGGAAACCCAAGGAGGGGTTGCTATGATTCAGATCCGACTCAACGGCAGTGGGTTGGTTGGTTTTTTCCTTCTATAGTATTTTTATTTTGAATTACATATGCAGAGTAGGGAGGAGAATTGCAATCTTTTCAGGGACCTCTAAGGGGCTCAAGGAAGCCCTGGTGGCATAATGGTTAGGCACTCACTCCTAACCAAAAACTCAGTGTTCTCTGTGGGAGAAAAATGTGGCAGTCTACTCCTGTAAAGATTCCCAAAACCAAAATCAAACTCATTGCCAGATGTACAACACATAGGATAATTACACTAATGCACAAACTAGAGATCACAAAATGGAGGATAACTACATAACATTGTGAATCATGGCCTAGCCAAGTTACACATATTTTGAGGGGACACAATTCAATCCTTAACAGTAGAGGATGGAAAAGCATGCCCGTTGTGGTCTGGCTTCTTGTTGGAGCATCTGAAAATAACCAAGCCATTCGTACTGGGCCAATTACCCTCCTGGTACACCACCCTGTGCGCTTATTATGGTTAAAGAATAGATGTCCTGCACTGGCCTTGAGTTACTTTATGTGACGCCTTTCTGTTATCTTCACCTTGGTAGGTACCATTTTTGTTATTACTGGATTATGTCAGAAACCTAAACTGTTTAGAAAAACATCAAAAATTAGTGTAATAGGATATTTATTTTAAGTAGATACAATTCAAATTGGACAGCTTCACAGGGACAGCAGGAAGGTGCTCTAAAGACAGTGAAAGTAGGTTATATAGGTCATTGATATGTTAATTTATCAAGAGATAGTATCAAAGCAGTGCTGGTTAGAGGTAAACAGTCACCAAGGATCTACCAAACATCCTAAAACAGCTTCCAGTCGGACCTGGGAGTTATGGCTTCTAGAAGCAATCTGCATATAGATAATTTTCCAAAAGAACCCAATGTCTAAGGCAAAAAGCTCTCCATTAAGCTGCTTACTAAGCTATTTTTTGACCTGAACTGACTTCAGGGAACCAGTTCCCTCAAGGTTCAAAAGGATACCTAAGATCGGATGGTCATTGTAGGTCATCCCAATTCCATGAACCCAGAAATCTGAATTCTAGAAGAATCAAAATGATTTTGTCATTCTGTCTTTCTGACCATGATTTTGCTATAGAATCTTTTGTCACAAACTTCAATAATAGTAGCTGAACATCATCCAATTCTTCAGACCTCATGGTGAAGGAGACAGCTGTTGATGGAGGTATCGGACATGGAGTCTAGTTCCTCCTCACCGTGGATGGCTGCTTGTGAACCTTTAAGACCCCAGACATCAGCCAGTGAACTAGGAGGCAAACATTAATGACTTCCAAAACCATGACCTTAGATCTTTGAACCACGGAAACAAATCCATTTGTTTATATATAAGCAGCATAAGTAACTGCTTTTCATGCGTCTCAGCAGCAGCTACATTCCACAAAACCTCAGATTATGTATTTTTAATATAAACAGCAATATTCATCTACTAAGGCACAAACTGCTCCTTGGAAGATGAACAGGAAATCTAATGCTATTCTACACTGTAAAATTACAGCTCAAATTTCAGATACTTCTCTAATTATGGTCTTTACAATATTGCTAAATTTATCAACAAAAACTTTGAATACGAGAGGTATAATATCTAACCTCATTTAAAGTCTGATCATTTCCTTTAATGCAAAAAAAAATCAGCTATTCAGAAATTAATAGCACTATGTGGCTACAGAATATCCTATGATAAGGAGTTTTCTCACCTCCTGATTCTTCTTTTAGTCTTCTGATCTTTTTATTCCCCTCATATTTCTTATTTTGCCTTTTGGTTGGTTAATTGATTATATAAAAACATAAGAATAACATAACAAGAACCCAGTTCAGACATCAAGCTCAATTGGCATGTTGTTGTTGTTGTTATGTGCCATCATGTCATACCCAACTCATAGTGACCCCTCCTTGGGTTTCCAAGGCAGTAAGTATCACTACGGAAGTAGATTGCCCCTTCTTCCTTCCAAGGAGTGGCTGGTGGGTTTGAACCTCCAGCCTTCTGGTTAGCAGTCAAGTGCCTTAGGCACTATGCTATCAGAGGTCCCTCTATTGTCAATTGGCATGACACTATACAAAACATTGTTCCACCTCCTACTTTGGACAGTAGCAACTGGGATCTTAAAAGCTAGCAAGCTGCCATCTAGATGCAACGATGGATTTCTCCTTGTCCAGAGCAAAGAAGAATGAAGAAAACCAAACATTCATGAAAACAATTAGTCCTAGTGACTGGTACACCATCCAATCTGCAGCCAATACGACCATGAGACCAGAAGAACTAGATGGTGCACAGCTACCACTGTCAACCACTTCGAAGGAGATCTATGTAGGAGATCCTGGATAGAGAGGGAGAACAATGTGGAACAAACTCAAAATCATTTGGAGAAAAAAAAGGGGGGTAGGTTTGCTGGTCTGATAGAGCCTGGTGGGACCACTGGGACTATGGCCCCTAGCTGCCCTTCAGGTCTGGAATTGAACCCACACCTGTGGCTTCCAGCCAAACAAAAGACAGGCATATGAATGAGTTAAACATTTACCTGAGGTAGATACACTCCTTGGAGAGAACAATCATAGGAGAAAGAAGGGCTGTTTATGCACAGGGAGACAGCTCTGGGAGCAGGAGTGCATGGAGAAATGGACACAGGGAAGAGGTAACTATCAGGAGGAAGTAGGAGGGGAACTGTTGCATTGTGGTAAATTGTGGTCAATGTCATGAGACAAAGTGTATATGAACTGCTGTATGGAAAGAGAATTTGCTCTGTAAATTTTTACCCAAATCACAATAAAAGGGGGGGGGGGTGCTGGGGGAAGAACCCAGTCCAGATCTGCATGGGGGGAGCTCTTTAGACAATTAAAAAAATAAAAATAAATGAAGAAAACAAACTCACTGCCATTGAGTTGACTCAGACCCATAGTGACCCCCTTTGGGTTTTCAAGAAGGTAAATCTTTATGGAAATAGATTGCCCAGTCTTTTAGACAATTTAGGAGGAGGAAAATAGTTTCTTATGTCCATAAAATAGAACATTAAAACATCAACAGTATTCCCATATTAAACCCATGTTGTTGTTGGTGTTGTTGTTGTTGTTGTTAGGTGCCACCGAGTCAGCTCTGACAGATAGCAACCTTATGTACAACAGAACGAAAACACTGCCTGGTCCTGTGCCAGCCCACAATCCCTGCTATACCTGAGCCCATCATTGCAGCCACTATGTCAATCCATTTTGTTGAAGGCCTTCCCCTCTTTTGTTGACCCTCCACTTTACTAAGCATGATATCCTTCTCCAGGGAATGGTCCCTTCTGACAACATGACCAAAGTAGGTCAAACAAAGTCTGGCCATTATCGCTTCCAAAGAGCATTCCAGCTGCACTTCCTCCAGGACAGATTTGTTAGTTCTTTTAGCAGTCCAGGATACTTTCAGCATTCTTCGCCAGCACCACAACTCAAAAGCATCAATTCTTCTTCAGTCTTCCTTATTCATTGTCCAGATCTCACGTGCATATGAGGCAACTGAAAATACTATGGCTTGTGTCAGGCACACCTTAATCTTTAAGGAAACATCTTTCCTCTTCAGCACTTGAAAGAGGTCTTTTGCAGTGCTCAATGCAGTATGTCTTCTGATGTTTTGACTGCTGCTTTCATCAGTGTTGATTGTGGAACCAAGTGATATGAAGTCTTTGACAACTTCAGTCTTTTCTCCACTTATTATGATGCTGCTTATTGGTCCAGTTGTGAGGATTTTTGTTTTCTTTATATTGAAGTGTAATCCTATACTGCAGATTATAGTCTTCAATCTTCATCAGTCATGATTACCTTATAATAATAATAATAAAATAATAATTCTTAAAAGTGACCTGGTGGGAATTAATAATAGAAGTAATGCGAAGTCAAATAAAGTCCACTGAAAAACAAAATTTTGACAAAAATATCTCTAAACGTAATGATTGTCCTTATTTTTGAAAGAAGCTCTGGTGGCCTAGTGTCTAAGGCATTAGACTGTTAACCAGAAGGCTGGCAGTTCAAACCCACCAGCCACTCCTCAGAAGGAAGGTTATTGGTCAGTCTACTTCCGTAATGATACCGCCTGGGAAACCCAAGGAGCGGTCGCTATGAGTCAGATCCAACTCAATGGCAGTGTGTTTATTTTCGAAGAGCTTCAGATATAACACATAATAATCTTGAGATTAGACTATATAGTCAGGATATAGCAAGAATATACCAAGATTATCAAGTCTCTGAACAACTAAATAAACCAAAAACCAAACCCACTGCCTAATTAGTAAACGATGTGAATGGCCTAGTTAAAACAATTGGCTTTTGTGATGTTAGATTCAAAAGAAAGAAAGTTGTGACCAACTAAGCAATTTAAAAATAATGATAAAACTATGACATATAATAGTGTTCTCTTCTTGTCTAATATCAGGCAAACATAAGAGGAGGTACTAGCACATACTTATTTAATTTTTTGTTCTGGTTTTGATGAAAGTTTACAGAGCAAATTAGTTTTCCGTTCAATAATTTATACTCATTTTGTTTCATAATAGTTGCAATTTCCAGCACATAAATGTTTAATCCAAAGAAAATTTTGGCATTTCTCTGGATTTAACAGCACGTTTCATATAACTCAAGATTGGGCAACCTACTTCTGTAGAGATACCTTTTCGGAAACCCAAGGAGGGGTTGCTATGAGTCAAATCGACTCAGTGGCAGTGAGTTTGGTTTTTTGGTTTTTTCATATAACTCATAACATATTAAAGAAACCCTTTTTCTTTTAGTACTTTTTCCTTTATAAAGCAAAAAACAAATTTTTGTGCATTTCCACAGTCTCAAAGTTGTCAGAGGTCCATCATAGATCACCAAGGAACAGTACTTAAATTATTTAAGTATTATTTAATACCTGATTTATCTGAATGATTTAAAAGGTAAAAATGTTAGCTTTTTCAAAGCCATGCAACTTGATTTTTGACTCAGAAATTTATTCTAATAAGACACCAAACCCTTGCCTTTCAGGCAGATTGCACAGAGAAGAAATTAACTCTTCGATTCAATAATTAAAGAAAATTCTTTATCATTGAAAATACCAGTTCTTTGTTTTATATGCTATTTAACACTAAAACTCTTTAAAAATATCATAAATTAATCCATATTTAGCCACAACAGATAAAAACTTTGACCATATTAAATAAATTCCATTTAATAAACCTTTTGAATTTTGTTGCATAACTCTTATTGTACAACCCTTTAAGTGGCAAAAAATTAACACACTCATTAGCAGACCAAATATATACATATCCTTTCTCTGTGCTATGAAAAGCAAAAGTATATAAATTATAACCACTATCTATTAACTCAATTTATTATCAATAAATTACCTCAAGATCTTGGAAATTAAACCTGTTGTTCTTAGGTGCAGTCAAGTCAATTCAGACTCATAGCGACACTCTCTGTGTACAACAGAATGAAACACTACCCAGTCCTGCACCATCCTCACAATCCTTGTTATACTGGAGCCCATTGTTGCAGCCACTATGTCAATTCATCATGTAGATGGTTTTCCCCTTTTTCTCTGACCCTCCAATTTACATAACATGATATCCTCCTCCAGGGAATGGTCTGTTCTGACCATATGACCAAAGCACATGAGACAAAGTCTGGCCATTCTCACTCCTAAGGAGCATTCTGGCTACACAACTTCCAGGACAGATTTGTTCGTTCTTCTGGCCGTCCATGGAATTTTCAGTATTCTTCGCCAACACCACAATTCAAAAGAACCTTTTCTTCTTCAGTCTTCCTTATTCATTGTCCAGCTTTCACATGAATATGAAGTGATTGAAAATACCATGGTTTGGGTTAGGCGCACCTTAGTCTTCAAAGTGACATCTCTGCTCTTCAACATTTTAAAGAGATCTTTTGCAGCAGATTTGCCCAGTGCGATAGGATGTCTGATTTCTTGACTGCTGCTTCCATGGGTGTTAACTGTGGATCCAAGTAAAATGAAATCTTTGACAATTTCTATCTTTTCTTCATTTCTGATGTTGCTTATTGGTCCAGTTGTGAAGATTTTTGTTTTCTTTAAGTTGAGGTGTAATCCATACTGAAAACTGTAGTCTTTAATCTTTATAAGTAAGTGCTTCAAGACCTCTTCACTTTCAGGAAGCAAGGTTGTGTCATCTACATATCACATGTGGTTAATGAGTCTTCCTCCAATCCTGATGCTCCATTCTTCTTCATATAGTCCTGCTTCTCAGATTAATTTGCTCAGCATACATATTGAATAAACCA
>NW_006921633.1:13848139-13851542 GCF_000298275.1 Orycteropus afer afer
ATAGCGACCCCTCCTTGGGTTTTCGAGGCAGTTCACTATGGAAATAGATTGCCCAACCTTCCTTCTGAGGAGTGGCTGGTGGGTTTGAACTGCCAGCCTTGTGGTTAGCAGTCAAATACCTTAGGCACTACGCCACCAGAGCTCCCACATTGAATAAGTATGGTAAAAGGATACAACCCTCATGCACTTCCTGATTTTAAAACATGCAGTATTCCCCTGTTCTGTTCAAATGACAGCCTCTTGGTCTTTGTACAGGTTCCTCATGGGCACAATTAAGTGTTCTGGAATTCTCGTTTTTCACAATGTTATTCATACTTCATTATGATCCACACAGTTGAATACTTTTGCATAGTCAGCATAACACAGGTAAACATCTTTCTGGTATTCTTTGCTTTCAGCTGAGATCCATCTGACATCAGCAATAATATTGCGCATTCCATGTTCTCTTCTGAATCCAGCTTGAATTTTTGGAAGTTCCCTGTCAATATACTGTTGCAACTGTTTTAGAATTATCTTCAGCAAAATTTTACTTGCTTGAGATATTAATTATATTGTTTGATAATTTCCACATTCTGTTAGATCACCTTTCTTTGAAATGGGCACAGATATGGATCTCTTCCAATCAGTTGGCCAAGTAACTGTCTTCCAAATTTCCTGCCTAAACAAGTGAGCACCTTCAGTGCTGCATACTTTTGTTGAAACATCCATGCACCTGGGGCCTTATTTTTTGCCGGTTCCTTCAGTGTAGCTTGAATTTCTCCCTTCAATACTATTGGTTCCTGATCGTATGATGCCTCCTGAAATGGTTGAATGTCAACCGATTCTTTTTGGTACAGTGACTCTGTGTATTCCTTCTATCTTCTTTTGATGCTTCCAGTGTCATTCAGGATTTTGCCCGTATTGCATTTTGAGGCTTGAATTTTTTCTTCAATTCATTCAGCTTGAGATATGCCAAGCGTTTTCTTCCTTTTTGATTTTCTAATTCCGGGTCTTTACACATTTCATTGTAATTCTTTACTTTAGTCTTCTTGAACTGCTCTTTGAAATCTTCTGGTCAGCTCTTTTATTTCATCATTTCTTCCATTTACTTTAGCTACTCTCCATTCAAGAGCAAGTTTCAGAGTCTCTTCTGAGATTTATTTTAGTCTTTTCTTCCTTTACTGTCTTTTTTGCTTTCTTCATGTATGATGATCTTGATGTCATCTGGTCTTCAGTCATTGGTGCTCAATGAATCAAATCTATTCTTCAGATGGGATATATTCAGGTGCGATATATTCCAGGTCATATTTTGGCTCTGTAGACTTTTAGGAGCTCTGGTGGCGTAGTACCTAAGGCATTTGACTGCTAACCAGAAGGCTGGCAGTTTAAATCCACCAGCCACTCCTCAGAAAGAAAGTTGGGCAATCTACTTCCATAGTGATACCACCTCAGAAACCCAAGGAGGGGTCACTATGAGTTGACTCCAACTCCGTAGCAGTGCATTTGGTTTTCTGGTTTTAACTTGTTTTAATTTTCTTCAGCTTCAACTTGAACTTGCATATGAGCAATTGATGGTCTGTTCCACAGTCAGCACCTGCCCTTGTTTGATAATACTGAGCTTTTCCATTACTTCTTTCCACAGATATAGTCAATTTGATTTCTGTGTATTCCATCTGGTGAGGTTCACATGTATAGTCACCATTTATGTTGTTGAAAAAAGGTATTTGGAATGAATAAGTCATTGGTCTTGCAAAATTCTATCATGTGATCTCGATGTCATTCCTATCACAGAGACCATATTTTCCAACTACCAGTGCTTCTTCTTTGTTTCCAACTTTAACATTCCAATTACCAGTAATTATCAATAGATCTTCATTGCATGCCTGGTCTATTTCAGACTGCAGAAATTGGTAAGAATCATTTTCTTCATCTTTTGCTTTGGTGGTTGGTGCATAAATTTGAATAATAGTAGTATTAACCGGTCTTCCTTATAGGCATATGGATATTATCCTATCATGACAGCGTTGTACTTTAGGATAGATCTTGAAATGTTCTTTTTGATGATTAATGTTAGTCCATTCGTCTTCAATTTGTCATTCCTGGAATAGTAGATCAAATGATTGTCTGTTTCAAAATGGCCAGAACCTGTCCATTTCAACTCACTAATACCTAGGATATCGATCTTTATGTGTTCCATTTCATTTTTGACAACTTCCAATTTTCCTACATCTGTACTTCTTGCATTCCATGTTCCAATTATTAATGGATGTTTGCATCTGTTTCTTCCCCTTTTGAGGCATGCCATGTCAGAAAATGGAGCTCCTGAAAGCTTTACTCCATCCACATCATTAAAGTTGACTCTACTTTGAAGAAGCAGCTCTTCCCCAGTCGTATTTTGAGTGCCTCCTAACCTGAGGTGCTCATCTTCCAGCACTGTGTCAGACAATGTTCTGCTGCTATTCATAAGGTTTTCACTGACCAAATTTTTCAAAAGGAGATTGCTAGGTTCTTGTTCCTAGTCTAGAAGCTCTGCTGAAACCTGTCTACTCTAGGTCACTCTGCTGTTATTTGAAATACTTGTAGCATAGCTTAGCATCACAGCAACATGTAAGCCACCACAAAACATAATTACTGCTGAAATAAACATTTAAATAATCTATCTTTCCATTCAAAGCTTACCATTTCCTTTATTTCCCTTAATCTAACCTTAGATTTTATTGACTGTGTTTTTGTAATTAAAATGTCTTTATTCCCCCTACCATTTCATTTCTGTTGTGCCTAGTGATTTCTATCTTTCAACTTCTTAGAATTCATCTACAGTAGAGAGAACTTGTTTATGGTTCTTTCATCATGGGGATCAGCTCAATTTCTCATAACTGTATTAAGGCAACATTTTTCTTATTTTGAACCACATCAGTGTACATGTTGATCACCCACTGCCATCAAGTCGATTCCAACTCATAACAACCCCCATTGGGTTTCCAAGGCTGTAAATCTTTACAGAAGTTGTTTGCCCAATCTTCCTTCCATGGAGGGGCTGGTGGGTTTGAACTACCGACCTTCTAGTTAACTGTCAAATGCCTTACACACTGTGCAACCAGAGCTCTTGTTGATAGACATTGCTATCTAGATTCCAGAAGAATCAAAATGATTTTGTCATTGGGGGTGGGGGGTGGGATGTTATGTGACAGTTAAACAGAGGTGATTTGTTGCCAGTATCTTTGAATTGAGTTCTGACTCTGCCATTTGTTAGTTGTGTGGCTTTGGGGAAAATCTAATTTTTATAAAATGTATAGTAATTACTATTAGCAACAATATCAGTGTCATTATTCTATCGGAGAATGGCTTTATCCCTTTGGTCTAACCAGAACAATCAGGAACATTGAACTGAGTAAAAGACAGATGAACATTGTTGTTGTTGTTT
>NW_006921633.1:13851642-13861938 GCF_000298275.1 Orycteropus afer afer
TCCTTCCGAGGAGTGGCTGGTGGGTTTGAACTGCCAGCCTTCTAGTTAGTAGTCAAGTGCCTTAGGCAGAATGCTACCAGAGCTCCCAGATGAACATTAGGCTTTTTAAAAATTATAATCATGTATAATTCAAAAGACTAATACAATATTTGAGTGCCGTGTGATTTAATAAACAAGAGGTAACTGCTTCCAGAGATGGAGAAATCACAGAGATTTAAATAACTTTTCCTTAAAGATTACAGGTTTCCATGGTGATGAAGTACTTAATGACTACTAAGTTAACATTAGAAAGGTTACTTCACAGAAGATTTGCCCCCCACCCACCTGCAGTGTAAGACTTCTAAACCAAAAGCAAACCAAACTCACTGCCATGGAGTCCATTCTTCCTGAAACAGTAAATCTTTACAGAAGTAGATTGCCCAGTCTTTCTTCCACAGAGTGGCTGATGGGTTTGAACCACCAACCTTCTGGCTAGCAGTTAAATGCCTTAGGCACTGCACCACCAGAGCAGGAATGTAAAACGAAGAAGTTCCTATCTTTCTCAATTAGTCACAGGTTAATGGCTTTGTATGGCCTGCTCTTTGTAACAGGGAAGAAAAGTTAATTACTCACTTTGGGAGGGAAAAAAAAATGCTGCAGATTAATTTGGGGTCAGGAATTAACATAAAATTGCCATAAACCAAAACCAAACCAAACCCACTGCCATAGAGCTGGTTCTGACTCATAGTCACCCCTACTGGGTGTGTCCTATAGGAGAACTGCTCTATGGGGTTTCCAAGACCGTAAATATTTACAGAAGCAGACTGCCTCATCTTTCTCTTGTAGAATGGCTGATGGGTTCAAACCTCTGAGCTTTTGGTTAGCAGCCAAATGATTTAACCACAGTGCCACCATATGACCCAGCAATTCTACTCCTAGTAGGTAATTCTCCAGGAGAATTAAAACCTTTGTCCATCAACAAGGTTGTAGTCACTTCTTGGCCACAACCAGATACCCAGAGGGAGTAAGTAGTTGAACCTGTAGGCTCGGGACCATAGTTGCAAGGGACATCAAGCTCAATTGGCATAACATACTACACAAAACATTTTTCCAATACTTTGGCAAGCTTTGGCAAGTAGCGACTGGGATCTTAAAAGCTTGCAAGCAGCCATCTAGATGCAATGATGGGTCTCTCCTTGTCCAGAGCAAAGAAGAATGAAGAAAACCAAAGATGCATGGAAAGAATTAGTCCAAGCGACTGGTACACCACGTGATCTGCAGCCTATACGACTATGAGACCAGAAGACCTAGATGGTGCCCAGCTACCACTGTCAACCACTCAAAAGGGCATCTGTGTAGGAGATCTTGGATAGAGAGGGAGAACAATGTGGAACAAAACTCAAAATCATTTGTAAAAAAAAAAAAAAAAAGGAGGGGGGGGACCAGGTTTGCTGGTCTAATAGAGCCTGGTGGAACCACTGAGACTATGGCCCCTAGCTGCCCATCAGGTCTGGAATTGAATCCATACCTGTGACTTCCAGCCAAACAAAAGACAGGCATATGAGCTGAACATTTACAGTAGGTAAGTACACTCCTTGGAGAGAACAGTCATGAGAGAAAGAAGGGCTGTTGTATGCACAGGGAGACAGCTCAGGGGGCAGGAGTACATGGAGGGATGGACACAGGGAAGAGGTAAGTATTGGGAGGAAGTGGGAGGGAAGCTGTTGCATTGGGGTAAATTGTAGTCAATGTCATGAAACGAAGTGTATGTGAACTGCTGTATGGAAAGTGTATTTGCTCTGTAAACTTTCACTCAAATCACAATTAAAAACAAAAACAAAAACTGTTATTCAACAATGAAAAAGAGTGAAGTATTAATACATGCTATACACATGGAGGAATGTTGAAAATGTTATATTACATGAAAGAAGTCAGTCACAAAAGACCACACTATAGAGAAACAGAGTAGATTAGATTAGTGGTTGCCTGGGGAGGGCCAGGGAGGCAGAAAGAGGGGGTCACTGCTGGTGGGTATGGGGTTTCTCTTGGGGAGCACAAAATTAGCTAGAATTAGACTGTAGAGATAGCTGCACAATCCTGTGAGTTTTCTAAAGAACATTGACCTGCACTCTTTAAATAGGTGAATAGTATGGTATGAGAATTGGTATAAGAATTATGTCAATAAAGCCATTTGTTGTTGTTTTTCTTTTTTTTTTTCCTCCAAAATATCAAGCTTGAATCTGGGCTGTCTCTTTCTCTCTTTCTCCCTTACTTCTGCCTTCCATCTCTTCCTGCTCCATTCCTTCCTTTCTTTCCTTAATATTTTTTACTTGGAAACAAATTCCAGGTTAGAGAAAATTGCAGAATTCACTAATTATTGCTATCTTTTTACTTTGGGCTGATGCATTCATTGACTTTCTTTGTAGGCCGGAATTTCAGATTGTATCCCTTACTCTATCCCAAGCCAAAAAAAACAAACTCACTGCCATTGAGTCAATTCCAACTCATAGCAACTCCCTTTGGATTTCCCAGACAGTAAAGCTTTACAGAAGTAGATTGCCCAGTCGTCCTTCCACGGAGTGGCTGGTGGGTTTGAACTGCCAACCTTCTGGTTTGCAGTCAAATGCCTTAAGCACTATGCTACCAGAGCTCCTTTACTCTACCCCAGTGGTTCTCAATCAGGGACATCTGGCAATGTCTTGAGACACTGTCACAAGTAGGAGAGCACAGGGAGGCTGCTACTGGCAGCTAGCAAGTAGAGGCCAGAGATGCTGCTTATTAAGATACCTAAGACAGTACCCCCAACAAAGAATTACCCAGTCCAAATGGCAATAGTGCATAGGTTGAGACACCTACTCTGCTCTGTTAAAGTGTGTATGAAAAGGAGAAAAATGATGGTCCAGTCAAACAGAGTAGGGATTTTACTTTCAGATCAGGGTTTTGGAGCATGGGGCATGTCTACTTTATATGGTTTATTTATCAGTTCGTCTTTCAATTGGTTCCCTAACACTAAATGTTTGCCCATTACTTCAGACAACAGGGGCCAGACATAAAACATTATAGCCTCTGCTCAATGCCATAAGGTAATGTATGCTTAGCATATTTGGAAAGGATGATAGAGTCAAAATTCCCTTTGTGTTTCTCATCTTCTCTGGAGGCCACAGAATTCAGGTGGCAGCATTAACATGACTCACAAGGACAGTAAGTAAATCCTGTTGCTCAGGATATCTGGTCCCAGTATGGCGCAGCCCTCTCATGGCACTGGGATAAATCATAACCACAGAACTTAAAGAGCCCCAGGGATCATTTCACGCATGACCTTTGCTATTGTGTTCCTTCTAATGAAATGGTGGCACTGTGTCCACTTCCAGAGGCTAAGTGGCTTTAGGGGAAGAATGACCACATGCTAGGTTATCTCCACTCAAAACTAGCTGTATCCTCACCTCACCCAGTGTGTATGCCCCTCCCAGTGCCACATGATGGGCCTTTGCAGGGTTTCTGTGAAGATGAGGACCACAAAGGGAATCCTGACTCTTCTGAAAGGTCTTTGCACAGGAAGTCAAAGCCATTCACCTATATATGTATATGCCACAGTGGGCCTTGAGCGTGTGTGGGGATGCTGGCCATGAACCCCTGAATCCTTTATTTCTGCATATCCCCTGAAGATCTGAGCATAGTCTCCTGCTTGGAAAAGGCACAGATTTCAGTAAATGTTTCAGCCTCTACTTGTGCTGGGCACTGTATGAGGGCATGGTAGCAGACAAGACAGATGAGGTCCCTACCCTCAGGAAGCATACAATCTATTGGAGGAGTTAAACATTGATTAATGAATCATGTAAGTACAGGCAGTCCCTGGGTGTGATGTAGTAAATTACATGGTATGGCTTTTCTAGCCACAGTCTTTGTAACTCCCACTTTGCTGTGAGCAACTTAGTAGCTGCTTGTTAAAGTATCTACTTGGGGCAGCACAAAGTAATCTTCTGGGAAAGTTCACTGTCTCTTAGGTGTGTAGAACTCTGATGTTGGGATTAGTTGGTTTTGCCACTTTGCCAGGCTCCAAATGAGCCCTCCTAGAGGCAGAAGGAATCTCTCACTGCTGGCTGAGAGACATGCTGCTGAGAGAGACATGAGAGAGATGCGCTGCTGAGAGAGGGACGTGTAACTGAGAGAGAGATGCACTGCTGAGAGAGACATGCAACTGAGAGAGAGATGGCCAGCTGAGAGACACAGCTGGCTGAGAGAGACTGAGTGCGTTTCTGAACTTGAATTGAAGCCTGTTGCTTCCCTAATGAAACTCATAATCTGTGAGTTCAGTGTGGCCACTGCAGTGAATTACTGAACCCAGCAAAGAGGTGGTGGGTGCTGCAGGAAGATGGTTGAAGTCAATGTTGGTAAGAGGGCTGGAGGGTGGCGGCATATCTGGTCTCATAAGAACAGGCTTAGGCTGCTGATGGTGATTCTGTTTTCCTCTTGTGTAGTTAGAGGTCAGAAGATACCACCTCCTTGCTCCTTTAACACCAGTTTAAGAACATCCGACTTACATAGAATCTATAGTTAAGAACTGACCTGATAAAGCCTTTCCTCTCCTTCTCTGGGAGGAAATGATGTTGCTGCCTGGTTAATCAGGAATTCTGGGGGTGCAGTCATTAAAGCATTCTGCTGCTAACCAATAGGTTGGTGGTTCTAACCCACCAGACCCTCTGAGGGAGAAAGATGAAGCAGTCTGTTTTCATAAAGATTCACAGTCTTGGAAACCCCAAGGGGCAATTCTACCCCATCCTACAGGGTTGCTGTGAGTCAATGGCAGTGGGTTTGCCTGTTTAATCACAGCTCCAGATACTTATTAACCAAGTGCTCAACAGCCACTTCTTCCTCTTTCTCTTCCCATTCTCCTGATCTGCCTCCTGCTCTTAACAGCTGCCCCTGTACTGTAGTGTGCCCCTAGGGGGCAAGCTCCCAGCTACCCACTGCCTTCTCAAGGCCATCCTTCCCACCCTGGCCTCTGTGCTTTGGGGAGTTTGTTCTGCCTGCCCTCTGCTCTTCCTCTTCCTCTTCATTGTGCCTCCCTTCCCTCCCCTGCGTCTTTCTCTAGAGTGGCTGCTGCTGCCACTGCCAGTTTGCTCTTTGGCCAGTTATGCAAAGTCAAGGGCTGGGAAGCCCCTGGCCCCTGGCTCCTGGCTGCTGGCCTTTGGCCCCACAGAGGTGTGGGGTCTTTCACTGGCTGCACAACCACCAGGCCCCAAGCCAACCTGCAACACCAGGCTGGCTGCACTCTGCCTCCCTGACTAGCACTTCTCATCAAATCATTATTATTATTATTACTATATTTTTGTGTTAAAGATGCTTCAGTGTATCTGGGAGTGTTTCTTTAATGTTTTTATGCATAGAAAGGTACACTATATACAGTAGACTAAGATAAACATTTGACTAATTGGCATTAGTATGAATCATACATAACTATTCCGATATATAAATTCAACTTAAAGACAGATTTAGGAACAGAACTGGTTCGTAATCCAAGGACCGCCTGTACATGTCATACTATAACTTGGGTATGTGGTATGGAGGAGCAACAGGTGTTTTAAGAGCATATGAACAGATCTTGTGAGACATCTCAGTCAATTGGCATAATATAGTTCACAAAAGGATATTCTTCATCCTAGTTTGGTGAGAGTATCTGAGGTCTTAAAACTTATGAGCAGCCATCTAAGATACAACTATTGCTCTCTACTTGTCAGGAGCAAAAGAGAAAGAAGGAAAACAAAGACTCAAAGAAGAAATTAGTCTAAGAACAATAGTTTATAAAACCACGGCCTCATCTACCCTGAGACCAGAAGAACAACATAGTGCCTGGCTACCACTACTGACCATTCTAATCAGGGCCTGAGAGATGGGAGATACAATGGGAGAAAAATGTGGAACAGAACTTCAAATTCCTTTTTAAAAAAATTATCGTACTGGTGGGAGCTCTGGTAGCGTAGTGCTTAAAGCACTTAACTGCTAACCAGAAGGCTGGCGGTTCAAACCCACCAGCCACTCCTCGGAAGGAAGGTTGGGCAATTGGGCAATCTACTTCCTTAGTGATACCGCCTCGGAAACCCAAGGAGGGTCACTATGAGTCAGGTCTGACTCAACGGCACATAACAACAACAACAATTGTACTGGTTAAGACTGGAGGGTTCCCTGAGACTTGCCCTGAGACAATGAGATGAGTTATGTTACAATCTATAGGATTAGGTTATATTGTGAGTTAATCTCTTTTGAGATATAGAAGGTTAAGCAAATGAGCAGAGATTGGAGGGACCTCCTACCACCAAGAAAGAAGAGCTGGGAGTGGAGTACCTCCTTTGGGTACAGGGTCCCTACCCTGAGAAACTCAGACTTCTATCCTCCTAAACTGCAAGAGAATAAATTTCTGTTTGTTAAAGCCATCCACTTGTGGAATTTCTGTATATCAAATTAGATAACTAACAGGTGGGGTATAAATAAATACTTCTTTGCAAAATCAGACAAGAGTGTGGGCAATAGGTGTCCCTGGGTTGAAGGTCAGGAAGGGCTGGGGTGGTATGGCAGGAAAGATAGAAAGTCACTTGATAGCATCACACGTGTATAAGCTTCTGATAAAACTGATCTTTGTCTGAATAGTCATTTTTCAAAAAGCCAATAATTTTTGCTACATCAAGGTCTCTACTCCTTAAAAACTGAGATCTATTAATTGTAAGTAACATGGTTGAATCCACATTTCTGAATGTAACTTACTGCCTCGGGCTTGATATAATAGACAAAAGTTGAGTAAAACAGGAGAGTTGAACTTTGAATCTTCTTTAACTAGAAACCACTAGGAAGGGATAGAGTGTTCTCTCAGTTTAAAAACTGATCGCATGTTGCCACAGGTGCACAGGGGCATTTGTTAACTTTGTCCTATTTCTTAGCAAAACATAGGCAGAATCTGAACCCCTTTTTGGAGACACAGAATGTAAATGCCATTCCTTTCACACAGCCTTCAGAAAGCTGATTTTGAGCCTTTGCCGCATCCAAACAGTAATTTCTTTCTCTAATCTCTGCAGAGTTGTTCTCCACCCCACCCCCGACTCCCATGCCAACCCCCGCTATGTAGTCCACAGAGCAGCTTTTTCTGACACAGGTTCCTATTAGGAGCCCACAGTTTATCATCCAACACACATTATTGCTGGTGAGCCTGTAGTGTGCCCTGGGATGCCTTTGGATAAAGTGGCTTCCTACTGTGCTGTAGTCTTGCCCTCCAGCCCCCCGTGTGGAAGCTAGGTCTCCTTTGCATACAGAGAGCCCAATTTAGAGCCAGATATAAAAGAAATTTTAGCTAACATTTGCTCAACTGTTTATGTTTTCCAAAATAAAATATGTATACATCTATCAGAATGACTGGAAAAAAAAATGATAACACAAAGCGCAGACAATGATGCAAAGAAATTGCATTACTCACATATTACTGGTGTGAATGGAAAATAATACAGCCACTCTGAAAAAGAGTTTGACATTTTCTTACAAACCAAAAAACTTATTATGCAACCTAGCAATTGTACTACTGGCATTTATCTCAGAGAAATGAAAACCTATACTCACACCAAAACCTGTACATGGATGTTCATAGCAGCTTTATTTGTAATAGCCAAAAATCGGAAACAACTCAAATGTCCTTCAATGGGTAAATGATTAAATAAACTGTGGTGTATGCATACCATAGAACACTATGCAGTGATAAAAAGAAACAAACTATTGACACACAACAACTTGGATGGGTTCAAGGGGGCTATTCTGAGTCAAAAAAAAAAAAAAAAAAAAGCCAGTCCAAAAAGGTTACATACTGTGTAATTTAATTTATATCATATTCTTGAAATGACAAAATTATAGAAATGGACACCAAATCAATGGTTGCCAGGGGTTAGGGATGTGGGAAGGAGAGGCAGAAAGGAGGTAGGTATGACTAAAGAAGGACAAGAGAGATCCATGTGTTGATGGACCTATTCTTAATCTTGAGTATGGTATTAAACTGCTTGTATGATTAAGATATACAGAGATTAATCACACGCAAATAAGTACAAATCAAACTGGAGAAATCTGAATAAGATCGTGGATTATATCAATGTCCATATCATGGTTGTGATACTATTTTACAAATTGTTAGGGATGGGGAGAACTGTGTAAAGAGAAAACAGAATCTCTCTGCATTATTTCTCACAACTGCATGTGAATCTACATTGTTGTTGTTTGCCGTTGAGTCGACCCTGACTCATAGCGACCCCTCCTTGGGTTTCTGAGGCAGTATCACTACGGAAGTAGGATTGCCCAACCTTCCTTCCGAGGAGTGGCTGGTGGGTTTGAACCGCCAGCCTTCTGGTGAGCAGAATCTACAGTTACCTCAATTCATGATAAAAGTTCAGCAAACTAGGAATGGAGGGTGTGATAGATACAGTTTTGTGTCAACTTGGCTGGACACAATTCTGTGTGGCTTAAGCAGTTGTGATGTGGGTTATTCCCATGATGGGATCGGATATATATGGATTGAGCCAATCCATTGAAAGGGAGTTTCCCTAGGGGTGTGTCTTGCTTTCAATATATTTATGGACATCCTGGGAAAAACAGACACTCTTCTGTGGATTGGGATCCTGTTGTGCTGCCTACAACTGTCTGTGAGTAAACAATCCACCATTCGGCCTGTTGATCTTGGATTCGTCATTCATTGGAGTCAACAGCAGGTATACTGCCTGCCAACCTTGAGGTAGTCAGCCTCCAAAGCTGCATGAGTAAGGAAAAGCCTCCAGCTTGATGTTTGATCCAAGAACTTGGGACTTACCAGCTTCTTTAAGCATGTGAGCCACTTTCCTAAGATAAATTTCTCTCTTTCTCTCTCTCTCTCTATATATGTTGTTGTTGTTGTTATGTGCCGTCGAGTCGGCCCCGACTCATAGCGACCCCTCCTTGGGTTTCCGAGGCAGTATCACTACGGAAGTAGGATTGCCCAACCTTCCTTCCGAGGAGTGGCAGGTGGGTTTGAACCGCCAGCCCTCTGGTTAGCAGGCAAGTGTCTTAGCCACTATGCTACCAGAGCTCCCCTCTCTCTCTATATATGTATACATTTTACTGGTTTTGCTTCTCTAGAGAACCCAGCCTAACACAGAGAGAAACTGCCTCAGTTTGACAAAGACTATCTACAAAAAACCTACAGGTAACATCATACTTAATGGTGAGAAATTGAATGCTTTCTCCATAAGATTGGGAATAAGGCAAGAATGTCTCCTCTCACCTACTGGAATTCCTAGCTCACGCAAGACAAGGAAAAAAAAAAAAAAGGTATATGGACTGAAAAAAGATATAAAGCTCTTTCTTTCTATGCATAGATGGCATAATTGCCTGTGTAGAAAATCCCAAAGTATAGACCGAAGGGAAAAAAAAAAAAACCCTCCTGGAATTAATAAGGGAGTATAGCAAGGTTTCAGCATACAAGGTTAATATACAAAAGTCAATTGCTTTCCTATATATCAGTATTGAACAACTGAAACTGGAAATTGAAAAACAATACCACTTACAATCAACATCCAGTTGTCATCAAGCTGACTGCAGCTCATGCGGATCCAATGTGTGTCAGAGTAGAACTGTGCTCCACAGGGTTCTCAATGACGGACATTTGAGTTTTTTGGAAGTAGGTCAGCAGACCTTTCTTCCAAGGCATCTCTGAGTAGACTCAAATCTCCAACCTTTGGTTAGCACCAGAACATGTTAATGGTTCACACAACCCAGGAAGTCCACCATTTTCGTTGTTGTCGTTAGGAGCCATCAAGCTGGCTCCAACTCATAGTGACCCTGTGTACAACTGAACAAAACACTGCCTGGTCCTGTGCCATCCTCACAATCCTTGCTATACTTGAGCCCATCATTGCAGCCACTGTGTCAATTCATCCCTTTGAGGGTCTTCCCCTTTTCTGCTGACCCTCCACTTTACCAAGCATGATATCCTTCTCCAGGGAATGGTCCCTTCTGACAACAATGACCAAAGTACATGAGATGAAGTCTGGCCATTCTCACTTCTAAGGGGCATTCTGGCTGTGCTTCTTCCAGGACAGATTTGTTTGTTCTCCTGGCAGTCCATGGTATTTGCAGTATTCTTCACTCACACCACAATTCAAAAGCATCAACTGTCTTCGGTCTTCCTTATTCATTGTCCAGCTTTCACACGCAGATAAGGTGATTGAAGTAGCGCCCAATAAATGAAATGTGCAGGTATGAAACTAACAAAATATATTTGTTGTTATGTGCCGTCGAGTCGGCCCCGACTCATAG
>NW_006921633.1:13862278-13874012 GCF_000298275.1 Orycteropus afer afer
GGAAACCCAAGGAGGGTCGCTATGAGTCGGGGCCGACTCAACGGCACATAACAACAACAACAACAACAAATATATACAGGATCAATAAGGGATGTTGAGTGAAGAATTACTTTGCCTCAAGTAATTTGGCCTTTCTTGTTTGGTTCCTGAGAGATAACGCTACAGCCTTGAAATTTCCTGAGTAATTAAAGTGCCTTTGTTATCTAGACCTCTAGCCAACACCTGGGGGGGTTGGTGTGTGGATAGGGTGTGGTGTCAGTAATGGATAGGGGCTGCCCTGATCACAAAGACCACCTGATATCAACTGACCTCAGGAGAGAGAGGGAGGCTGATCTGATCAATCATGATGACATAATGAAGTTCAGGACACAGAAGCTCCATGGGCTTCCTGATTGGTGATAGACATCAATGCACATGGGAGGATAGTGTTTCCCTCGGGACATGGAAACAGCATGTTGGCAACCCTCCCAGACCTTGCCCTATCCATCTGTTTCTTTGTATCTGTTTTTTGCTATAATCTTAAGTACAGGCAGTTCTTTGTACATACAAGGTCCTTTCCTAAGTCTGTCTTTAAGTCAAATTTGTATATTGGAACAGCTGGATGTAGTTTGCTTCTAAAGTCAGTTAGTCAAATGTTTGCCTTAGTATATCGTCCAGATGTATACCGCATAATGTCCACTGGGACAACTTCCAACCCCAAATACTTCCTTGGTCCCATAAGGTCATAATAGAGTTCAGAAATACAGATCAGAGAATGGGAGGTACCGGATGTAATTTGCTAAGCGCTGTAGACCCTATCTGTCTCACAAGATACCTGCCCTGGCTCTGGGGCATCAGGGAGAGGGAGTCTTGGTGCCCTTCCATAGCTGCCTGTCCCCTAGGTCTTGCCTAAGGCAGGGAGTGCAAAGACACTGGAGCTATAGAGGGGGATGCCCCATGAAGTTGCTGCCACACTGGCCAGGGCACCCTGCACATCATAGCTAGGCTGAGGCCAAAGCTACTCTTGTGGTATAGCAGGCAAGTGGTCAGGGCTGTGGTGGCAGCAGTGGTGGTAGTGGTGGTGGTAGTGGTGGGGTGGTAGGAAGAGGAGCCAGGAGGGCTGTTAGGAGAGAAGGCAGAGGTGGAGGAGGGTTATGTGGGGCTGGAAGAGTTTAAAGGCCATCAGGGAAGGCAACAGGGAGGAAGGAAGGGAAAGGAGCCAGCTGCAGCACTTAGAAGTGTCCAGCTGGATGGCAAGCGCAGCAGTGTGACGGGGCACAACTCTTGGAGACTGGGTGGCAACCATACAGGACCAGCAGTGGCAGAGCCTGTTTTCCTGCAGTCTCTTGGTGCTGCAGAGACATAAGTCTAGGCCTGTCCTATGATCTCTCATGTATAAAATATGGTATTTTCATAATATCCAAATTACATAATGTCCTATTTCACAAAACATATTGTAGATGTTAAGAGGCACATACCTGTATATAGTATATCTTTTTAGGCATAAAAACATTAAATAAATACTTCCATATACACTAAAACATCTTTAACATAACAATACAGTAATAATAATAATAATAATGTTTTGATGTGTGTCTCAAAGTAGCATCCATTTGTTGTTATGAACCATTGTACATACCTGGAATTTTTAAGATAATAGGATTTACAAGGGTAAACTATGTAACTATGGGTTGTACATAAGTTGAACATTCATAACCTGGGTATGGCCTATATAGCACTTTCCATGAGTTCTGTGAGTTGTTCCAGTAAATTATTGAACCCAAAAGAGTAACGAGAGCCATCAAAATCAGAGGTGAGGCAGCCCAGGGGGGCTTACAGCTTACAGCTGGCATCCTGAAGGAATAGAGGGAATGAAAAGAAACAGCTGCAAATATTCATTAATATTTGGTATGTGAAATGTATTCAGCATGAATCTAGGAAGATTGGAGGTTGTTAAAAATGAAATAGGACACATAAAGACCAATATCTGAGGCATTAGTGAGCTAAAATGGATTGCTATTGGTCATTTTGAATTGGACAATCATATGGTCTACTATGCTGGGGATGACAGATTGAAGAGAAATGGTGTTGCATTCATCGACAAAAGAACATTTCAAGATGTATCTGAAAAAACTAGAAGTTCAAGGAACTAGAAGTTCCTTGAAAAGATTAATTAAATTTATAAACCACTGGCAAACTTAACAAAGGAAAAGAATGAGAAGATACAAATAACATGAATAAGAAATGAAATGGGTGATGTCAAAACAGAACAAACCAAAATATAAAGGATAATATCAGGATACTATGAAGAATTGTATTCCAACAAATTTGAAAACCTAGAAGAAATACACAGATTTCTAGAAATATACTACTTACCCCAACTAACATGGACTGAGGTAGAATATTTGAACAGACCCATAACAAAAGAAGAAATTGAACAGGTCATAAAAAACTTATCAAGAAAAAAAAGTCCTGGCCCAGACAGTTTCACTAGAGAATTCTACCAAACATTCAGAGAACAGCTGACACCAATCCTACTCAAAATATTCCAGATCATAGAAAAGGATAGAATCCTTCCAAATTTATTTATGAAACAAGCATAACCTTGATACCAAACCAGGCAAAGACATCACTAAAAAGGAAACCTCCAGACCAATATTCCTCATGCAAAAATCTTCAACAAAAACCTAGCCAACAGATTCCAACAACATATCAAAAAACAATACATCATGACCAAGTGGGATTCATACCAGGTATGCAAGGATGATTCAGCATTAGAAAAACAATCAACATAATCCATCAGATAAGTGAAAAATAAAGGAAAAGAATCACATGATAATATCAAACAATGCAGAAAAGCATTTGATAAAATCCATTACTCATTCCTGATAAAAACTCTCAGAAAAATGGGAATAGAAAGGAAATGCCTCAACCTAGTAAAGGGCACATATGTAAAACTGACAGCCAACATTATTCTCCATGGAGAGAGACTGAAAGCATTCCCCTTGTGAACAGGAAGCAGACAAGGATGCCCTCTATCATCACTTCTATTCACTGCTGTATTGGAAGTTCTAGCCAGGGCAATAGGAGCTCTGGTAGCATAGTGCCTAAGGCACTTGACTGCTAACCAGAAGGCTGGCAGTTCAAACCCACCAGCCACTCCTCAGAAGGAAGGTTGGGCAATCTACTTCCATAGTGATACTGCCTTGGCAACCCAAGGAGGGGTCGCTATGAGTCAGGGCGACTCGACAGCACATAACAACAACAGCCAGGACAATAAGGCAAGAAAGGGAAATCAAAGGCATCCAAATTGGTAAGGAAGAAGTAAAGCTATCCCTATTTGCTGAGGATATGATCCTATACACAGAAAACCCAAGACTCAGCAAGAAAACTGCTGGAAATAAATGAAAGATTTAGCATAGTGGCAGGATAAAAGATGAACATACAAAAAATCAGTTGGATTCCTCTACACCAGAAAAAAGATCTTTGAAAAGGATATCTGTTCTGCTTACCTAGTGCCACTCTAACGGAAATATCACAGATGGGATGGCTTGAACAAACAGGAGTTTATTCTCTTACAGTTTGGAGGCTTTAAGTCTGAGTTCAGAGTGCCAGGCTCTAGGGAATGGGTGAAAGGCCTCAATCTTGGGCTTCAGCTCTGCCTCCTGTTCCCAGCCCACTGGAGCTAGAGTCTTTTCTTCACTCAGACAGCTGCTGGCTGCTGAGACTGGCAATCCCAAAGTTGACAAGTAAAAAGGCACAGATCCGATGTTACCAAACCACACAGCAGGCCATTAACTCAAGTCCATTGAAAGTCCCAAGGTCAGCAGAGCATGGCAGGCTGCTGAACAATGACACAACTAAATGCAGGTTCAAGCATGCCATAAGCTAGAGACCATTCCCCACAGCTTCTCCTTATATACAGGAAGCAGACCACATCCCTAAAGCAGCTACTCAGCTACTCACAGTAGATTCCACCATGAAGTTGATTACCAGTCTCATCATGGGGAATAACTACATCCATCTGCCCAGCTCTCAAACAGGCCCAACCAAGTTGACATGCAAACTTAACTACCACAATATCAATATCATTTACAATAGCTACCAAAAAGATAAAATACTTGGGAATAAATCTTACCAGGGACACAAAGTTCCTGTACAAAGAAGATTACAAAACACTACTTCAAAAAACTATAAGAGAGCTTATATAATTGGAAGAACATACCATACTCATGGATAGGAAGATTGAACATTGTGAAAATGTCACTACCACCCAAAGCAATCTATACATTCAATGCGTTCCCAAACCAGATTCCATCAACATTCTTTAAGGACATGGAAAATCCAATAATTAATATTATATGGAAAGGAAAGAGACATTGGAAAAGCAAAGCTCTACTGAAGAAGAAGAACAAAGTAGGAGGTCTCACACTCACTTATCTCAAAACCTACTATACAGCCACAGTAGTCAAAACATCTTGGTATTGGTACAACAACAGACACATAGACCAGTGGGATAGACTTGAGAAACAAGAAATAGATCCATTGGCCTATGGTCAGCTGATTTTTGACAAAGGGCCAAAATCCTTTGAATGGGGAAGCGATAGTCTCTTTAACAAACGGTGCTGGCAAAACTGGATATCCATTTCCAGCAAAATGAAACAAGATCTATACCTCACTACATACACAAAAACTAACTCCAGATGTATCAAAGACTTAAAAGTGAAGCCTAAAACTATAAAGTTCCTCAAGGAAGAAAATAGGGGCAAATTTAGGGTCCCTAATTTATGGCATAAATAGATGTCGAGCATAACCCAAAATGCACAAACAGCAGAAAATAAACTAGATGAATGGGACCATCTAATAATTAAATTTTTATGTGCTTCAAAAGACTTCTCCAAAAGAGTAAAAAGAGAACCTACAGAATGGGGAACATATATTTGGCAACAACATACCTGACAAGGGACTTACCTCTGAAATTTATAGAAAACTCCAAGACCTCAACAACAATAAGACAAACAATCCAGTTAAAAAATGGGTAGAAGATATGAATGGACTCTTCACCAAAGAAGATATTCAGGCGGTCAACAAACACATGAAGAAATGTTCACAATCATTAGCCATTAGAGAGACGCAAACCAAAACAATGAGATACCATCTTGCCCCAGCACTAATAGCAAAGTTCAACAAGACAGAAAATAACAAATGCTGGCGAGGGTGTGGAGAGATTGGGGTTCTCATACACTGCTAGTGGGACTGTAAAATGATACAACCACTGTGGAAAGCAGTATGGCGACTCCTTAAAAAGTTGTAATTAGAAATACTATTTGACCCAGCAATCCCATTACTAGGTGTGGTGGTTAAGTTTGTGTGTCAAGTTGCCTGGGCCTGGTTGAGTGGCTGGGCAGCTGGATGTAGTATTCCCTATGGTGAGATTGGTAATTAACTCCATGGTGGAATCTACTGCAGCAGCTGAGTAGCTGCTTTAGGTATGTGGTCTGCTTTCCATATATAAGAAACAGCTTTGGGAATGGTCTCTAGCTTATAGCATGCTTGAACCCTGCATGTAGTTGTGTCATTGTTTAGCAGCTTGCCATACTCTGCCAACCTTGGAACTTTCAATGGACTTGAATTAATGGCCTGTCAGGTGGTTTGGTGCTATCAGGACTGTGCCTTTTTACTTGTCAACCTTGGGCTTGGCAGCCTCAGCAGCCAGCAGCTGTCTGAGTGAAGAAAAGCCTCTAGCTTCAGTGGGCCCGGAGCAGGAGGCAGAGCTGAAGGCCAAGGTTGAGGGACTTACACTCAGCCCCTAGAGCCTGGCACTTTGAACTCAGACATAAAGTCTCCAAACTGTAAGAGAATAAACTTCTGTTTGTTAAAGCCACCCCTTTTGTGGTATATGCTTGTCAGAGTGGCACTAGGTAACCAGAACACCAGGTATATATCTTAAAGAAGTAAAAGCCAGGACAAGAACAGATATATGCACACCCATGTTCATTGCAGCACTATTTACAATAGCAAACAGATGGAAATAACTTAAGTGCCCATCAACAGAAGAATGGATAAGCAAACTATGGTACATACACAATGGAATACTATGTAACACTAAAGAATAATGTAGAATCTGCAAAACACCACATAACGTGGATGGACTTGGAAGACATGCTGAGTGAAACAAGTCAATCATGGAAGGATAAATATTATATCAGTTCACTATTGTAAAAAGTCAAGGAAAAGTTTATATATGGAAGGAAACTTTCTTTGTTGGTTACCAGGGATGGGAGGTGAGTAGAGAGAACACTGCTAGAAAGGTAGAGAAAAGTATTCATTTGGATGAAGGGAAGGGCAGTGCACCAAAAGTTAGTGATCAACACAGTGGCATCGAGGAAGAGAACGATACAGAGAGGTATATGAGAGGTATAGACAAAAAAGATGAACCTTTTGCATGTACAGTACTGCTTTGTCAGTGATGGCAAGCCTTGATCTATGAGTGGATAGATGGGTGGACAGGCTGAATGATCAGGTATATCTAGGCAAGGGGGAGTGTGCTCATGATCATGTATAGTGTTAGCAGATGATGTTTCTCTAAGTGTATTTGTTTGTGCTATAAGAATTTCTCGGTGTATAGTAGAGCTCACAAGGGGCAAGGTTGTGCTGGCTTCTTGGCCACAGTCAGCTACCCAGAGGGAGCAAGTAACTGGACCTGTGGGCTCGGGACCAAGCTCAATTGGTATAACATACTACATACCAACATGTTATACATGTGTAGTACATGTGTACTAACATACTACACAAAAACATTATTGTACATCCTACTTTGGTGAGTAGTGACTGGGGTCTTTCAAGCAGCTGTCTAGATGCAATGATGGCTCTCTCCTCATCCAGAGCAAAGAAGAATGAAGAAAACTAAAGATACATGGAAACAATTAGTCCAAAGGACTGGTAGACCATGCGATCCTCAGCCTACATGACCATAAGACCAGAACTAGATGGTGCCCAGGTACCACTATCAACCACTCAGAGAGGGATCAATGCAGGAGATCCTGGATAGAGTGGAAGAACAACATAGACTATGGCTCATAGTTACCCTTCAGGTCTGGAACTGAATTTGCTCCTGTGGCATCTAGCTAAACAATAGACAGGCATATGGGATGAACATTTACATCAGACAGATACATACCTTGAAGCAATCAATCAATCAATCAATCATAGGAGAATAGAAGGGCAGAGTTTGCACACAGAGACAGCTGGGATGGGGCAGGAGTGCATGGGAGGGAAGAACACAGGGAAGAGGTAACTGTGGGGAGGAAGTGGGAAGAGACCTGTTACACTGTGGAGAATTGCAGTCTCCACAATGCCATGAGACAAACTGTGTATGAACTGCTGTATGGAAAATGAATTTGCTCTGTAAAATTTCTGTAAACCCAAATCACAAGAAAAAAATTTTAAAAGGGGGGGCAAACTTAGGGGCCCTAATTTATGGCATAACTAGATTCCCAAGCATAACCCCAAATACACAAACAGCAGAAGATAAACTAGATGATTGGTACCTAGATAATTTGAGAACCCCAAATTTGTAGCCAGCAGGTTAGAAGTGAAGATGTTGTGTGTACCCCAAAACTTGTGGCTGACTTCTCCCTTTATGTCTAAAGGACAGTATCTTTTTAATTTGTAAGATCTGACTTACCTTTGCATGACTGGGTAAGTACAACATTGGCAGGTGGTGTTAGAATTGAGAAGTGAAGAATGGGAACTCCTTATATTCTCATAATTGAGGATAGAAGAGTGGAATTCTGAGATTTCTATACAATGTAATGGAGAAAATTAAAAAACAAAGATTAAAAAATCAACTTCCACTCTGCAAAAGACAATGTTAAGAGAATGAAAAGACAAACTACAGACTGAGTTAAAATATTTGCAAAATACGTATCTGATATCAGACTTGTATCCAAAATACACAAAGAACTGTTAGAACTCAACAGTAAGAAAACAATCAAGACACCTCACACAAAAAAGATATGCATGTGTAAAGTAACCATACGAAAAGATGCTCAGTAGAATTTGTCATTAGAGAACTGCACATTAGAAAAACAATGTGATACTACTATGTAACCATTAGAATGGCTAAAATCCAAAAACCTGAATACCAACTGATGGCAAAACCACAAAGCAAAAGAAATTATCATTCACTGCAATTGGGAAGGCAAAATGGCACATCCACTTTGGAAGAGAGTTTAGCAGTTTCTTATAAAACTAAACATAGTCTTACCATATGATCCTGCAATCATGCTCCTGATTTGAAAACTGTTGTACCAACTGATTAGAAGAGTTACATCCACACAAAAACACGCACACAAATGTTTATAGCATCTTTGTTTATAACCGGAAGCAACAAAGATGTCCTTTAATATAAATGAATAAACAGTTGTATAATAGAATTAAATATTAAATATTAAAATACACTTATTTTAAAAAAAGCTCCCAAGCCACAAAAAGACACGGATTCATCTTAAATACATATTGCTAAGGGAAAGAATCCAGTCTGAAAAGAGTGACACAATATATCATTCCAATTATATAACATTCTGAAAAAGGCAAAAGTATATATAAAGAGAGAAAAAAAAAAAAAACCAGATCAGTGGTTGCCAGATGCTTGGGTGGGTGGGTAGCAGTTTTAAATACGTGTATGAGGCAGGAGAATCTTTTACGGCAGTGAAACTATTCTGTAAGGTGAATATAAAACTATGCATTTTCCAAAACCCATAGAACTTTACATCATAAAGTGTAAATGTTAGTGTATGCAAATTTAAAATTTATTTAGGAAGTTGGGGATCCCAGGCTGGAATGCAAAATATGACAAAAGAATCAAATGGGCCTGAGGGAGTGAGTAGTTGGACTGTGGGCTCTGGACCATGGTCGCAGGGGACAGAAAAAAAAAAAAGAATCAAATATATGAAATCACCTCACTGAAGGAGGTGGGGAATAAATACTAATTAGAACAGTATTTACCTAAGTAACTTTGGAAATAATTGGAGACTATAAAACTAAAGGCAAAAGGAAATTTAATAAGAACTGTACTGTAATTTATAAAATTCTTTCCCATGGAGTATGAGTTGAGAGGGAGCTCTGGCAGCATAGTGCCTAGGGCATTTGACTGCTAACCAGAAGGCTGGAGGTTCAAACCCACCACCCACTCCTCAGAAGGAAGGTCGGGCAATCTATTTCTGTAGTGATACTGCCTCGGAAACCCAAGGAGGGGTCGCTCTGAGTCGGATCCGACTTGACGGCAATGGGTATGAGTTGATAATTCTGAAACTATTATATATGCTTATTGGAATTAAACAAGTGAATGACTGATGAAAGATGGGAGCCAGGTTTCTCACTGTTAGAGTGGGTGGTTACAGAGAAGCCAAGGGAAGGAGGCTAGAATGACCCATGTGGTGATGGATTAGAGTTGGAGATCTCATTATGAGGTCATGTTTGCTCTGTTGGCTGAGAAGCCTTAAAAAAATGACACCCTAGTAGCAACAAAAATGAGCATGAAGCATCTTGTAGCACCAGGAAATAGAAAATGTCCCAAACCAACAAAACCACAATGATGGTCATATGTCAAAGAGATACAGAAGCCAAATGGAAGAGCTACCTGTAGCCAAAGCTGCAACAATTTGAGCAATGAAATGAATAAATATTAGATTACAACTCTAAGTATGAAATAAATATTCATAAATCCATACTGATATAAATAAATGATTGAATAAATAAATAAGTGGTAAAGCCAACTGGTTCTAGGCTTTTCTTTGTGGTAAATTCTTTTTATTACATATGTAATCTCTACTTGTTATAGATCTGTTATAGATTGAATTTTGTCCCAAAAAAATATGTGTTGTAAATCACAGAAGGAACTTAGATGGCCTTGGAAAGACTACTGGTAGAATTAGGGACATTAAGGGCACTTCTGTTGAGGGCTCAGAAAGAACTGAGAGCTATGATGAGAGGGTCTACTACCATGAGCAGAATGTTGCTAGAAATGTACATTAAATGTACTTTGATGAGGCTTTAAAAGGACATAATAAACATGTGCTTGGACATTGGAGGGAAGGTGATTCATTTTATGCAATAGCAAAGAACTTTTCTGAATTATGTTAGAATATTTGTTGGAATTCTGTTGTACAAACTAAGGACACGTCCTAGAACTCTCACCAAGGATGTGTCAATTCGTTTTCTTAAAGAGATCGAGCCTGTTGTTGATGGATCAAGCCTGCTGCCATTCAACTACTGAAGCAAAAATCCCATTAGCTTAGACTGAAAGGGACAGATAGTACAAGATAAGAAAGGTGTCTACCTCCTAGAATTCTACAGGCAGGAAACAGGCCATTGGAGTAACGTGGTTGCAAACATATGTTGTCCTCCCAGAAAGAGAAAGCACCATCCCAGGAACAGTTTGGTGATCAGCAGAACTGTTGGAGAGACCATGGCAGGCAGGACTGCCTCCATTTCATGGGTGGAAAAACTGCCTTTGGGTTTTCAGAGAGTCAGATCTCCACCACCTCAGTTCTGGAATGTGTGGCTGCCGTTCAGGTAGGCCAAAAGGATGGGGTAGTTTCCCAAAGCTGAGAAGGTGGGGCTGCCATGCCCAAAAGCCAGGAGAATGGAGCCACCTTGGGCCAAAGGGGGTGGGGTGGCCCCTCAGATGTATTCAGACGTATTAGAAGAATGGGGCTATCCAAAATTAAAGGACAGAATTATTTTCCCAGTGGGCCAGGAAAGTGGAGCTGATGCCCAGGGTCAAAGGGCCTCCACCCCGAATCCAGAGCGTATGACCAACACACAGAATCTGGAGGGTGTGACTATTTACTAGATGGTTCCAGAGAACAGAGGATTATTTTCAAACCTTGAGAGCTGGTGTAATTTTTTCTGCTGGGTTTTGGATTGCTTGGTGCCCATGAACTCTTTTTTCCTCCAGTTTCCCCTATTTATAATGGAAATGTCTACCCTGTGTAGATTGAAGATGTCAAGGATTTCATTTTACTTGGATCCACAATCAACACCTGTGGAAGCAGCAGTCAAGGAATCTAATGACATATTGCATTGGGCAAATCTTCAGCAAAAAGACTCTTTAAAGTGTTAAAGAGCAATGATGTCACTTAGAAGACTAAGGTACACCTGACCCAGACCATGGTATTTTCAATGGGCTCATATGCATTCATAAACTGAACAATGAATAAGGAAGACTGAAGTAGAATTGATGCATTTTAATTATAGTGTTGGCCAAGAAGATTGAATGTACCATGGTCTGCTAGAAGAACTAACAAATCTGTCCTGGAGGAAGTACAGCAAGAATGTTCCTTAGAAGCAAGAATGGTGTGTTAGACTGGGTTCTCTAGAGAAACAAAATCAGTAAAGCTTAATATATATATATATAGAGAGAGAGAGAGAGAGAGAGGGAGAGAGAGAGAAAGAATGAGAGAGAGAGAAATTTATCTTAGGAAAATGGCTCACACACTTACAGAAGCTGGCAAGTCCAAAGTTCTTGGATCAAACGTCAAGCTGGAGGCTTTTTCCGACTCTTGCAGCAGCAGGGGCTGAGGAGCTCAAGGTTGGCAGGCAGTGTACTGGCTGTTGACTCCAACGAATGATGAATCCAAGATCTCCAGGCCGAATGGTGGATTGTTCGCTCATGGACAGTTGTAGGCAGCACAACAGAATCCCGAATGTCTCTTTTCCCAGGATGTCCATAGATACACTGGAAGCAGGC
>NW_006921633.1:13875412-13877624 GCF_000298275.1 Orycteropus afer afer
AACCTCGCCAGCATTTGTTATTTTCTGTCTTGTTGAACTTTGATACTAGTGCTGGAGCAAGATTCACCATTGCATTTTGCAAGCAGATAACTTGTGTTCTAGATTTCACACCTTCACAGATAAGGAATTTTGCAGCAGAATGGAACACACCCAGAATCATACTTGATCTAGATGATCCAGAAGATGAGATTTGGGACTTAGTGTTGATATTGGAATAGGTTAAGGCTTTTGGAATGACATGATAGGGTAAATGTATTTTGCGCGTGGGAAGGATATGGATTTAGGGATCCAAAAAGTGGAGGTTATGGATTGAATAGTGTCCCCAAAAATATGTGTTGTAAATCCTAAACTCCTATACTTGTGGATTTAATCCCTTTTGTTACATTAATGAGACTGCAATGGTTTAGGATGTACCTTAAATCAATCACCTTTGCGATATAAGAAGAGCAGATTAGGCACAGAGAAGGATTCACGAAGGGAGAGGAAGTTACATGCCAAGGATCCATGGAACGGAAGCTGAAAAGAGTCAAAAACCTTCCCCTTGAGCTGACACAGAAAGCCTTCCCATAGAGCCAGCACCCTGAATTCAGAATTCTAGCCTCCTAAACTAACTTTGTTTATTAAAGAAAATAATTTTGTTTGTTAAAGCCACCCACTTGTGATGTTTCTGTTATGGCAGTATAAGACACTAAGACAAGATCTGTTTAGATGTTTTATTTTTCTTGATTCAGTTTTGGTAGTTTTTAACTTTCTAGGACTTTTTCCATTTTATTTGTCTCATTTGTTGGTATACAATTGTTCATGGTTTTTACTTATAATCCTTTTTTTATGTCTGTAAGATTGATGGTAATGTTTCCTTTTTTATTCCTAATTTTAGTAATTTGAGTCATCTGTCTTTTATGGTCATCTGACTAAAGGTTTGTCAATTTGGTTAATCTTTTTGTTAGTTTTCTCTTCTCTATTTATTGTGCCAAAAATCTTTATCTTTGCATTCCTTCAGTAGTTTTTTTTTTCTTTTTTCTTTTTAGTTTTTTCAGGTAGAAGATTAGGCTCTTTAAGATCTTCATTTTAAATACAGGAGTTTACAAGTTCTCTGTATATATTTTTTTCAACTTCCTGTAAGTCTATAAATATTTTAAAATAAAGAGTAAAGACAAAATGTATGTATTTAATCTATGCCAGGGGAGCTATGGATGATGATGATTTGGCCATTGTACCTGTCATCAAGAAGTTTACTATCTATGGTCAGCTAATCGTTGACAAAGGGCCTAAATCCATTAAATGGGGAAGAGAATGTTTGTTTAATAAGTGGTGCTGGCAAAACTGGATATCCATTTTTAGAAAAATTAAACAAGATCTGTACCTCATACCATACACAAAAACTAACTCCAGATGGATCAAAGACTTAAATGTGAAACCTAAACTATAGAGTTCCTCAAGGAAAAAATAGGGGGAAATTTAGGGGCCCTAATATATGGCATAAATAGACTATCAAGCATAACTCAAAATGCACAAACAGCAGAAGAGAAACTAGATGAATGGGACCTTCTAAAAATTAAATTTTTATATGCTTCCAAGGACTTCTCCAAAAGAGTCAAAAGACAGCCTACAGATTGGGAAAGAATATTCAGCAATGACATATCTGACAAGGGACTTACCTCTAGAATTTATAGAAAACTCGAACACCTCAATAACAAAAAGACAAATAATCCACTTTAAAAATGGGCAGAACACATGAATAGACACTTTACAAAGGAGGTTATTCAGGCAGCCAAAAACATATGAAGAAATGCTCATGATCATTAGCCATTAGCAAGATGCAAATGAAAACAATAATGAGATACCATCTTGCTCCAGCACTAGCAGCAAAGTTCAACAAGACAGAAAATAACAAATGCTGATGAAGATGTGGAGAGATTGGGACTCTTGTACACTATGGTAGGACTGTAAAATGGTACAACCACTATGGAAAGCAGTATGGCTATTCCTTAAAAAGTTGGAACTAGAAATACCATTTGATCCAGCCATTACATTCATTACTAGGTATATATCCTAAAGAAGTGAGAGCCATGACAAGAACAGACATACGCACACCTATGTTCATCGCAGCACTATTTACAATAGCAAAAAAGATGGAAACAACCTAGGTGTCCATCAACTGAGAAATGGATATCCAAACTATGGTACATACACACAATGGAATACTATGCAA
>NW_006921633.1:13878799-13881565 GCF_000298275.1 Orycteropus afer afer
TGCACAGGGAGACAGCTCAGGGGGCAGGAGTGCATGGAGGGATGGACACAGGGAAGAAGTAACTCTCGGGTGGAAGTGGGAGGGAAGCTGTTGCATTGGGGTAAATTGTAGTCAATGTCATGAGACAATGTGTGTGTGAACTGCTGTATGGAAAGTGAATTTGCTCTGTAAACTTTCAGCCAAATCACAATTAAAAAAAAAAAAAAAAGTTTATCATCCAGTGAGGAAAGATACAGATGGATAAGGGAGATCAGAGGGGGAGGAGAAAAAATACTGAAGGAAGTCCAGGAAAACAATGACGGTACAGTCTGGGACTCATCTGAATTCAAGAGCAATGCTTTTATCATGGGAGTTCTATACTCAGAAAGGCCAGCGCCTAGGGAGATTGTCACTTATTTCTACTCAGCTCTCTAGTGACCACAGCTGAAGCCATTTGGGACAGGGATGGGACTACACTCTGATGAAGGTTAATGCTCCTAAATGCACACCCTCCGACACACACCCCCACACACATAGTTGCTGTTGAATCAATTCTGACTGACGGCGAACTCATGCGTGTTAGAGTAACTAAGCTCCAGAGGGCTTTCTTTCTTTCTTTGTTTTTAAAAACACTTTATCAAGGTTTAGGTGAAAGTTTACAAAGAAATTAGTTTCTCATCCAGCAATTTATATACAGATTATTCTGTTACATTGATTACAATCCCACAATATGTCAGCACTCTCCCATTACCATCTTGGGTTCCCTGTTTCCCTTCACCCAGTTTCCTGCCCCTTCCTGCCTTCTTAACTTCGCTTTTGGGCAAACGCTGCCCATTTGATCTCAGGTAGTTGTTCTGAGTATCATGTTCCTCCTGAGTGTCACTATTCACTTCATAGGCCTGTGTTTTATGTGGCTGAAAGGTGATCTCCAGGAGTGACTTTAGTTCTAAGTTAGAAAGTTACCTAAGGCCACCGCTTTCGGGGTCCACAGGGTTTTCAATGGCTGATTTTTTGGAAGCAGATTGCCAGGTCTTTCTTTTAAGGTACCTCAGCGTGGACTTGAACCTCTAACCTTTCAGTTAGCAACTGAGCACATTAACCACCCAGGGACCTAGGATGCTCCTAGCTGAGGAGTTTTCTGAGCAATTCAAAACATTTAAAGACATCCTCAACCCTTACCAAGTCATTCAAAATGTTCAAAATGTACATATTGACTTCTTTTATAAAGGATAGCAAGAATGATGTTAAACAGCAAGGGAAGACTAGAAAATTTATATGGGTTGCTAACACATAAAACATTTCTTTTTAAATTTTGAAATAATTCCAGATTCACCAAAAGTGTTGCAGAAATAGTACAAAATATTCTTACATACCTTCCACCCAACTTTCCTAAATGTTAATAACTTGCACTGGATTGCTAACATTTTTTTTTTTTAATGTGTACTAAAAAAAAATATTTTGTTGACTAGGTAACACAATAGTTTATAAAGCAAAACAATAGAAAAAGGTATACAATGAAAACTCTATTACCACCTCTGCCTCTAATATCCCATCACCCCCACCCCTCTGTGACAAACACAGGTGACCATTTGTATTTTTCTTTATATAGACATAAGCAAAATATTTTCACCTCCTGCCCTACACATATACATATACATGCATACTTTTTGGACCTTGCATTTATTATTTAATAATAAATCATAGAAATATTTCCAAACCAGATGATGATAATTCTTTTTTTTCTGTTTAAAGGGCATCAGCGTTTACCCTTTAAGTCAGACCATAGCTCAGCCCCTCTGCTCCCCAGCACCCCCTCTGACACTGTTCATGCCCCTTCTCTTTCCTGTCTAACCTCAATTGTTCAAATCCCCAGATCCCCAAGCATCGTTCATTCTCTTTGCTGCCGAGTTTAGAGATTATACATATCTGGCCAGTACGACTGGAGCAAGGTCACCAGCCCCCTTTATTTTCTGGACCACAAGAACACACTCAGGACAACAGCAACAGGGTGATGATTGCTTTAGCATGAGCAACACCCTGAAGAGATCACTCTGGGCCAAGGAGAAGAGATGGTCTGGAACAAGGCCTGTTGCCAAGCAACCATGGGGGGAGTGCGGGGTGTGTGTGTGTGTGTGTGTGTGTGTGTGTTTGAAATTAACGCAGTTTGTTTTTCATGTAACTGCATCTCAAACGAAAGCTGAGGCCAGAGTTAATGCCATGCAAAATTAATAATTCCCACATGATTCTTTCTTTTAAATGGCTGTTGCCAAAAGACTGGTACTAAAGGAACCAGTACATCCTTCCCCCCCCCCCCCGCCCCCTTTTAAGAAATGAGGGAAGGGAGGAAAAAAAAGAACAAATAAACTCAGCTCTTGTGTTTTTCCATTTGAGTCTTAGGCAGGAAATCAGGCATTTCTATCTTAGACTGCTGTTGAAACTGCCTAGTGGGAAACCTGCTTTAAAAGCAGATCCCAAGTAGACAAGATAAAATGTGCCAAACAGCTGAAAAAAGATAATTTTCTTAGAGGCGAGAAAAGGCTTTGGATCATCTGACACCCTTTTAATCTCCTTTTTAGAAGATTTAAAATGTGCCTTTTCCCATTAGTATGCTTAGAGAGGGTAAATTGTCATAAAAATAAAAATAACTGACGGCTTCCACCCACTCTCACTAACCCTGTACTAAAGGATGACAGTACTCATGAGGAATCTGTACCTTGACCAGGAGGCTGTCGTTCGAACAGAACAAGGGGACACTACATGGTTTAAAATCAAGAAGGGAGTGCGTCA
>NW_006921633.1:13882275-13913735 GCF_000298275.1 Orycteropus afer afer
CGACGAAAGAGGGGGAGGCCTTCAACGAGATGGATTGAAACGGTGGCTGTGATGATGGGATCAAGTATAGCAGGGATTGTGGGGCTGGCGTGGGATCGGGCAGTGTTTCGTTCTGCTGTGCATGGGGTCGCTATGAGTCGGAAACGACTCGACGGCACTTAACAACAACAACAACAACAAAGGATGACAGAGGAGCATAGCCTGAGACATCTAGTTACCCTTGCTTTTCAAGAGTTCATCAATATTAAAAAGGCAAAATGGGATAGAAGATTTCTTCTCACCCTGGTCCTGCTCAAATGAATTTTGGTAAATTATCTGTGTGGTTAGAGCAGATCGGTGGCACTTCCCACCAAGAGAAACTAGCTTCGCATTGTTATCTTGTGATTGTACAATTCAACAACTCAAAGTTGCGACCCCTCCTTGGGTTTCTGAGGTAGTATCACTACGGAAGTAGATTGCCCACTCTTCCTTCTGAGGAGTGGCTGGTGGGTTTGAACCTCCAGCCTTCTAGTTAGCAGTCAAGTGCCTTAGGCACTACACCACCGGAGCGCCCACGTTTTTCAGCCAGAGAAACCACTTGTACCTGAGAAGGAAAACTTTTCTGCTTCATGGAAAACTCTGACTTTATCCTGGAGAAAGACAGGCACCTGGGTTAAGTATTTTAACTCACTCAGTGTTTATGCAACGTGTTTACTCACACTGAAGCAGAACCCTCCCTTCCTTCCCATACTGGGCCTGTTTGATCAAATGACCTCCTAGCCAACCTGCCTCTGTGAAGCACTGAGTATTTGTTGATAGAGCTGAGCAGAATGTACTAGTACATAGAGAAAACCAGAGAGCAAAAAAGGATAGATTCTTGGAAACTCTGTCAGTCAGGGTCTCAGTAGGAAACAGATGGCACAGTCACACTGGGTAATTTGAGGAGAGTTTAATAAACGGATTATTTACAAAGATGGGCAGGGAAACCACAAAGGATTGGTGTTACCTTGAGCTAGTAACACTGGGCTTGGGGATCATTACCACACCTAGGCCTAAAGAAGCAAGAGATAGAATAGTCATGTGGAGAGGGCCACTCTACAGAAATGTAATCATCAGTGGGAGTAGAAATACCCTAACATCACTCTCCTTCTTCCCTCTGACCTCCTCCCAGCATTCCCCATTTTGGCTGAACCCCACAAGAAGCCCAAGGTCAAGGAAGCCCTTTAATGCAGTACTGATAGGCTAGTCTCCTGGGGCACGGAGGAGTGGGGTGAAATATTCAACACTTCATCTGAAATTATTCATCTTTCTGATTCCCATTCATTCATGTTCACCATTCATTCAACCAGCAGTTACTGATCACCACCTTTATGCTAGGCACTAAGCTAAGAGGTGCAGTAGTGAACAGGGCAGCACTCCTGGAGATTCCAATCCCCATGGCTGGGTTAGACCTAGGCAAGCTTCAACAACCAAACTACATCCAGACTGAATGATTATGATGATATTTATGATCCAACTGTGGTTACCTGCAGACTTACTCCTCTTCCCTCTTGGTCAGAATTAGAGATTGTCTTGTTGCCGCAAGGAATGGTGGCAATGGCGGTGTTTATGTGCTGGAGTGTATATTAAGGGGTGAGTATTGAAAAGCTACTTGTACAGAGGAATCCAGAAAGATGAAAACAACCAGGCCACAGGGAAGGCAGTGCAAAAAGGGTGTGGAGGTGACATCGACCTCATCTAATTTCACAAAGGGGGATGAGGATCAACATCAACAGCCCAAGGCTGATTCCTATGAGGTGGAGGTCGGACATGCCACTACCCTCCAACCTTCTTATCAATTCTGACACTGACGGTCTCTCCCATAACACTCTACTTTTCTGCTGGGTTCAATAATCCACTGCAATGTCCACACAGAACTCAGAGACAATGCTCATGATTACGGGCTTTATTAGGGAAGTAACAGGTTACAATTTAGGATCAGAAACAATTCATGACAGTTCTTCAGTCAGGACAGCTTCTCAGGCATGCTTCTCTCTCAACTTCTCAGCCCCGAGGCCCCTTGGCTTCTGCTCTGTTCCAGCCAGCATTGCAAAACTCTTTTAGCTCTGCCCATAGGTGTGCAGAGAGGCACCCTACTCTGCCAGCAATGCTGCTACCTGAAGGCACTCAGATTTCTTGCTCCATGGGCCAGAAGCACATTTCTGTGTCTCATGCTGGCCTCTTGGTCCTGCTGCTGTTTCTCTGCCACTGCTTCTCACCCTCTCTACCCATCTCAGGAAAATGTTATAGCTCTCTGATCCTGAGTTGAATAGATTCAGTGCAGGGATCTCAGGCCCAAAGGATACACTCTACTCCTGGCTGTTCTTTCTCGATGGAGATGAGATGCCCTTTTCCACCTCTGGGATGGCTCATTTTAAGCCTCACTCACTGCTGTCAAGTCAGTCCTGACTCGTAGTGACTCCTCTTTGGGTTTCCAAGGCAGTATCTCTCTGGAAGTAGATTGCCCAATCTTCCTTCTGAGGAATGGCTGGTGGGTTTGAACCACCAGCCTCCTGGTTAGCAGTCAAATGCCTTAGGTACTACACCACCAGGACCCCCATTTTAAGCCTCGTTGTGGTAGTTCAGTTTGTATGTCAACTTGGCTAGGCCTGGTTGAGTGGCTGGGCAGCTGAATGTAGTATTCCCCATGATGAGAGTGGTAATCAACTCCATGGTGGAATCTACTGTGAGCAGCTGAGTAGCTGCCTTTGGGATGTGGTCTGCTTCCTGTATATAAGGAGAAGACTAGGGGAATGGTCTCAAGCATATGGCATGCTTGGATCCTGCATGTAGCTGTGTCATTGTTTGGCAGCCTGCCATGCTCTGCCAACCTTGGGACTTACAATGTACTTGAATTAAAGGCCTACCGTGTATCAGGACTGTGCCTTTTTTACTTGTCAACCTTGGGCTTCTCAGCCTCAGCAGCAAGCAGCTGTCTGAGTGAAGAAAAGCCTCTAGCTTCAGTGGGTCGGGAGCTGGAGGCAGAGCTGAAGCCCAAGGCTGAGGGGCTTTCATGTAGCCCCTAGAGCCTGGCACTTCCAATTTGGACTTCTGGCCTCCTGAACTATAAGAGAATTAACTCCTGTTTGTTAAGGCCATCCCATTTGTGATATATCCTTGTCAGAGTGGTACTAGGTAACCAGAACAATAGTGAATGGCAAAACTGACCAATCCTCAGATAAGTGTTCTGTGCACCTTATTTATATAGTTTGATCCCCACGAGGGTGCCACATACCTTGTTCACATTATTACCAAGCTAGCCAAACACCTTGGTGGGCCACACATACCTCAAATTTGCATAGTCCCACCCTTTCATCTGGTAGGAATCACAAAGACCATGGCTAGAAGAGCCATATTAAGTAGTTCACTAGCCGTATTAAGTACCACAGCTTGGCAGTAGCAAAGGCAGGTACCAGGAGCTTCTCTCCAGGGCTTGGCCTTCAATGTGACCCAGCCCCGACCTCTGTGTCTGGTCCTCTGCCTCTTCTGTTTATGCCTAGCTTCTAACTCACAGTCCCAAGGGATTGACCCAGCTCCACTTTCCATGCCAGTCTCACTTGAGGTCACTGTCTAGCCTACAGGAGTGACCTGTGGGCAAGCCCCTTGGTCTGGTCCAATCAGTGGTCATTTGGGGGCATAGAACAGCTTAATGTTGTCTCTCTGAACAGGAGGTAGAGTGGGCCAGTCTCTTTTAGAATGGGAAACTGGATGCAGCAGAGCCCCAGCTGACATGCCCAGGGCCTCCTACTACTAGACGGTAAGCTGCTTGAGGACTGATTTTCTAATAGTATAGGGCATCATTTCTTGTAGGCCAGCCACTCAGTCAATATTAACTGAATTAGACTGGAGGAAATAACCCCTATGTTAGAATGAGATACCCCAAGTACATCAGTTGAGTATCTTTTTAAAGCACAAAGACTTGTGACGTTTGTTGAGAAGGACTTTGTTGATTCACAAGCAAAGAAGCCAACCTGTGCCTGGGTTGAGAAAGAGTCACACTGGCAAAGCATACATCCTTCTGGAGACAATGGCTCTCTTTTTCCTGAAATGCCTCTCAGTTATGTGTGGCCAAGCCAGGGCAAAGCTCACTTCCTTCCACTATGCAATAGTTGGAGAGCAAGCCAGGCACCACCTTCATGCTATGGTGACCCTGTTGTCCTGATTCAGTGATATGAGCTGATTGTCATTGTATGGAGAGACTGATACCAGTCAATTGTTGCCCAGAGCAAAGCTGGTCTTTCTAATAGTGAGACTAGGCCTTCACTGCTTCATCCCTGAGAGATGTTTTCTTCCTGGGTGGATTTAGGTGACAGAATTCCTTTGGCTGAAGGTTGGGGGCTATGGAACATAATAAAACCTGCTACCAGAAAAGCTCTGGTAGCATAGTGGCTAAAACACTTGCCTGCTAACCAGACGGCTGGCGGTTCAAACCCACCAGCCACTCCTCGGAAGGAAGGTTGGGCAATCCTACTTCCGTAGTGATACTGCCTCGGAAACCCAAGGAGGGGTCGCTATGAGTCGGGGCCGAGTCGACGGCACATAACAACAACAACAACAACCAGAAAAGCTATCCTACACTCCTGGCTCAGAGCCTCTGAGGCAGAAAACTCACTACTTACCTTGTAGGAACAGGTGACACAGTTTTCTAAACCAAATTTTCAAATTATTGGGAGACTTGTTCATCAGAGACTCAGCAGGACAGCAATATGAAGATTCTCCTGAATAGCAGGAGCTGACCCCTGGGGCAGGGGGAGGTTTTAATTAACTTTGAGAAGTTTCCAAGGCCTTTCCAGCTGTTTGGGAATGTTGTGTTCCAAGTTGTAGAAGCTAAAACTTCCCATTCTGGGACCCAAAAGTGACTTTTGGAAGCAAAATGAGAATAGCTTTTGGCTCCCCTTCACCACAGCATGTCAGCCAGGCCTACATCTTGCCACTAATGGAGGAGAAACTGTCTCTGGGTTCTCCTGAGGGCCAGAATCTCCTGTTTAACCCTAGACATGAGGACTATCGATGCTCTGTGGGGATCTGGGTCTTCTGGTGCATAGGACTTTAAGGAGCAAACAAGCTGATGTAATGGCCAGCCATCAGGCAGTGCTGAATACCAGGCGAGGACATGGTGGCCCATCAGTACCATGGAGCCTGATTTTCCTGTCAGGTTGGAACCAAGGGTACTTGTTAGGAATGCTGTTGTTAGGTGCCATTCAGTTGATTTCAAGTCATAGTGACCCAATGAGACAAAGTTTAACTATCCCATTGTGTTGGTGGTTGAACTACCAACCTTCTGGTTAGCAACCGAGCACTTTACCATTGCACTACCAGGGTTCCTTACTTTTTTCTCCTGAAAAGACAGGATGCATTGTTTCAAGAATGGACATCACATTCTTTCATTCAGGGAAGACTGAAGGAACCTTTTCTTTCCATTAGGCACCATGGTATGTGTTGGGTACGGAGCAATGGATTAGTCTTTTTTTTTTTCACATTATGATTTGGGAAAGTTTACAGAGGAAATTCATTTTCCACACAACAGTTCTTATACATTTTGTTCCATGACATTGATTGCAATCCCCATAATGTAAAAGCTCTCTTCCCACTTCCTCCCTGTGGTTACCTTTGTCCTGCGTCCTTCTTTCCTATGCATTCCCACCCTCTGAACTATCTCCCTGTGCAAATACTATCCTTCTGATCTCCCATGGTTGATTGCCCTAAGAAGTGTACCTACCTGGTATAAATGGTCACCTTACATGCCTGTCTATTGTTTGGCTGGAAGCCATGGGAGTGAGTTAATTTCCAGTCCCAAAGGGTAATTAAACACCATAATCTTGGGGGTTTCACCTGTCTCTATCAGACCAATAAGCCTTTTTTTTTTTTTTTTTTTAATGATTTTGAGGTTATTTTCCACATTTTTCTCTATACTGAGGATCTGCTATTTTAATCCTTTTCTGAGTGGATGTGAATCAGTCATGTTTTAAGGGCCATGTTTCATCCTTTTTTGTCTTTGTCTTGCTCATAACAGGCCCTTGGGTAAGATTTCACTGGAAGTGTTCACCCAAAGTCACATGGCTTCACTTCCTTCTCCAGTGTGCATTTTTTTTTTTTTTTAGCTGTTCCTGATTTTTTTTTTTTTTTTTAATTGTGCTGTGGGTGGAAATTTACAAAGCAAACTTGTTTTACATTCAACAATTTATGCACTTCTGATTTTATGGCCCCGATTACAGTCCCCAACTATAAAAAACTCTCCTCCCCTCTCCTCCCTGTGACCACCTGCTCCCTGTGCCCTTCTTATCTATGCATTTCTGTCTGTCCAGCTTTCCTTCTATGTGAATGCTGCCCCTCTGCTGTCCCATGGCTGATTGATCCAAGGGGTGCATCTCCCTAGAGTAGGTGGGTACCTCGACCCAGGGTAGGTGTTCTGCATGTAGGTCTTTCTACTGTTGGGCTGAGAGCCAATCCATGGAAGTGAGTCCATTTCTAGGCCTGAAGGGTAACTCAGGGCCATAGTACTGGGGTTCCACTAGTCTCCTTCTGACCAGTAACTCTAGACATTTTTTGTTTTTGAATTTTGTTCCACACTTTTCTTCCCACTCTATCCAGGATCTCCGATTTTGACCCCTTTCCAAGTGGATGGCATTGATAGCAAGGCACCATCTAGTTCTTCTTGTCTCGGGGTCCATTAGATCTTTGTACTAATTGTTTACACATGACTTCACTTTTCTTCGCTCTTCCCTCCCATCTCCAGTAACCAACAAAGTGAGTTTCCTTCCCTGAATAAACCTTTCCTTTTTACAATAGTGGGCTCATACAATATTTGTCCTTCTGTGATTGGATTATTTTACTCAGCATAATGTCCTCTAAATTCATCCCTATTGAGAGATGATTTGTGTATTCTTCATTATTCTTTAATGTTGCATAGTATTCTATTGTGTCAATGTACCATAGTTTGGTTATCCATTCATCTGTTGATGGGTGTTTAGGTTGTTTCCATCTCCTTGCTATAGTGAATTGTGCTGCAGTGAACATAGGGGTGCATATGTCTGTTCATGTCCTGTCTCTCAGCTCTTTAGGATATACTCTTAGTAATGGAATTGCTGCTTCAAATGTTATTTCTATTTTTAGTTTTTTAAGGAAACACCATACCATTTTCCACAATGGTTGTACCATTTTGCAGTCCCACCAAGTGTGCTTTTTTTTTTAATACCCTTCCCCTCTGGTGACTGGTCTCCCATCTCATCAAGTCAAGAAAATGCAATGTCTTCCCTATGCAAGTTTCTAGCTTGCACAGAAGTTCACCTATAAACCAAACCAACAACCTAGAAACCGACCAAAAGAGAACAAGAAGAGAAGGGAAATAGAATTTGTTGCACTTTGAGTGTCACCTGATTTTCATCTGGCACAACCTGCTTTCCAGGTGGCTGCTGGCTACACTGGCACAAAGGCTGTTTCACCTGTCTACTCTCATTTAAAAAGTATTTTTAAATATATTTTTTCTGATTATAAAAATAATAAATGCCACTTGGAAAAGAGATCACAATTTCCCCCACCCCAACACATTTTTAAAATGATTTTCTAGAGTGAATTTCTGAAGCTGTGATTGTCCACTCTGCACTCCCCCTACTTAGGGGGCTCCAGATGAGGCAGATGACACCACACCTAGAGAGTAAAGCCTCCCTCTCTGACCATCAACTCCACTGTGGCACTTTATCCATTGAGAGTGCTTCAGCCTGTGCCTGTGATTTCAAGGAGAGGATCACAGCTGTCCCAGTTGTTTGTTTTATACAGATGACATGTCTATAAAAGTAGAGGGGCTTTCAGGAAATGGAGAAAGGGGCCAGCAGTGAGATGTCATGTTTATAATGGAAATAGCACTGGACTAGGGGGTGAACCCTTGCTTTGTTGCCAGTAATTAGCTGTGTTTCCTTAAGCAAGTCTCTTAGCTTCTCTGTTTATTTTGTTTGTGAAATAATAAAGTTAGATTTGATTATCTCTAAGGTTCTAAAAATTGCCCTGATTAACAAGAGTTTAAGAATAATATGTTTATTTACTTAATCTACTTCCTCCCCCCACCATGGTTCTTACTCTTTAGAACCTCAAAGGCCTACCATATCTCACTATTACTCAATACCCAGCCTTACTGTTCTTCCATTTGGTATGGGGTAAAATGTTCTCTTTTTCAGACTGTTCATGTCAGTGAGCAAATTGTCTCACTTCTCAGTCTTTTTTTTTTTTTTTAATACTTTATTTTCATTGAAGGGTTACATTAGCAGTTTCAACAATTTCTATACAAGTTGTTTAGTGACATTGGTTCCATTCTTCACAATGCATGAACATTCTCATTTTGTTCTGGTTGTTTAATTTCTACTATTCTAGTTTCCCTGCCCCCTTACATTCTCATCTTTGTTTTAAAGTAATTGTTGACTGTTTGGTCTCAAATATATATATGATTTTTTTTTTTTTTTTTAAAGGAGCACAGTACTTACAGGTGATATTTTTTTGAGCTGATTTTGTTATTTAGCTACAAGTTGTCCTCAGGAGTTAGTCTCAGTTCAAGGTTGACTATCTTAGGGCAATAGTTTTTTGGTTTTTTTTTTTAAATTTTATTGTAATTTGGGTAAAAGTTTACAGAGCAAATTCATCTTCTATTCAGCAGTTCGCATACACTGTCTGATGACATTGACTGTAATCTCCCACAATGCAACTACTCTCCTCCCACTTCCTTCCCATAGCTACCTCTTCCCTTTGTCCTTCCCTCCCATGCACTCCTGACCCCCAAGTTGTCACCCTGTACATACACAGCCCTTCTATTCTCCCATGATTGATCTCTCCAAGGAGTGTATCTACCTCATGCAAATCTTCAGCTCATGTGCCTGTCTTTTGTTTGGCTGGGAGCCACAGGAGTGGGTTCAATTCCAGACCTGAAGGGTAGCTAGGGGCCACAGTCTCAGGGGTTTCACCTGATTCTATCAGACTAGTAAACCTGGTCCTTTTTTTTTTTTTTTTTTTTAAGGAATGATTTTGACTTTTGTTCCACTTTGTTCTCCTACTCTATCTAGGATCTCTTATATAGAACCCCCTCTGAGTTGTTGACAGTGGTAGCGGGTCACCATCTAGTTCCTCTGGTCTCATAGTCATATAGACTGAGGACTGCATGGTGTACTGGTTCCTTGGACTGATTGTTTCCATGCATCTTTGGTTTTCTTCATTCTTGTTTGCTCTGGATAAGGAAAGACCCATCGTTGCATCTAGACGGCCACTTGCAAGTTTTTAAGATCCCAGTTGCTACTTGCCAAAGTAGGATGTGTAATGACATTTTTGTGTAGTATGTTATGCCAATTGAGCTTGATGTCCCCTGTGACCATGGTTCACGGGGAAATAGTCTTGGAGAATCTCCAGTTTCAACTAGTCCAGTAGGTCTGCTTTTCTGTTGTAGGAATTTGAGGTTCTGTTCCACATTTTTCTCCCATTCTATCAGGGTCCATCTATTATGTTCCTGATTAGATTAGTCTGTAGTGGTAGCTGGGTTCTTCTGGTCTCAGGATAGATGAGGCTGTGGTTCATGTAGATTATTTGTCTTGTTAGACTAGTTCCTTCTTTGAGTCTTTGGTTTCTTCCTTTCTCTTTCACTACTGATGAGTAGAGACCAATAAATGTATCTTAGTTGGCTGTTCACAAGCTTTTAAGACCCCAGATAACACTACTCATGAAACAAGGATGTAGAACAAAATTTAACGAACTATATCACTTCTTAGTCATTTTCATGACATTTCTCTGTGCTCTTTCTGTAGTCTTTCCAGCTTTTTATCCCAAAAGAGGCCCCAGAAAAGCAAATTTGCCTCTGATCTATGGTTTTAACTGACACATTCAATTTATGAGCAAGTCTTTATTGGGCACCTACAATGAACAAAGCACAGCACAGTACTGTTAAAAAGATAAAATAGGTTTATGTCATGGTCTCAGGCCTCTAGGAAGTGAGGCCTTTGAATCTCCAAAATCCCTTAGCTGCCTGCTTTTGGGTCCACATGGGCCTCTCAGCATAGTCAGCACTGGTAACGGCCCGGCTGCCTGGTGCCGAAATGCTCTCTTTAGTGGGCTTCCCTCACACCACACTCCTTTGCTTTTCCTCCTTCCTCTCTCATCAGTTTTTCCTGACTTTCTTTGTTGGCTCCTCCCCCTGAGCCCATTCACTAAATATGGTCCTTGGAGGCTCTGTCTTAGGCCCTCTTCTCAGTCTCATTGGATCATTTCCACTACTATGGTGGCTTCAGTTGCCATGTATATGTTGAAAATTCCCAAATATATATCTCATATCCAATCAATTGCCTCATAAATATCTCAAGAATATTGTACCCCCTCCTCACCAGCCTGAGCCCTAGAGCTTTCTCCTCCCCACTGCCTCTGTATTAGTGCAAACCTTCATCACCTCTCATCTTCACCTCTCTGCCTGCTTGTCTCCCTATCCACTCTTCCTTCTCCCCAGTTCACTTTCCTTGGTGCAGGGTACTTTTCTTTTTTTAAAAAAGAGTTCAAATGAGTTTATTTGGAACAAATGAAAACTAGCTTCATGAGGCTCCTGTCAGTAGAACAAGACAATGCATTTACAGCTTTATCTGTGTGCATGGGAGGAAGTTCCAAAATATATTGTGCTCATCGAGTGCCTGTTAAGTGGAAATCTTCTGGTTTTCTTAATTGTTTGTCCCACCGTTACCATGATGTGACTGGAGAGCTAACATGTCCAGCTCCTAGAGTAGGAGAATTTTTTTTAACTATTGTGTTTGGGTAAAATTTTACAGGCCATATATGTTTTACATTCAAGAGTTCATATACACATTTTATTTTGTGACACTGGTTACATTCCCTGCACTGTAACATCTCACCTCCCACTTCCTCGCTGTGGTTACCGATTTCATGTGTCCTTCTTACCTATGCATTCCTGTCTCCCTACCTTTCTCCCTGTACAAATGCTACCCTCTTCTGATCTCCCATCGTTGATTGTTCTAAGGAGTGCATCTCCCTGGTGTAGGTGTTCAGCTCATACATGTTGTTGTTGTTGTTGTTATGTGCCGTCAAGGCAGCCCTGACTCATAGCGACCCCTCCTTCAGTATCACTACGGAAGTAGGATTGCCCAACCTTCCTTCCGAGGAGTGGCTGGTGGGTTTGAACCGCCAGCCATCTGGTGAGCAGGCAAGTGCCTTAGCCACTATGCTACCAGAGCTCCTCAGCTCATACATAGGCCTGTCTATTGTTTGGCTGAGAGTTAAACCATGGTTGTTGTTGTTGTTATGTGCCGTCGAGTCAAACCTGACTCATAGCGACCCCTCCTTGGGTTTCTGAGGCAGTATCACTACGAAAGTAGGATTGCCCAACCTTCCTTCTGAGGAGTGGCTAGTGGGTTTGAACCGCCAGCCGTCTGGTTAGCAGGCAAGTATCTTGGCCATTATGATACCATGGTAGTGAGATAAATTAGGAGGGGGAAAAAAAAATCAAACTCACTGCTGTCAAGTGGATTTGACTCATAGCGACCCCTCCTTCATGGGTTTCTGAGGCAGTATCTCTACAGAAGCAGATTGCCTTATCTCCCTTCCAACAAGTGGCTGGTGGGTTTGAACCGTCAGAGTTCTGGTTAGCAGTCAAATGCCTTAGGCACTATGCCACCAGAGCTCCTAAATTAGGAGCAGGAGATTTTTAATTAAAAAGAAAATCTGAGCAAGCTAGAGACCCAGGAAAGATATTGACAATGTGTATTTTTAGCAAAAGACTCATCCAATATATATAAAGAATGCCTACAAACCAATAAGAGAAAGACAATCTAATTTAAAAATGGACAAGAGATTTGAATAGGCACTTTGCAAAAAAAGTATCCAATGGCAATAAGCAGACAGAAAGGGGTTCAACATCAAATGTAACTACCCCCACTAACCAGGTGCCCTTGAGTTGGTCTACTAAAACAGCTAAAATTAAAAAGACTGATACAATACCTGACAATACCAACTTTTGGTGAGGATGTGGAACAACTGGTGTTCTCATATCAATGGGATTATAATTTGGTACAACATTGAAAACCTGTTTGGCTATAACATACATATACTCTATGGCCTAGCAATTCAATAGAAGTGGGTGCTTCTTTCCATCAAAATACATGGTCTGGTTTTCACATTTTCATTGCTTTCCCATTATACAGTTGGCTGGTGTGAGGTGGCTCCCCACCAGCCACTTGTTGTGCCCAGAAGTGGTAGCACATACTGTCTGTCCCCTCTCCACTAACTTGAGCCCTAAAGCTGAGCCTTGGGTCATCAGTATCTTGTCCTGCATGCTGACCTTACTTGAGGTCATCTCCTTCCATCAGACAGATTACGATACAGACCCACAGCTCTTATTTAGGAATAAGAATTTTCTAGATTTTAGAGAAGTGTACCATTTACTATCCAATACCTCCATGTTTCATGTATCTAAAGATGTGTTCGTGTGTCTGGAACAACACTCCATGATCACACACATTAATATACCTATGTGAAACAGGGGCTCTGGTAGCATAGTGCCTAAGGCACTTGACTACTAACCAGAAGGCTGGTGGTTCAAACGCACCAGCCACTCCTTGGAAGGAAGGTTGGGCAATCTACTTCCGTAGTGATACCACCTTAGAAACCCAAGGAGGGGTTGTAAATGAGTCAGGTCCGACTGGATGGGATATAACAACAACATGTGAAACAGGACATAAATAAAAATTCTAACTACTTTCCCATAAGTTCCAGCCAGATTTTTACCCCATTAGTTTAAATGAAAAGTTTTTATAAAAAAGCTTTCATTTCCAGAACTTTATGACCTTCAGAACTGCAGAGGAGGGATTGTAGACCTGTATAAGGAAGGGTGACTTTTGTCAGGCCTGAGATGAGAAAGAAAACAAAACAAAAAAGCTATTCTGCATTTCTGTTTCCTCAGAACAATGAATATCCACCGGCCTTACATCTACATAAATAACAACGGAACCCTTGAGAAGTCCTTCCTAGGGGACTAGTTAGAATGAGTTGTGACCAGAAAATTTTTAAAGTTTATTTTGATTAATTAATTAAGTTCTACCACATCCGACTCCCCACTAATGGTAGCAGCCCACAGTGTCAGATTCAAGCTCCTCACTCTCCCTAGGAATTTTTCACTTAGCTAAAACGCTAGTGTTTCTGTAACACATCGTTTCTGTACTTCCTGAAAGTGTGTAAACACACACACACACACACATACTCATGTATGTGGCTTTAATTCTTTGGTATTTAACTAAATACACAACAATGAACAAAGTAAATTCCTCAGGTCATTACAATGATGACTGTTTTGATACCCTCACATAACGCTTCCTGTGAGCTGGTCCTACAGCCAGATTAGTAATAGAGCTAGAGGATGTTCAAGGGCCTGGGGGTGGGGGCCAACATGGAGGGACTGGATAAAATGTTATCATTTTAGTATTTTTCATGAGAGGAAATTTCAAAAAATCATGCAAACATCTCTACTCTCCCTCCCCATTCTTCCTATTTGATAAAGCTTTTTTTTTGTCAAAATCTAAATTTTGGATTAGATCCTTGTTGACTATGTCTGTTTAAGTCTCAGATAAAGGCTTATTTGTTTGACCTGTCGTATCCATAATTGGCCTAACTGCTCGTTTTGATTTTCCTTTTGTGTAGACTGTGCTGGGAAGCTTGGCAGGAAGCACACCATGGAAATGTGGAACTGAACAGCTTAATGTGTGTAATTTGGGAAGTTCAGCAGATGCCAGGGCTTAGCAGGCTCCCAGCTTGTTCAAGACTAATCCTGTGGATTTTCATTCTTGTGGGCATCATGCCCCTTAAGTCTGAAGACTTGGGCCCCACCCAAACTCAGTCCATATTGCTGTCCCCAATCTGTCCTATTCTTAAAGACCACAGTGATGGCTGATTTATGAAGGGCTCTCTGTCCCCTCTCCCTAAGGAAGTGGAAAAATAAGGAAATAAATAATTGGGTTCCAGAGATGATCTCGGTAAAGGCTGTCATATAACACTACCTCTGGCTGTACGTGTGGGCTCCAGGTTTGTTTCTAGGAGATAAGGGGACTGCCCATGCAGAATCCATCTCCCTATATGGATGGCATGTTGTGCCACCCAGAGTACCCCCTCCAAGACAGAAGCACTCATTCCTCATCTACTGGGAGCATTGATTGCAACAAATTTCAGCTGAGTCTGCCGTGAGACTTGTCCTCAGCTAAAGAGAGCCACCTTGCCCAAAGTCTCTGGCCCCTTCCCAAGGACACTCCACATCTAAAGATTGGTTGATGCAGGGGTAAAAAGGCCCAGCCCTCTCATCCCAATGTGGGACAACTCTGAGCTATCCTAACACCAGAGTTCTCATAGGATCAGCTAAGCCTTTATTGTGATTGAATTACAGTACAACTTCTCTCTTTGTCCAATCCTGTTTCCTTCACTTTTCACCAGGTGTTGGTTGATACTGAAAGTACTCTCCAATAAACTTCTTGCATGCAAAATCTCTGTGTCAGAGCCAGGAAACCCTACCTGAAATACTCCCTTTATCCTGGTTGGTAGAGCCCAATTGTGTTTGGGGACCTTCTTCATGTGACTCAGGAGTAAATCTGAATTGGTTTAAACCAGGGGCATGCCATTTACTTTGCCAGTGATTGGCTTACAAAGGGTCGTGTGACTATATCTTAGCTAATGAGGTGGGAAGAAACATCTGGTAGGGAACTTTTAGGAACACTTTCCCAGGTCATAAGAAGAGACAAGGGAAGAAAATGATCCCTCTTCTGCTGGATGTTGGCTCCAGATGAAATGCCTGAAATAGCTATAGAAAGGAGTAGACATGAGAAAGGGATGTAGGCAAGAAATAGCAGAGAAGCCAGACTGAAGCCAAGCCATAAGGAGCCCCCTCACCTATCATCTTGTTATGTGTGATACTAAATACCTTTTGAGCACAGAAAGGATTTGTCACACAAGTACTTAATGAAGGAGTTGGATCAGACTCTACATATTTTGTTCCAGTTTCAACCACTCTTCTTCTTTTGAAATGTTTGATTGTCAGGATTCTTTCTTCTTGAAAGTTTCCTGGTGACCCAGACTCTCTTTTTTCAGACTTTTGATAACTATTAATTTGTCTTTGGTTGGTCAACTAAACTCTGCTTCCTTTTTCTAGGCATTATGGGCATTTATAGTCAGTCTTATGTAATCATGTGCCATGTGCAGCTGGGGGTGGAACCCTCCATGGTCACCCCCAGCTGCACATGGCATATGATTACATAAGACTGACTATAAATGCCCATAATGACTTCTAAAGGATGCTAACTGTAGGAAACCTTGTCCCGGGATGGCCTTAGAAAGAAAAGAAGGAAATGGTGACATAAAGACTTTCAAAATGTACAGAAACAAGGGCTGGAACTTAAATGTTTGGCCCAGACTGGGATATTCATTTTAGCAAAATGCACACTTGTCTAGCTGTACTTTATTTTGAAATGTCAGTTCATGGTTAATCTCCTAAAGATTGCTGCTTCCTTTTGTTGTTTAAATATAATTATGTATTTATATACAATAAAAGGCACAAATCTGAAGGATACAGTGCGATGAGTTTTTTACAGTTGTATGCTCCCATGTAACCATCATTCTAATCAAAAGATAGGACATTTCCCTTATCCTAGAAAATATCTTCATGTCTCTTTCCAGTTAATTCTCTCCTTATCCCAGAGATCACTAAGTGTTCTGATTTCTATCACCACAGATGTTTTACCTGTTCTTTTGTGTATGACATCTTTAACTCAGCATAATATTTTGAGATTTACCCCTGTTGTTTTGCGTATCCTGCTTCCCTTTAAGATTGTCCATGAGATCCATTGCTCTCTGATTTTCCCAACTGATTGCTGACTGTCATGCTTGAGGAGGAGGCCCTGACCCTCCTGGTGATGGTTTTGATGTGAGATGACCATGCCAAGTGAGTTTCATAGGTCATTGGGTCCTAAAGACCAAGGTGACATCTCCCAAGGGCAGCAATTGCTTTTTTCAATTTACATGATGATGACGATGATGTCTGAAACCTTTGGACTAGAATGGCACTTCCTCCTGTGGACTCCCCAGAACAAATGTTAAGAATGCCTAGCATTCTATGCCAAGATAACACTCCTACATCATGGTGAAGACTTAGTCTCATTGCCAAGGCCAAGTAGGAAAACAAACATTTATTAAGCACCAAGTGTCTGTCAAGCACTTAGCCATAAATGACCTCATTTCCCTTTCTGGGGTACTCTTTGAAAGAGGATAGGTGTTAACTATATGCAAGAGGACCACTCACAGCTTGTCCCCAAAGTGGGATCTGAACTAAGTTTATAGACTTTTATATGTTTCAGCAGCAGCAGCCAAGATCTGGACTCTGTGTCCATCTGAGAGGGTGCGTGCACATCCCCAGGTGGCAGTTAGAACTGACAGCTAGCTGTCCCTGCGACTGGAGAGCTGCAGTGCTGGAGAGGTCTCAAAACAAATGCATTCCCTCTCTCAGTAAGAGCCAATGTGAGTTGGCAGATCAGTCTTCATTTTCCAGAAATGTTCTCTGTTCTTCTTAGCCAGGCAGCTTCGACCTTTGATAAAGGTCAGCAGATCTTTGTTATGCCCCTTGAAAAATCACTGTTTTGTAACAGTTGTGTTTACCACTGAGATAGTTTCCAGGCCTGGGGAAGCTTTACAAAGGATGATGCCAGCAAAGAGGCATTAAGTTCTCTAATAGGCTTATGCCTTGATAATCACATTAATGGCACTGTCTCATGCTTGATGCTGCCAATTATGGGCCTCTCCTCTTGAATGTAATTTTGCAATTTGATGATAACGGGGAGTATGATTTTGCATTTCTCCTTAATGAGAGTTTCCATTCCCAAAACAATATGATGCCTCTAATAGAAATGACTGTTCATGTCCCTTCAAATTACTGACCTTATGCACCACCACAACGTGACATACAAGCTGGACTTTACTAAGCTGGGAATTTTGAGTTCTTCCAACATCAGAACTCCTTAGGGTATGGAGCTAGTCCTCTGGGAATCATAACATTGGCTTCTAGTATCTGCTTCTGATAATGAGGCTCTGTGTTTTCTTGCTGTTGCAGAGTCACAGTTACTTTATAAGCAAAGGGTCTGCTTTAGGAGGCAGGAGATTTTTTTAACCTGTGATTTAATTGACCAACATTCAAGACATTATCTCTAGTATCAGGTGTTTGAGCTCCAAAACCAAACCAAACTCAGTGACTCAGTGCTGTCAAGTCGGATCCGACCCATAGTGACCCCTCCTTGGGTTTCCGAGGCGGTATCACTATGGAAGTAGATTGCCCAACCTTCCTTCCAAAGAGTGGCTGAGGTTTGAACTGCCAGCCTTCTGGTTAGCAGTCAAATGCCTTAGGAACTATGCCATTTGAGCTCTAGAAAGCTATTTTTCGGGACTTCCACCAGCCACTCCTCAGAAGGAAGGTTGGGCAATCTATTTCCGTAGTGATACTGCCTCAGAAACCCAAGTGGGGATCACTATGAGTCAGATTTGACTTGATGGTAGTGAGTTTGTTTGCTCTTTGGGTTTTTCCTCATTTGCAAGTTTCAGGGGACTTGAACTAGGATTCTAAGAATTCCCATCCCAATATTCCACACTTTCCATCATAATATTTTAGCCATTGAAAGAAATAGCTGTTGTTTTCATAGCCCCTCCAAGACTGATTAACAGACCAACAGAACACTGCTATCTTTCTGGAACAACCTAAGTCCACAGCATATAGAGGTTTGACGATTTCTGCTGCTTACAGTACCCATGTAGGCTTGGTCCTGAGGCCTTTTCCAGGCTTGTGGCTAAAGGAGTAGAGAAGTACAGGGGTGAGGCACCAACCAGGCCATGAGGCTAGCCACTGAGGAAAGAGGCCTTCATTTCAAACCATGTCCAAAGGGCTGTAGGAGTGGGCACCAACAGAACCAAGAAGCAGGGTCAGCTCTGAGCTTGCCGACGTCTGCGCTCTGAGCTGGCAGCTTCAGGGACCTATTTCTGAATGGTGGGAGCTCCTGGCCAGTGAGGTGGAGGCAGTCAAGATCTAACAAAGTGGACTATGGGAGCTAGCCCAGGACAGACCCAGGGCTTCTGCTCTGTGGGCATGTAGATGTCCAAGGTTGGCCAGGTGCAGTGAAGTAAATGGTAGACTTCAAAGGCTAAGAAGGAGGGGCACCCAGGACTGCTTGCTCACAAACCTGCAGTCTGGCTGAGCAAAAGTACCCGATGGCCGCTTAGCATCAAAGGGGTCACAGGAAACTGGGAAAATGGGTGATTGGGCAGATCCAAACATGGGACACTCTGGGCGAAACACACTGGATGAACTATGTAGCCCAGTCTGCTGGATGACCTGGGAGGAGCACAGGAATAAGACCAAAGAGTACGAGTCCACAGGAGTGACAGCCAACTGGGAAGCAGCAGTGCCAAGCAAGAGATCTTATGACCTAGAAACTTTTGAGGAGCTCTGATGGTGCAGTGGTTCAGGCATTCCGCTGTTAACCAAAAGTTGGTAGTTTGAACCCATTAGCCGTTATGTGGGAGAAAGATGAGGCAATCTGCTTCCGTAAAGATGTACAGCCCTGGAAACCCTACGGGGCAGTTCTACTCTGTCCTATAGGGTTGCTATGAGTTGGAATGGACTCAATGGCAGTGGGTTTGGTTTAGAAACTTTTGTAGATCCATGTCAGACTGTCAGATTGACAATCTTGTCAGCCACAAAGGAAACTGACACATTTGCAAATGATCTCCCTAGAGTAAGAGCCATTTGGCTGCCTTCCATCCCACCTTCTCCAGGAAGCCGCCCAGACTTTCCCAACCCAGGCTAATTTTTCCCTTTTCTGATCTCAGTGCTCTTATTGTCTGTACCTTACAATTTAGCACTTAATCAGACACAGCTGTGCATTCCTTACTAATTGTTTTGGGTGTGTTTGTCCTGTCTCCTGGGCAAGAGTGCAGTTTCCTCTGCAGCAGGGATTCAGTCTTTTGGGGAGGATTCCTGGGAGAGAGATGGGAGTGTGTGTGGGAATGAGGGGGCTCTGAACACCCGCCTTCATACAGGGATTTACAGTTTAGAAAGTGCTTTTACTTAAGCTATGTCCTCCAATTTTTATAATAGCCCTGAGAGGTAGGTGTGTTTTAGCATCCCTGTTTTACAGACAGTGAAACTGAAACTCAGAAGAGGTCAACAATTTGAGGAAGAGAAAAGGTGAGTAGAAGAGGGAAGATAAGCCTAGAATTCCTGATTCACAGTCAGAGCCTCACAGGGGCTCACTGGTGAAAGCAAAGCCCCAGATGCACAGAGTAGGACAAAGGATTCCATATGTCTTTCCTGAGAGAAATCTTGGGGAAGAAAAGGAACTGAGGGGGCAGTGGTCCTAGATTGCAGAGCTAGTAGGTCAGGCTTCACTAAGAGATGACTAGAATACAATTCACGAAGCCAGTCCTGGTTTCATCATCATTTCTTCATGAATCCTATATTCCTCCATCACCCCCACAACACTGCTCTTCCTGGACCTGACCCAGCTCCGTCTGCCTGCCCCCCTTCCACATGCTTCTCTGGAACTGCAGACTTCAACAAACTGATTTGAAGGTGTGTTTGTCAATGCAGCATGCATGCATCCATCCATCCTTAACATCTGCTTAGAGTTACACTCTCATCTTCCCTTTGCTTTCCCCAAAGCACTGGGAGATAAAGCTGCTGATTTCTTCAACTCAGTGTCCTTTAGGGCCCAGAGGTGGGTCTGGCTTCCTCCTCATTGTCACATACCTGGTGATCTCTCTTCTACCTCTGGCAAACACTCTAGTTCCTTTGAGGAAGCTGCTACCCTTCTGTTCTTGGTAGTGCCTATCTTCTGACCTCTTAGTCACTCCCTCCTCCTCACACTCTCAAAACTTTAGCTCCTGTAGTTGGACCTGTGGGCTCAGGACCATAGTTGCAGTGGACATCAAGCTCAATTGGCATAACACACTATACAAAATATTGTTCCACATCCTACTTTGGTGGGATCTTAAAAGCTTGCAAGCAGTCATCTAGATGCAACAATGGGTCTCTCCTTGTCCAGAGCAAAGAAGAATGAAGAAAATCAAAGATGCATGGAAACAATTAGTCCAAGTGACTGGTACATCATGCGATCCTCAGCCTATATGACTATGAGACCAGAAGAACTAGATGGTGCCCAGCTACCACTGTCAACTACTCAGAGGGGAATCTATGTAGGAGATCCTGTATAGAGAGGGAAAACAATGTGGAACAAAGCTCAAAATCATTAATGAAAGGAAAACAAACAAATAAAAAAAAAAGGACCAGGTTTGGTGATCTGATAGAGCCTGAGGGAACCACTGAGACTATGGCCCCTAGCGGCCCTTCAGGTCTGGAATTGAACCCACTCCTATGGCTTCCAGCCAAACAAAAGACAGGTATATGAGCTGAACATTTACATTAGGTAGAGATACACTCCTCGGAGAGATCAATCATGGGAGAATAGAAGGGGTGCTTATGCACAGGGAGATAGCTCAGGGGACAGGAGTGCATGGAGGGAAGGACACAGGGAAGAGGTAACTATGGGGAGGATGTGGGAGGGGAGCTGTTTCATTGTGGTAAATTGTAGTCAATGTCATGAGACAAAGTGTATGTGAACTACTGTATGGAAAGTGAATTTGCTCTGTAAACTTTCACCCAAATCACAAGTAAAAAAAAAAAAAAAACTTTAGCTCCTGGATCCATGGCCTTCATAATATGACACCAATTCTTGCCACCTGCTGGATGGCTTCACTGCCCACAGAGATGACCCTGTCAGTACCTCTCAGTCCCTTGGCCTCATATTCTCCAATGTCTTTCTCCTCTAATCTTCCCCATCCTACCCTGCTTTATTGTTGTTGTTGTTGTTATGTGCCATGGAGTCGGACTTGACTCATAGCAACCCCTCCTTGGGTTTCCAAGGAAGTATCACTACAGAAATAGATTGCCCCATCTTCCTTCTGAGGAGTGGTTGGTGAGTTTGAACCATCAGCCTCTGGTTAGCAGTCAAGTGCCTTAGGCACTATGCTACCAGAGCTCCCACCCTGCTTTATTATTACCCCAAATTTACCCACCTCTTGAACCACTAACTTAATTTTGAACCTTTATTCTGAACCATGTCCAAAAGGCTGTATAGCATTAGATCTCTGATCCAACCTCATCATCCAGTTTGACTGGGTCTTGACCTCTTTGACCCCCTGTAGCTCACTGACTTCTGTCCTTTCTTTCTGATCATGTGTCGTGTCAATCTCACTCTTGTCAAAGCTCTCAATTTCTTTGCCCCAGCAGTTCCCTCACCTGTAAAACAACAGCTCCAGTGTTTTTCTGAGCCTGCACCCAAGCAAAATGAGCTCTGCTGAAGGAAACCACACAGAAAAGCCAAAGGGCACTTTTAAAAGTCCAGAGTCATCAACCTCAAGTGGATTACCTTGCCATCCAGCCCAGTCAGCTTGCCCACTTACTGCACTGACATACCTTCTCTGTGCTCTTCAAGTTTTCCATCTTGGCCACTCCCAATCTCCTAGACGTCACAGTAGAAGAGGAAGTGATCAGGTAAAACCATTTAGCTTCCCACACCTGACTCAGTCTTCATTCAACCACCTCCCTTATAATAAAGGTGGACCCCTTTATGAGGTTATCTGTCTACCCATACTCTAGTTCCATCCCCTCCCATGGTCACAGGAACTTTTATTGTCCTCTCTCCTGTACCTTCACCTTCCTGTGCTGTATGGGATCCTTTCCTTCTGTATTTAAACAAATTCAAGTTATTCCACCTAAAAAACAAACAAATGAAATAAAATAAACCCCCCACTGACACTATATTCCTCTCCAGTTACTTCTATCTCTGGCCCTTCACAGTCAGAACTTTCAATGTCTTTCTTCACCCCTCATTTTTCCACCCTTCATTCACTCCTTAATCCACTTGTCTATCTCCCATCCCTTTTACTCCATCATTGTACTGCTCTGTAAAAGTCCCAATAACATGAAGGTCACTAAATTCAGCGGCCATTATTCAGTTTTCCATCTCACTTGGGCCTCTCAGCCATTTTGAGTGCTGTTTACTACTCCCTCCTTCTTATAACATTTTCTTCCCTTAGACCCCATGATTCCACCTCCTCGAGCTCCTAGTTTTCCTCCTGTCTCTCTTGCTATGCCTTCTTTGCCTCCTTTGCCAGACAGTTCGCTTCTTTTTGGCCTTTAGATAAAGATTCCTCAAGGCTCAGTCCTAGGCCCTCTTCCAAACTAATTCTATAGTCTCTTCCCTAGGAAACCTCCTCACTCCCCTGGATTCATCACCACCTCTACTATTCATTAGCCTTGCACCACTAGACCCCTACATTTTTTTTTTTTTTTTTTAACTTCCTACTTAAACCCTACTTTCTCAATACTTCCACTTGGGCATCTCACAGGCACTTCAAACCCACTTTGACCAAATATGAATTTGGGAGGATTTTCTCAATCCCCCACCCTCCAGGGTTCCCAAACTCAGAGAATGATATCACCATCCATCTGGTTGAAGAAGCAGAAACCTGAGAGTTTTCCTTAATTCTTCTCTGAGCAATCACCAAAGCTTTCGGTGTCTACTTCTTTCCACTTGCTTTACTACTTAATCCAGACAAACAGTCTCTCTCACCTACGTTATAGCAATAGCCTCTTGTCTTTACAGTCTACTCCTTCCCCTCCCCTATTCCTTCTTTACATTGTATAGACAGAGTGATCTGACTGAAAATACAAATTTGAGCAATTGAGGCCTGCTTAAACCCTTTAACATCTCCCTTGTACTCTTAACATAAATACTGAACTTCAGGAGATGGTATACCAGATCCTGCTTGATCTAGTCCCAAACTCACTGCCAAAAACAAACAAAAAACCCCCAAGACCACACTCATTGCCATCAAGTGGACTCTGAGTCACAGCAACCTTATAGGACAGGTAGAATTGCCCTGTAAGGGTTTCCAAGGCTGTAAATCTTTACTGCTACATCTTTCTACCATGGAGCAGCAGGTGGGTTTGAACCACTGACCTTTCTGCTAGTATCCAAGCACTTTAACCAATGCACTACCAGGGCTCCTCAATCTGTACAACCACTTTCACTTCAACCACCTTCCCATTCACAGCCTGAACTAGCCAGAAAGTGTTCCACTCTTCTTTCTGCCTGATTAAAGCCTGCTCACCCTTCAGAACTCAACTCAAATGTCCAAAACTTCCTTGCACTCCCTTGTGACTCATACCACAATTGTAATTATATAATTGATAATGTCTTTAATTGTTAAGCCCTTCTTTTACCAGCTCAACTGTGGGCTCCAAGAGGAAAGAGTTGTGTCTGCCATGCTCATCACTCTAATGCCTCGTGCTATGCCCTGCACTTAGTAGGTGGGCAATACATACTTGTTGAATAAATGAATAATGTATCGCCACCTACTGAAGATGATGAACCAAGGCCCCAATCCAAGAGTAGGAACTATACCCAAGCAGGTGTAGAATCTAGTAGTGAGTAATTCCCCCAAAGACACAGTGTAACTGTTGCAGATACACTTCCAGCTGCATTAATTAATGGCAGGGGTTGAGAGAATGCTTTCATTTTTTTTAAATGTCAGAGGCTGAACAGCTTTTGGCTGCTATGAAGGATGCAAGCTTTAATTTCCTTGTTTGCTGCCAGCTGACATTATTACTGGTCCTCTAAAAACGCCTTGGCTAGCAGTTGGAAAGCATGCCTGTGATTAATGACAGTGCTTTTTAAAGGGAAGACGCATATGCAGAGAAACAATACGGAAGAGTCAGCCCCTAATCTGATGGTATAGAAAAATCTTCGGTTATCTTTGTCCCATCACAGCATCTGAATATCAAAACAAAGATATCTTTATTTAAATCAACAAGCATAGGCTCAGGATTAATTATTTTGACACAGAATAAAGAAATGGGCTGCATTTACTGATCAATTTACAGTCTCTTTTGAGTTCTTGATGAGTTTCACATTTCTATGTTTCTTTAAAAGGTGGTTTGGTGGTGCAATGGTCAAGCTCTCAGCTGCTAACCAAGAAACTGACAGTTTGAAACCACCAGCCAGTCTGCGGAAGAAAGATGCGGCAGTCTGCTTACATAATATTTCAACCTAGGAAACAGTAAGAGACAGCTCTACACTTTCCTATAGGGTCATTGTGAGTCGTAATTAGCCTGGATAGCAAGGTTTATGTTTCTTTAAAATGGTTTCACTAGCTTCCTAAATTGTGAAAATAAGCGTAAATGAAGAAATATGAAGCGCAAAGTGAGTAAACCAAAAACCAAACCCAAACCCACTGCCATCGAGTCGATTCCGACACTTAGCGACCCTGTAGGACAATAGAACCGTCCCATAGGGTTTCCAAGGCTGTAAATCTTGAAGCAGACTTGCCTCATCTGTCTCCCGCCGTGCGGCCAGTGGGTTTGAACAACTGATCTTTCGGTTAGCAGCCCCGAGATTAACCACTCTGCCACCAGGGCTCCTTTTTCAAAGTGAATAAGGGTATTAAATTCGTCTCTCCCTTCCCAGACCTCAATCCAAGTTTGGGGAAGGCCTCGTACCCTACCCCAATCTACCCCCGCGGTAACCGCGGTTAACAGTCGGTTTGCGTCCTTCGAGACGTTTTTCTATGAACATACAAAAATTGGACCTGTGTTTTGGACTTTACATCGCAGTCTTAGAAGAATCATGTGATCATCATAAAAGCGAAAAAGTCTGAAGACTGCAAACCATAACCTTCCCAGAGCCACTGACTCAGAATTCGTGTTTCTGGACCGCACCCACATGGCTCTCAGCATCCAGCCGCTACTTGCTCTTCTTTCCCGCAGAGCTCGGAGCAGACCAGGGGCGCGGAGTCAAGTGGGCTGGGCTCACAGGTGCCTGAAATTCCTGCATTAGCAATTATTTCCCTTCGGCTAACTCTGCCTTTGAGAGCCTCTCGAAAAATGCAAATAGTTGGGGGTAGGGTGTTCACAATTCGTCAGTCTGATAACTTGGAGGGCTCGCTTTCTTTCCCTAGAGATAAGAAGCAAAGGAGGGGCCGCTTCTAGCTTCACCTTGGGCCTGGCCTAAAGCTCCGCGGAGCTCCCGCTGGCCGAGCCGGCAGCGCCAGGCCTTTAAAGTCGGGAGGCAGCAGCGGCAACAGCTCTATCCGGTTGCGCCGGGTTTACCTGGGGACCCCAAAGTTGTGTCAACAGTGGCTCGGGCTCACCTTTGCGGATCTGGCTCGCACTGGGTTTGGTGTCAGAATGCACTGCGCTCCGAAGGCGCTGGGCCTCTAGGGCGTTATCTGAGCACTTGAAATGTGGCTGCAGGTACTGGGCGGGAAGGGAGCACAGGTCAAAACTTGCTTTGGCCCTGGCCCCCCTCCCTGCGCAGCTTTCCGCGGTGGAACCATACCCTGGTGTTCGTGGGGAGCATTGTCGAGAGCACTTGAGGACCGCTTGGGGTCCAGTCTAGACCAGTCACGAACTAGTTTAAGCGGAAAAGGTCACTGGACTCGTCCAGGCGCTGCAGTTCCCCAGCCTCAGACAAACTGCAAGAGGGGCGAAGCGCAGCTTGAGTGATGCAGGTTAGACCAGACTTACAATAGACTGTAGTTGAGTTTCGAGTTGCCCTGTTTTTCTAGAGGGGGGCTGTCTCTTTCCTGGGGGTTGCCCCCCCTTCTCATACCTTAAGCGTTTGCTTTCCAGGTGTGGGTAACGGGGCCGGGAGGGTCCCCGGAAACCTAGGGGGCCCGAGCCCGGACGGGTGCTGGGCGCGGATTGGCTGACAGGCGGGCGTAGGGCCTTCCCCAAACTTGGGGCGCTGGGCGGCCGGCAGGGCGGGGCGGTGACGCGAGGGGCGGGGCCGGGCGTGATTGGGCGGGGGCGGGGGCGGGGCGGGGCGCCGGGAGGCGGTGGCGGCACCCGAGCTGGAGCCGGGAGAGCAGCGCAGCAGCGGCAACAAGTGCCGGAGGCGACCGGAGCCAGAGCCGTCACCGCCGCCGACATAGCCGGGGCGCCAGTCCCGGGTGTAGCGCATGGAGCGTGGGCGGCGGCGGTCGCCGGGCTGAGCCGCGCCGAGCGGCCGGGACGTGGATGCGGCCGCGCTCTCCCGCCCCCGCCCCGCCGAGCAGGAGCTGCTCCCGGACAAGGTAGGGCCGGGGCGGGTGGGTACCCCTTCCTCCCTCCCCTCCCCCAGCTTGCTCTGCCGGATGCCCTACCTCCCTGCTATCCGGCCCCCTATCGACTGCACCCCCCTCTCTCCACCCGATCCCTCCGGGGTTCCGGCTTCACGCCCGCGCCCACGCCGAGCAACAGTCCCTGGGTGGCTCTTGCTGTATCTACGCACCCGGTTCCCCGCCCCTTCCTTTCAGAGAAAGAGGGTAACGAAGCTGCCGGCCGCGCGTCTTTTGAGCCTCTTATCCCATTCCATACCCTTCCCCCCAGGAGTCCGGGGACCTCCTCCTTCCCTGCTGCACCCCAACTTCCGGGGGAGCCGGTGCCATGGTGTTGCCGGCGTTGGGAGGGGGCGTCTGGGTCCGGGTGTCCTCATCTGGGGCGCAGGGACGTTTTGGGGAAGGGCCGCGCGTTTTCTCGGTCGCAGTCCCCCCTCCTCCCCGCACTGCGCTGGTCTCTGGTGTCGCATGGGGAGATCAGGTGTTTAATGAGCCAAAGAGCCTCCAGCAGCCGCTCCTCCCGCCCCCCCTCCTGTTACTGCCACCTCCGGGTCCCCAAAGGCTGGTTTCTGCGAAACTTAGAGTGAACCTTTCGCTTGACCTCAAAAAATATTCCACGTCGTCCAAGTTGAATGATTAACCAGGTTACTTGCCCGACAGAGTGTGTGTGTGTGTGTGTGTGTGGGGGGGGAGGTTGCTGCCGGAAGGTGGAGCGCGTAAAGCGGGTGTCTCAAAAAACACCTCGCGGGAAGGGTGTGCGTGGGGCTGCTCCGTGGGTCCCCGCGGGGCCTGAGGGCGCAGGTCCTGGCGGCTGCCCCGGGACTGCAGGCAGACCCTTCTGAAAGGCAATAAAACTGATCCCCAAGGTGTTGGTATCCAGGCCACGGTATTTTAACTCCGGGCTGGGGAGCCGCAGAATCTCCATTCCGCCCCCCCCCCCCCCCCCCCCCATCCTTCTCCCTCTGTCTCATCAAGTGGGGAGGAGCTTTTGAGGGATTCCGAGTAACGTGTATCACAGCATGTGAGCTCGTTTAAAAAAATAATACATACATTTATAACTTGGGTTGGCGAGCATGTTTTGTTTTTGCTCTCACCCCCCATGGCTGCCTCAATCTTCCCAGCTTCGTAGAACGATTGCTTAGAACAATTATACTGTTTTCTCCTACCCTTCTCTGTTGTTGAAGCCTTGCTGTAGATTTCAGTTTGCGAAGCCTTATACTCGTTCTAACAAATGCTTCCAGTTATTTGTGCCTCAGGAGGTGGTGGAACGGTTAGCGAGGTGACCGAAGGTGGTTGACTGGGTCCGAGAAGCAGATCCTGGGTAGAACCCAGTCCGGATGCTCCGGTGCCCGCACGTGGTCGCACTGATGAGGATTTGACAGCTTGACCCTGAGGGTGGACAAGGCAGAGCGGTCACTTCTTCCATTGTTCAAGATCCTACTTTTTGATTCTTTTTAATACAGGCTGTTAAGTCAGGAGCAGCCTGTCTGCTCTTAAAACAGAGTCCTTATAGAATTACTTGAGTATATCTTCTTCCCCCTATCCAGCCTTTAAAAAATGGTTTCATCCTTAGATCTATTTGAAATTACTTTTTTAAGTTTAGAATATTGCTTTTCCCTTTGAGGAATCTCCGTACAGGTGGGACTCACTGCTCTGTATTTAGGTTTTTGCGCAGATGGTCTGTGTATGATGTAAAGCTTAATTCTCGAAGTCCTAAGTTTGCATCCTCACTGTTGAGCCTTCCTTCTGCTACATACTGTTGAGTGACCTTGAGTAAATTATTTTTTCATGGGAGCATCACTTTCCATATCTCATCTTGTGAATGAATGGTAGTGTCTGCTGTTGTGCAAGACTTCTTGAGGACAAAATAGGATATTGTTTGCAAAACTAGCGCTGAATTGTGGGAGTTAGGAAGTGCTCAGTAAGTAGTGGTCTGTAATCACTATAGAAGTTCCTCCTGGTATCAAAAACAGTAACCTTACGAAAACATTAAACCTGATGTGTCTGTTTTAGACTGAAATTTACAAAATTTGGCAGCTTTGTCTTCTTGCTTGATTTTAATTTTTGTTATAAAGCTCAAGCTTGTTTTGAGCATCAGCATTGCTGATAAAGTTAAAACATTTGTCTTGAGATATTTTGTATAATTTTAGCCTTCACTATTTGTTCTGGCTAATTCTTTCTCCAAGAACTTTATGACAAATAGATGCGGATAGTAGATTTTTAAAATGCAAGGAATAAGGTAATCCTTTTTTTTCTTAATGTTCAAATATGTTCTTTATTTCTTATTTACATGGCTAAGTAGTACTGTGTTTAGAGTCTTGAAAAGTGGCAAATATCTTTCCATAACAAATAAGGTCTTTCCAACATCAACATACACCATGATCAAACCTGAATAGAATACCCACTCTAATGGAAATAAAAATAATCCCCCCCCCATTTTTTTTTGGTATAGAAATGAGAGTTAAACCAATACAATGGTAGAATGAGTCAACGGAATAAGGTAATCTTTTGCATAAACATAATTTGCTTGTTGTAAAAAATTAAGAATTTATTATTTTCCAGGCCTCCGTTGGAGGCTGGAATATACAGATGGCTCATAATTTTGAAGAATTCTTTGTTTAAAAAAGAACCATGGTTTACGAAATTTTTCTAATTCTAATGTATACTGAAGGTATGTTGAAATAGAAAAGTGGAATTGATCATTCATAGTTAAATTTTCAATGAGCTGTGATTATATTAAGTTACATTAGGAAATGAATCAGGATCATAAAAAATATTAATCATTGTTGCATGATGCATTGGTAGTAAAAGCTAAGCTTTTCTGGATAGAAATGTCTGGGGCTTTTTCAGCTGATGGAGGAATAAGAGAGAAGGTTCCTTACAGCTTTAATGTTTTGTAGTAATACCCTCCCCCTCGCAAATGTAGGGATGCTGACCCAGGGCTGTGAATGTGGGAGTTTGCTCTTTTTTTTTTTTTGAAACATTTTCTTGTGGTTTGGATGAAAGTTTGCAGAGCGAATTAGTTTCCCACTAAACAATTTATCCACGTTTAGTTTCTTGACATTAGTTGCAGTCCCTTCAATGTAACAGCAGCACTCTTCCCCCTTCCTCCCCAGTCTCCCCTTTTCCATCAACCCATCCTTCCTGTCCTTTCTTGCTTTCTGATCTTTGTTTTTGGGCAAATGCTGCCCTTTTGGTCTTGTATGGTTGATTATTCTGAGGAGCAGCTTCCACATGGTGGTGGTATTCACTTTATAGGAGATGTATGTTCTTCCCACACTGGGCCAATGCTTTTAATCCTTTTCTTAACTTGGCCTAAGAAAGAATGGAACAATATCTGACTCTACTTAATTTTTTCCCAGTTTTATTGGACACTTTGTTAAAGACAAAGGTTATTTTTCAAACATAGAGCTTTTGCAATTGGGATAATATTTGGTTATATAATTTATTGCAACACGACCAATGGTGGTGCATAAATTACCATTGCTGGAAACATCTACAGGCCTTCTGTATCGTCCACGTCCACGTAAAACGTCTTCAAAGTTACTTTAGTCAGTTACCTGTTTTTTTTTTTGTTGTGTACAGAACGTTGAAACATGAATTTAACTAGGCTCTGATAATTTGAGAATGTTATTTCCTGGCTGCATAATCGAAAGCACCCCGTCAAGAAGACCGAATACACCCGACAGATGTAGATGCAGCTGTCTTCCCCTACTCCCACTCCAAGGTGGGATAAGTGTTACTAGTGCTTGCCAAATGCATCTCTAAGTTGTAGAATGAATAAATTCCTCTCCCTGGAGAGTCAATTACTGTTTGAATAAGGGGTGTGTGTATGTGTAGGGCAAGGCTTTGAGAGAATTGATGTAATGATTTCATCATCACCCCACTGGTGGCCAGGTTTTGCCAATCTGAACGAAGCTACAGTGAGAACTGGTTAATTGATGGGGGATTTGTTATATGTGGCCCCTTTACTTTACTGCTGGAAAAATTATTTGTACTGAGTTTTAGATTTTTACACAGCTCTGCCACTACTATTTTATGCCTTTTGCCTACCAGCTTTTGTCTTCTTGCTTGATCTTAATTTTTGTTACAAAGTTCAAGCTTGTTTTGAGAGTCAGCATTGCTGATAAAGAAATATTTTGTATAATTTTAGCCTTCACTGTTTGTTATGGCTAATTCTTTCTCCAAGAACTTTGTTACACATTCTTTTCTGAGCAACTGTAAACATTTCCATTACAACTCTTTGCCCGGGAGTCAATTCCGATTCATAGCCACCCTACAGGACACCATAGAACTGCCCCATAGGGTTTCTAAGGCTATAAATTTTTATGGAAACAGATTGTCTGTTACATCATTGTCCCACAGAGCAGCTGTGGGTTTGAATCACTAACCTTTCAGTTAGAAGCCAACTACTTTAATCACTATACCACCAGTGCTCTATCATTCCTTATAGCAAGGTTTATAGTTTTTTTGGTGGTGGTGGTGGTTTGATGCCATCAAGTTGTTTACAACTCATAATGGACCCTGTGTGTAACAGAATGAAACAACGCCATTCCCATAATTGTTGCTGTGTTTGAGCCTACTGTTGCAGCCACTGTTGTCAGTCCATCTCATTGAGAGTCTTTTTTTTTTCCTTCAGCCTCTACCAAGCATGATGTCCTTCTCCAGGGACTGGTCTAATGTTCAAAGTACATGAGACGAAGGCTCACCATCCTCATTTATTCTTTTTTTTTTTCTATGTAATAATTAAAAAAAATATATATAAATGAATGTGAAGACATGTACATATTCAACAATCAATGAATATATTTATACATTAAAAACAAAAACAACCCTGTTGCTGTCAAGTCAGTTCTGACTCTTGGTGACTCCATGTGTTACAGACTAGAACTACTGCATAGGGTTTGCTTGGCTGTAGTCTTTGCAGAAGCAGTTTGCTTTTCTTCCAAGGAACTGCTGGGTAGGTTCAAACCACCAACCTTTAGATAAGTGGTCAAGCACTTAAGCATTTGCACTGCCCAAGGACTTTACGTTTATACATAGCATGTCACAAATTCTGACAGTTCAGAGAGGGATACAACAAAAGTTCACTTTCACTCTCCTCTACCCTATGCCTCTTTCTACAATTGCTCTCTGCTAGGAGTTTGTGTTATTATTATTATTATTATTATTATTGTGATTTGGGTGAAAATTTACAGAGCAAATTCACTTTCCATACAGCAGTTCACATATACTTT
>NW_006921633.1:13914021-13916416 GCF_000298275.1 Orycteropus afer afer
TTTTTTTCTCCAAATGACTTCGAGTTTTGTTCCACATTGTTCTCCCTCTCTATCCAGGATCTCCTACATAGATCCCACTCCGAGTTGTTGACAGTGGTAGTTGGGCACCTTCTAGTTCTTCTGGTCTCGTAGTTGTATAGGCTGAGGATTGCGTGGTGTACCAGTCGTGAGGACTAATTGTTTCCATGAATTTTTCGTTTTCTTCATTCTTTTTTGCTCTGGATGAGGAGAGACCCATCATTGTATCTAGATGGCAGCTTGCTAGCTTTCAAGATCCCAGTTGCTACTTGCCAAAGTAGAAGGTGGAACAATGTTTTGTGTGCTATGTTATGCCAGTTGAGCTTGATGTTCCCTGCGACTGCCGTCCTCACTTCTAAGGAGCATTCTTATTGTACTTCTTCCAAGATGTTGTTGTTGTTCAGTGCCGTCGAGTCGGCCCCGACTCATAGCGACCCCTCCTGGGGTTTCTGAGGCAGTATCACTACGGAAGTAGATTGCCCAACAGATTTGCCCCTTCTTCTGGCACGCCATGACGTACTCAATATTCTTTGCCAACACCATATTTCAAAGGCATCAGTTCTTCTTTGATTTTTCTTATTCATTGTCTGGTTTTCCAATGCAGATAAGGCAATTGAAAATACCATGGCTTGGGTCACGCACACTTTAGTGCTCAAAGTGACGTATTTACTTTTGATCACTTTAAAGAGGTCTTTTGCAGCAGATTAGACCAGTGCAATACACTGATTTCTTGACTCTTGATTCCATGTGGATCCAAGTACAATGAAATCCTTGACAACTTCAACCGTGATGCTACTTATTGGTCAATTGTGAGAATTTTTGTTTTCTTTATATTGAGGTGTAATCCATATGGAAGACTATAGTCTTTGATCTTCGTTAAATGCTTCAAGTCATCTTCACTTGCAGCAAGGTTGTGTCATCTACGTATTGCAAATTGTTAACGAGTCTCCTCCAACGCTGGTGCCACGTTCTTCATGTAGTCCAGTTTCTTGTATTATTTGCTGAGCGTACGGTTTGAGTAAGTGTGTGAAATCATGCAGCATTGATGCATACCTTTCCTGATTTTAAACCACACAGTATTGCCCTGTCTATGAACAGATTCCATAATTAAGTGTTCTGAAATTCCCACTCTTCACAGTGTTATTCAAATACCTTTTCAAAGTTAGAAAAAACACAGGTAAACATCTTTTTGTTATTCTCTGTTTTCAACCAAGATTCATATGACATTAGCAATGATATCCCTTGTTCTACATCCTCTTGTAAACCCAGCTTGAATTTCTGGCAGTTCTGTTGATGTACTGCTGCAACTGTTTTTGAATTGTCTTCAGCAGAATTTTACTTGCGTGTGATATTAATGATATGGTTTGATAATTTCTGCATTCTATTGGATCACTTTTCTTTGGATTGGGTACAAATATGGATCTCTTCCAGTCCATTGGCCAGGTAGCTGTCTTCCAGATTTCTTGGAATAGATGAATGAGTGCTTCCAGTATTATATCTGATGTGTTTATAGATGGCCAATTCCCAGTAGCCAGGAAATGATACTTTCTGCTTTTCATTCTTTGGCATTTTAAAGCAGGTTTTATTGTCCAAATGCCTTACTATAATGTGATTAATATGTACATTGCATACCAGAATGTTCCTTAAAACTGTTGTAATCACTTCTAGAGTGTGGTCAAGTTCTGTCTGAGTGGCCCTGTGGTGGTTTAGTGGTTCAGAGCATGAACTTGGACTCAATCAGGCTAAGATTTTTGTTTTTAACTCGAAGTATACCATTTAGTGAAGTATGTAAAATGCACTCATACTTGGTATACAGCTCATGAATGTATGTCCACCTTCCTGATCAAGATATAGACCATTTCCAGCCCTCTAGAATGTTCCCCTTTCCAAGTAGGATGTATTGCTTAAAGGGAGATGTTACTCTTACTTATATTATAAATTGACTTTGTCTGTCCTTGAACTTCATATAAATGGAATGCTACAGAATCATGCAGTCTGTAGTCTTTTGTGAAACAGACTTGTTATTTACAAATGACATAAAGCCCACTCTATCCCATATATGAGGAACTCTGAAGGTGTAGTGCCTAAGGCATTTGACTACTAACCAGAAGGTTGGTGGTTCAAACCTATCAGCCACTCTGTAAAAGGAAAACTGGGCAATATACTTCCATGGAAGTACATTGGAAACCCAATGAGGGTCGCTATGAGTCGAAATTGACTCTATGGCAGTGGGTTTTTTTTTTTTTTTTAAATCCCATATGTATTTCTGGGAATATTAATGTGATGATAAACCAATTTACAACATTAGCTTCCTGTTCTCTTTCATTTCTTTTAAAAGGGATAACTAAAGGAACTATGGGAGCTCTGGTAGCATAGT
>NW_006921633.1:13916516-13937394 GCF_000298275.1 Orycteropus afer afer
AGCTGCTCAGTAGTATGCTTATATTTTGAGCAAGCAGCATGGTCTCTTTTATTTTGGCAGCACACATATTTCTTGTCCAGTAGCCAGAGAAAGCTATGTTAATATTTCACCTCTTCTTTAAGTTTCATCTTGGTTGAACAATTCCCCCTTTAATAGAACATCTAGATGAAAGACCAGAACATCATTGCTTTGGGGATATGTTTGTGAAATCCGTATGATTTATTTTGATGTTAAGATAAATTTAACTAAAAACAGCAATTCTCAGGTAACTATAAATAACTTGTTGAAATTTAACCAGCATTTAAGAGGGCAAGAAGAGGCAGGAAAGGAATCTGAGAGATGGGCCTAGGGGAAAAGGAGAAGCCATTCTACTTGCTTTGTGCTGTTCGGTACAGTGCATTGTCTTCTGAGAGTAGGATGGTTCCTGACTCTGGACAAGAGAGGCATCCCAGGGGCAGCCCAGTTTAATTGGATACTCAGTGTGTGTGTGAGGATTGGTTCCTGGCTGTTAGTGGTTGGTGTCCTGGAGCTGAGGCCTTCCAGTTCTTTTCGCATCACAGAGCACTCATGGGGTTAGGGTATAGGCCTTGCCCCTCAGGGTTGAAGAGAGTGGGATCTTGGCTCACCTGGAACTCATTCAGGTTGAAAGCTTTGCTTTTTGGGGATCCCCGTACCTAAGTCTTGAAACTACCTCTTCAGGGCTTTCAGGGGATCCTGGGTACCTGGAGGAAAGGCTGGAATCCATGCAGTGGTTAGCTCTGACTGACGGAATTCAGGATGTCCTCACCAAGGAGGAGGGAGGATTTGAATTTAGTCCTTCAAGAAGAAGGAATTCCAGGACTTGGAGGCCCCATGTAGGGGTGAGAACCTTAGATAACCCTGGAACCTTATGCTCAGGAGGTTTGGGGGAGGAGATCTGAGAGTGGCAGGGATTGGAGCCTTGATCAGGGCTTTATGAGAGTGCTTGAGGACAACAGGGATACCCACCTCCCCTCCCTTCCCAGTGATCCAGCCGTGCAGCTCCATGCTTGTCTTCATGTTTAGCAGGTTGGGATGGATTGGGATGGGTGGCCCATCTGGGTTCCTGATACCTCTCTCTATTCTCCATTTGGGAAGCCTTCTTGGAGCTAATTTACTTTGTAAAATGATACCTCAGTAACCACAATTCAGGCCTTAACACACTTCCTGACATGGATAAGCCCCTGGTAAATTGGTGGGCATTGGGGTATGCAATTATTAATTTGTCATGCTATAAAAAGGGAATAGGAGCTCTGGTAGTGTAGTGCCTGAGGCACTTGACTGCTAACCAGAAGGCTGGTGGTTCAAACCCATCAGCCACTCCTTGGAAGGAAGGTTGAGCAATCTACTTTTGTAGTGATATCGCCTCGGAAACCCAAGAAGGGGTCGCTATGAGTCGGGGCCGACTCGACGGCACATAACAACAACAAAGGAACTATATTCCTGTTTGTTTTAATAAGCTGTTTGTTATAAAAGTTATGTAGGTGTTCTATTGAAAGTTAGATGCCAAATCACTTCGTTGATATCACATTTAGCTTAAATAAGATGGATATTTTGATACTGTATTATTTTTAATGAGATTTTCTCTCTAGGTTGTGAAACGACATTCACTGAAATATCCTATTCAGAGCTGTTTGGTCACCTGTGATGGGAGCTGTTGTGCCATATGCAGTGATGAGAGCTAGTTTGTGCTCAGTTATGAAGTTGATAGAAGAGTTTACTTTAGATAAGAAGCACCAGCAAATGCCCAAGATGCTCAGAATAGCAATTACTGCTTTTTGTTTTGTGAAGTTTATTTCAGAAGTGAAAGTACAAGGCCAAATGTTAATTGCATACTTTAGACAAGCCATTTAAAACATCTTCAGCTTTTTGTGATCTCACTGTACAGGTGGCATTAATATGTCCAATGGGCTCATGTCTCCAGAGCTTATTTTCTGTCGGATACTTTTTTAATTTGAGTTCTCATTCTTTAAGTGTAATTTGGGTGGCACTTTGACATTTTTATTTGTGAACAAGCCTTTCATGTTTATTTAGGGAAAAAAAAAAATGATGTGCTATCTCTTGACACTAGGAGCTCTGGTAGCGTAGTGCCTAAGGCACTTGACTGCTAACCAGTAGGCTGGCAGTTCAAATCCAAGCCACTCCTCGGAAGGAAGGTTGGGAAATCTACTTCTGTAGTGATACTGCCTTGGAAACCCAAGGAGGGGTTGCTATGAGTCAGGTCTGACTCGATGGCAAATCTCTTGACACTGAATATTGTTAACTATTTGGTATGGTTCTTTCTAGGTGCTTTTTTTGGGGGGGGGGGGCATCTGTATACTTCTAGAATGACCTTAGTAAAAACATATGCTAACACATTAGGCCAATTCACGCAGTTTTTATGGGCCTGCTAAAAGAACCTGAAAAACAAAACAAAAAAACAAAACTCATTGCCCCGAGTCAGATCTGACTCATAGCGACCCCTCCTTGGGTTTCCAAGGTGGTATCACTACAGAAGCAGATTGCCCCATCTTCCTTCTGAGGAGTGGCCGGTGGGTTTGAACTGCCAGCCTTCTGGTTAGCAGTCAAATGCCTTAGGCACTATGCTACCAGAGCTCCAAAAGAGCCTGAAAGAGAGGCTAAAGGCTTTGAAGGCCTGGGTTCGAATCCATCCACACTCTGAGCCCTACCCTTAGGGTACCAATGTCGGAAATGCTGGGCAAGCTCACCCCTGAGGCTCCCTCAGAGATCCTTGGCCTTCAGGTTATATAAGAACTGGGACAAAAAACCCTGTCCTTGTGTGCCACTTCCCCCCCCCCCCTTTTAATTGTAGTGAAAATGTACATGATGACACATTAGCCGATTCAACAATTTCTACATGTGTAATTCAGTAACTTTGATTATAATGCAACCATTCTCACTACTCTTTTCCAAATTATTATGCCACTGTTAATATAAACTCATGCCTTCAAGCAAAAATTCTCCCTTTCTTCCACCCTCCCGCCCTGGTGACCACTCATAAGCTTTGGTTTCTGTATGCTTATTTCATATAAGTGAAGGCAGGCACTGTGCTGCTCTCTGTGTGAATTCAGAGGTGGCTCAGGCACGTATCCTGCCCTCCAGGTGGTAGCAGTCTGGTGGAGACTCTAACCAGGAGGAGAAGTAAGCAAAGTCAGGAGACACCAAAGGATAGGGGCAGAGAAAAGAGAGCAGATGCCATCAAGAGATTGCCTGCTGAGAAGATAGAAGATAAATAGGTGCGAGATGTTGGTTTGAAGTGCAGGTTGCTTGGTGGCCGGGTAATAGGACACAGGTTGACCCTGTGAAGAAGTGGTACTTGATGGTTGTAGAGGCACTGGGGGAGCCATTGAATGTTTTTTGTGGTGGAGAGGATGTAATAACACGGGACAGACTTGAGTTTGGGGTGATGACTTGAGCCGGAAAGGTGGACAGTAGCCCCGGATCATTGTATGGCTAGCTAAACCCTAGCTCTCTGCTTTCTTTTTCCCCAAGACCCCCAAACAGTCTTTTAGCAAGAAGTCAGAGGGATCCTTTAGAAACTGAAATTACTGCTACTTAGAATAGATTCCACTGGCTTCCTGTCTCTTTCAGAGTAAAAGCCAAGGTTCTTTTGTCACCTACCAGCTCCTTTTCTGATCTGCCCTCCTCTGCTACTCTCCTCTTTGCCAGTTCACTCCAGCACAACCCCTCACCCTGAGTTGTTCAGGAACAGACCAGCCACTTCCCTTCCTCTGGCCTTTGCACTGGCTGTTCCCTTTACCTGGAATTACACCCCACTCCCAACCCTCAGGTATCTGGCCTTTCTTAGAGAGACTTTCTCTGACTGCCCTGTTTAAAAAGCAACTTTACCCTTAACCCCTTAACCTTACTTATTTTTGTCTTAACACTTTTGAACCTTAACATTGACCTCATTGGTTTTAAGCTTGTCTGTTTCTTGCCACGAAATATAAAACTCTATGAAGTCAGGAGGTTTTGTCTGTTTTACTCACTGTTCTATTACTGGGACTTAGAACACTGCTCAGCACATAATGCCAAAAAACCCAAATACAGTGCCATCGAGTGGGATCCAACTCATAGTGACCCCTCCTTGGGTTTCCAAGGCAGTATCACTACGGAAGTAGATTGCCCAACCTTCCCTCCTAGCAGTGGCTGGTAGGTTTGAGCCACCAGCCTTCTGGTTAGCAGTCTTAGGCACTAGGCCACCAGAGCTCTTAGGCACATAATAGGTGCTTGATAGATATTAGTTGAATGAGGCCCCTTGGTTAGTCTTGGTGGTAGAAAAACTCAAACCAGGGCAGGGATGGTATAGGAAGGAGTGAAGTAAGAATGTGTATGTTATTTGAAAGGGCATGAGAGATAAAAAGACTATGGTGGGTGGGATGGGATTTGGAAACCATTAAGAAAGGTGTGGAGGAGGTGATCTGCAGATGTAGGTGCCTTGAGACTTTTTTGCATATGACATCTTGGAGGCTACAATCTTTTTTTTTGTTTTTAATTGTGATTTGGGTGAAGATTTACAGAACAAATTCACTTTCCATACAGCAGTTCACATACACTTTGTTCATGACATTGACCACAATTTACCACAGTGCAACACCTCCCCTCCCACTTCCTCCTAATAATTACCTCTTCCCTGTGTCTATCCCTCCATGCCCTCCTGCCCCCTGAACTGTCTCCCGGTGCATAAGCAGCCCTTATTTCTCCCATGATTGTTCTCTCCAAGGAGTGTATCTGCCTGAGGTAAATGTTCAACTCATATGCCTGTCTTTTGCTTGGCTGGAAGCCACAGGTTCAATTCCAGACCTGACGGGTGGCTAGGGGCCATAGTCTCAGTGGTTCCACCAGGCTCTATTGGACCAGCAAACCTGCCCCCCCCCCTTTTTTTCTCCAAATGATTTTGAGTTTTGTCCACCTTGTTGTTCTTCTCTACCCAGGATCTTATATAAATCCCCTTCCAAGTGGTTGACATTGGTAGCTGGTCTGGTCTCATGGTCATATAGGCTGCAGATTGGATGGTGTACCAGTTGCTAGGACTGATTGTATCCATGAATTTTTGTTTTTCTTCATTCTTCTTGGCTCTGGATGGGGAGAGACCCATCATTGCATCTAGATGGCAGCTTGCAAGCTTTTAAGATCCCAGTTGCTACTCGCCAAAGTAGGAGGTGGAACAGTGTTCTGTGTAGTATATTATGCCAATTGAGCTTGATGTCACCTGCGACTATGGTCCTGAGCCCACAGGTTCAACTGCTTGGTCCCTCTGGGTAGCTGGCTGTGACCAAGCAGTGACTACCACCTTGGGAGGCTACAATATCTTGAGAGAGGCCAGGGTACTGGAGTGTGAGGTGAGGGATGAGCCGTCACCCAGCAATAGACTTACAGACTCTAGAGAATGCCTGTTTTTGGGGGTAGGGCTGGAAGTAAAGGCTGCCAATCTGCGAGAGCAGGAAGAGAATCTGGCTAGAGGGTGGTCTTGAACTTGGGGTGGGGTTGGAGGTGATAGACAACAGTGTTGGGTCCCCTGGGAAGTCAGGAGAGTGCAGGACTGTGAAGATTCTAGAGGGGGAAAAGGACTGGGAGGATGACAGAGAAGGAAAGAGAAGCATGTCTCTGGAGCCACTGGGCACGATGAGGAGCTTTCAGGTGGAAGAGAGTGAAGTTATTGGCACTTGACCCCAGGGGAGCAGCAAGACCTCCTGGGGGACAGAGTGATCCTGTAGAGGGGAAGCTGGCCATTGCGGAGGCCTTGAAGGAGGTTTTGGTCCCAGAACTGACATCAAATATTTTTGTAACCTTGGCAACCTACTTGACTTCTGTTTACCTCACTGCAAAATAGGATAAAACCTGCACAGCCAACTTATGTGTTTATTGTTGGAATCAAATGGAATTGGGGCTGTGAAAATGCTAACACTCCACTATGTATCAGAAACTTGCTAAGACCTAGAATTTGTGCTTTAGAATTCCATGTTGTTTCTTTTCTTTGAAAAGCACTTAACATCCAAATGCTTCTCTGAAGTACTTTTGTGTTTCCATGTAGTAGCACAATCGTGTTTAAGAAAAATTCCCTTCAAGTCTGGTTGATGATGCTTTTGGAATCAAATATATTTGTCCAACATTGAAAGGCTCAAAATGAGTTTGTTATAAATGCCGTCATTTCTAATTATTTGACATTTGGATAATATAATGAGATATATTTTACATTTATTATTTTTTATGGCTTTTATTCTTACAAGTCATTGAGATGCATCCATTTTATTTTCCTTCTCTCCCTTTATCACATAAGGAATTATTTTCTTTAAATGAGCTTGAAATATCTCTCATGAATACTATTTTTAGTGGAACGTTTTTCTCCTTTTCATTTTTTTCCTCAATGGAACAATTTTTTGAAGAAACTCTGTAATGGAAATTTTCAAGGAGACCTTCACCCATTTCAACTAGAGCATGGTCACCCTTCATCCCAACCCCACTTGGAACTAGGGGCCTGTAGACTGCACTCTTCAGAGTGGAGAGGAAGGGCAACCCTGGACCTACAGGTTTGGGAATTGTTAATGTAGAGAAAGAAGCTCTGGGAGTGGATTGGATCACTCATGGGGAGAGCAGTAGGTGGAGGCTCAGGATCACTGAGGTCCCTGATGTTGCCACCATGTACATGATAGCCATAAATGATGTATGTGTATGTCACATTCACAAACATGCTTAAAATTAAGGTGATTTAAGTAGATTTATAATTACTCGGTAAAAGAGGCCCAATTTATAAGCTGCTCAGTAGTATGCTTATATTTTGAGCAAGCAGCATGGTCTCTTTTATTTTGGCAGCACACATATTTCTTGTCCAGTAGCCAGAGAAAGCTATGTTAATATTTCACCTCTTCTTTAAGTTTCATCTTGGTTGAACAATTCCCCCTTTAATAGAACATCTAGATGAAAGACCAGAACATCATTGCTTTGGGGATATGTTTGTGAAATCCGTATGATTTATTTTGATGTTAAGATAAATTTAACTAAAAACAGCAATTCTCAGGTAACTATAAATAACTTGTTGAAATTTAACCAGCATTTAAGAGGGCAAGAAGAGGCAGGAAAGGAATCTGAGAGATGGGCCTAGGGGAAAAGGAGAAGCCATTCTACTTGCTTTGTGCTGTTCGGTACAGTGCATTGTCTTCTGAGAGTAGGATGGTTCCTGACTCTGGACAAGAGAGGCATCCCAGGGGCAGCCCAGTTTAATTGGATACTCAGTGTGTGTGTGAGGATTGGTTCCTGGCTGTTAGTGGTTGGTGTCCTGGAGCTGAGGCCTTCCAGTTCTTTTCGCATCACAGAGCACTCATGGGGTTAGGGTATAGGCCTTGCCCCTCAGGGTTGAAGAGAGTGGGATCTTGGCTCACCTGGAACTCATTCAGGTTGAAAGCTTTGCTTTTTGGGGATCCCCGTACCTAAGTCTTGAAACTACCTCTTCAGGGCTTTCAGGGGATCCTGGGTACCTGGAGGAAAGGCTGGAATCCATGCAGTGGTTAGCTCTGACTGACGGAATTCAGGATGTCCTCACCAAGGAGGAGGGAGGATTTGAATTTAGTCCTTCAAGAAGAAGGAATTCCAGGACTTGGAGGCCCCATGTAGGGGTGAGAACCTTAGATAACCCTGGAACCTTATGCTCAGGAGGTTTGGGGGAGGAGATCTGAGAGTGGCAGGGATTGGAGCCTTGATCAGGGCTTTATGAGAGTGCTTGAGGACAACAGGGATACCCACCTCCCCTCCCTTCCCAGTGATCCAGCCGTGCAGCTCCATGCTTGTCTTCATGTTTAGCAGGTTGGGATGGATTGGGATGGGTGGCCCATCTGGGTTCCTGATACCTCTCTCTATTCTCCATTTGGGAAGCCTTCTTGGAGCTAATTTACTTTGTAAAATGATACCTCAGTAACCACAATTCAGGCCTTAACACACTTCCTGACATGGATAAGCCCCTGGTAAATTGGTGGGCATTGGGGTATGCAATTATTAATTTGTCATGCTATAAAAAGGGAATAGGAGCTCTGGTAGTGTAGTGCCTGAGGCACTTGACTGCTAACCAGAAGGCTGGTGGTTCAAACCCATCAGCCACTCCTTGGAAGGAAGGTTGAGCAATCTACTTTTGTAGTGATATCGCCTCGGAAACCCAAGGAGGGGTTGCTGTGAGTCAGGGCTGACTGGAAGGCACATAACAATAACTGATGCGCCTCCCAGTTTTTCACTTTCTTGCCATTTTTCCTCCCCAGAGGTGTCAGACCATTGCCTAGCCTTCCTGTTGGTTCCCTTCATTGTTATACTACCACATGAGGGTTCTGCAGAACTTTCCATGATTTTCATGCAGGTATTTAGAAGAGTTGGCCAGGCAAGATGCCTCAGGGCTGCTCCTTTAAGAGATTCCAGATAGGTAGGTTAAGGTGCAGGGAGGGGCTCTTGGAGTCTGAAGCTGGGGTATTTCATGCTTCTTGTACAATTAGCTGCTGACTAGCTCTGGTAGCATAGTGGCTAAAGCACTTGACTGCTAACCAGAAGGCTGGTGGTTTCAAACCCACCAGCCACTCCTCGGAAGGAAGGTTGGGCAATCCTACTTCCATAGTGATACTGCCTCGGAAACCCAAGGAGGGGTCGCTATGAGTCGGGGCCGACTCGACGGCACATAACAACAACAACAACAACAGTTATCCCTGAATCATGGTGACCCCATTCACAACAGAACAAAACACTGACCAGTCCTGTCCTGTAGCCGTGATTGGTTGTGAGTCAGACCATTGTGATCTGTAGGATGTTCATTAGCTGATTTTTGGAAATTGATCACTAGGACTTCTTACCCTGTTTTAGTCGGGAAACTAAAATAGTTCAATATCATAGCAACACCCAAGACTCCACTGACAGGTGGGTGGTAACTGCGCAGAGATACATTGGACGGGAATCAAACCTCTGTCCTCCTACATGGAAGATAGTAATTTTACACTGAACCACCACTGGTTCCACTATGCTGCATAGGGATGTTCTCTTTAAGAAAATCTGTCATTGGAAGTCTTCATACAGACAGCCAAGAAATTGCTAATTCCCAAGACAGTTTATTAAATTAGATAAGATAAATATAGTGTCATTGAGGTTGGTTTAAAATTTAATAGCCACGACTTGCTGTCATTTGTCATATTGTGTGTGTGTAAAGGCCTCAGTTGGATGCATAGTCTTATGGTTTCTGAGGAGGCTTGTGTGTTGTGAAACCTGAAGCTATGCCTCTAGTATTTCAAATACCAACAGGGTCACCTGTGCTGGACAGTTGTCAGCGGAGCTTCCAGACTAAGACTAGGAAGAAGGATGTGGTGGCAATCTAATTCTGATAAATTGGTAACTGAAGACCTTACCAATAGCAGTGAAACATTATCTGATATAATGCCAGAAGATGAGCCCCTCAAGTTGGAAAGCAGACAAAATATACCTGGGGGGGAGCTGCCTTCTCAAAGTAGAGTCAACCTTAATGACATGGGTGGAGTAAAGGTTTTGGAACCTTCATTTGCTGATGTGGCATGACTTAAAATGAGAAGAAACAGTTACAAACATCCATTAATAATCAGAATGTGGAATGTACAAAGTATGAATCTAGGAAAATTGGAAGTGGTCAAAAATAAAATGGAATACCTAGGCATTAGTGAGCTGAAGTGGACAGGTGTTCACCATTCTGAATTGGACAATCATATCGTCTCCTATGCTGGGAATGACAAATTGAGGAGGAATGGTGTTGCATTGATTATCAAAAAGAACATTTCTAGTTCTGTCCTGAAGTATAGTGCTGTCAGTGCCAGGGTGATATCCATATGCCTAAAAGGCAGACCAATTAATACAACTGCTGTTCAAATTAGCACACCAACCACTAAAGCCAAAGATGAAGAAATTGAAGATTTTTGCCAACTTCTGCAATCTCAAATTGATCAGACATGCAATCAAGATACAGTGATAATTATTGATGATTGGCTTGTGGCCTTGGTGATAGAAATGACACGTGAAATTGCTTGATAGAATTTTGGAAGACCAGTGACTTATTCATTGGAAATAACTTTATTCACCCTTACCAGATGGAATACACAGGGATCAAATCGACTATATCTACGGAAAGAGACTAATGAACGGAAAATCGCAATATCATCAATCAGAGCAAGGCTGGAGCATGCTGTGGATCAGTTGCTCACATGCAAGTTTAAGCTGAAGCTGAAGGAAGTTAAAAGAAGCCCATGAAAGCCAAAATAGGACCTTGAGTATGTCCCACCAGAATTTAGAGACCATGTCAAGAATAGATTTGATGCTTTGAACACCAGTGACTGGAGACCAGATGACTTGTGGGATGACATCAAGGGCATCATACACGAAAAAGCAAAAGATCATTAAAAAATCAAAAAGGAAAGAAAAGACAAAAATGTATGTCAGAAGAGGCTCTGGAACTTGCTCTTGAATCTAGAGTAGCTAACGTGAATGGAAGAAATGATGAAATAAAAGAGCCGAACAGAAAATTTTAAAGAGCTCTCAAGATTAAAGAACTAAAGAAAAATTCAAGCCTCAAGTTACAATATGGAAAGCTTTTATGGGCAAAATATTGAATGATGCAGGGGCATCAAAAGAAGATGGAAGGAATACACACCGTCAGTGTATGAAAAAGAATTGGTTGGTGTTCATTCATTTCAGGAGGTAGCATAAGATCAAGAACTGATGGTATGGAAGGAAGACATCTGTGGTGGTTACATTTGTGTGTCAACTTGGCTGGGCCTGCTTGAGTGGCTGGGCAGCTGAATGTAGTTATTCCCTATGGTGAGATTGGTAATAAACTCCATGGTGGAATCTATTGGGGCAGCTGAGTAGCTGCTTTGGGTATGTGGCCTGCTTCCCACATATAAGAAGCAGCTTTGGGAATGGTCTGCAGATTAGAGCACACTTGAACCCTGCATGTAGCCATATCATTGTTCAGCAGCCTGCCATGCTCTGCTGACCTTGGGACTTTCGATGGACTTGAATTAATGGCCTGCCATGTGGTTTGGTAACATCAGGACTGTGCCATTTTATTTGTCGACCTTGGGCTTGTTAGCCTCAGCAGCCGGTAGCTGCCTGAGTGAAGAGATGTCTCTAGCTTCAGTGGGCGAGGAGCAAGAGGCAGAGCTGAAGCCCAAGGTCAAGGGTCTTTCACCTAGCCTCTAGAGCTTGGCATTTTGCACTTGGACTTCTAGCTTCCTGAACTGTGAGAGAATAAACTCCTGTTTGTTTAAGCATCCCATTTGTGGTATGTTCCTGTCAGAGCAGCACTAGGTAACCAGAACAATGTCCAAGCTTTACTGAAGGAACTGGTGAAAAACAAGACTCCAGAATTGACACTCAAAATACCAACTGAGATGTTTCAACAAAAGGATTCAACACTAGAAGTGCTCACTCATCTATGCCAAGAAATTTGGAAGCTAGCTACCTGTCCAGTGACTGGAAGAGATACATAATTGTGCTCATTCCAAAGAAAGGTGATTTATGTGAAAGTTATTGAACAATATCAATATCACAAGTAAAATTTTGCAGAAGAGAATTTAAACACAGCTGGAGCAGCATATTGACCAGGAACCACCAGAGATTCAAGCTGAATTCAGAATAGGATGTGGAAGGAGGGCTATCATTGCTGATGTCAGATGAATCTTGACAGAAAGCAGAGAATGCCAGAAAGATGTTTACCTGTGTTTATTGATTATGCAAAAGGCATTTGACTGTGTGGATTATAATAAATTATGGGTAACATTGCGAAGAATGGGAATTCCAGAACTCTTAATTGTGCTCATACAGAACCTGTGCAAAGACAAGAGGCAGTTGTTCCAACAGAACAAGGGGACATTGAATGGTTTAAAATCAGAAAAGATGTGCGCCAGGCTTTTATCGTTTTACTATACTTATTGAGTCTGTATACTGAGCAAATAATCTGAGAAGATGGACTGTATGAAGAAGAACGTGTCATCAGGATTGAAGGAAGCCTCATTAACAACCTGCAATATGCCGATGGCACAATCCATACTGAAAGCCAAGAGGACTTGAAGCACTTATTGATGAAGATCAAAGCTACAGCCTTCAGTATGGATTGCATCCCAACATCAAGAAAACAAAAATCCTCACAAGTGGACCAATAAGTAACATCATGATAATGGAGGAAAGATTGAAGTTGTCAGGAATTTAATTTTATTTGCACCCACAATCAGCATCCTTGGAAGTAGCAGTCAAGATATCAAATGATGTGCTGCACTGGGCAGATCTGCAAGGGACCTCTTTAAAGTGTTCAAAAGCAAAGATGTCACTTGAGGACCAAGGTACACCTGACCTAAGCCATGGTGTTTTCAGTTAGCTCATAAACGTGCAGAAGCTGGACAATGAATAAGAAAGAAGAATTGATGCCTTTAATTTATGGTGTTGGCAAAGAATATTAAATATACCATGGATATCCGGAAGGATGAACAAATCTGTCTTGGACGAAGTACAGCCAGAATGCTCCTTATGAGCAAAGATGGTTTCGTTTCATGTAGTTTGGACATATTATCAAGAGGGATCAGTCCCTGGAGAAGGACATCATTCCTGGAAAAATAGAGGATCAGTGAAAAAGAGGAAGATTCTCAATGAGATGGATTGTAACAGTGGTTGCAACAATGGGCTCAAACTAGCAGTGATTGTGAGGATGACACAGGACCTGGCAGTGTTTCATTCTGTTGTGCATAGAGTCACTATGAGTCAGAACTGACTTGATGGCACCTCACAACATTTTTAATATGCTTTGTGCATCCAGAATTTGCAGCGTGTTTAAATAACAGTATAGCAATATCATCCTCATTTTTGGAGGCTATCTTTTTATTTTGGAAGGAGCACAAATATAACCTTTTATATTGCCAGAATTTGAGAAATGCTCTCAAATTCTACATTTCTTAAAGATGAGTCTTGCCAAATGTTAATTTAGTAGAATTAGGAAGGGCAGTGGTTGTTTGGCAAGAATTTGTCTATAGTGTACCTTTTGGCAGTGACATAGAGGATTCTCTGTGCCAGGGAAAATGGCATATTGAATTTGATTCCCAAGGGCTTAGCATTAAAATGATTGTTTTGAAAAAGAACATAAAATTTTAAATTTCTATAGCTGTTTGTGGTCAGCTATCACTACCCATGGAATCAAGTGATTTTGGGGAGTCAACTATTAATTTTGTTAATTAGCATTCAGGTTTTTGGTGCATAATTTTGCCATGTAAAATAACACTAATAACTTCCAAAATATCTATATGAAAATATTTTCTTTCTTAATTGATTTCACTAGCTTCTTTGTATATGTTTATAGACATGAATAGCCCACATAACAGATAGCAAATTACCTTCTCTGCTCCCCATGTCTGTATACCAGGATTGCCAAGGCCTTGACTAATGGCCTACCAACTTCAATTAGTATTCATACAAGTTCAGTTTGATAACTTAGTTTATATAATGAGATTCTGTTTATAGCCCAGTACTGTAATTTATGCTTGTATGTTTTTATTAATTTTTAATTGACTTTGTTTTCCATCTCCCCACCCCCTATCCCTTAGGCTTATGTTTGTTTCTAGCTCTATATAATTGTATGCTGACTGTTTCTTGAGAGGCACTGTAGACACTGCTGTCCTGATGAGTGGGGTCTTTGTCTATAGGAATTAGAAAAGGGTATGACCTCTGTGAAGAGAAGTGGCCAGGACTGGTAGACAGCCAGAGACCAGGGAAGGGTCTTCTGCAAAGGTCCTGCATGTGAAATTATTCAAGAGTGGTTTGTCTATCTGCAAAACACCACGTAACGGGGATTAACTTGGAGGACATTATGCTGAATGAAATACGTCAATCACAGAAGGACAGATATTGTATTAGTCCATTATTGTAAAAAGTCAAGGAAAAGTTTATATATGGAAGGAAATTTTGTTTGTTGATTTCCAGGGCTGGGAGTAGAGGGGAGGGGAGGGAACACTGTTAGATAGGTAGAGATAAGTATTGATTTGGGTGAAGGGAAGGACAGTGTATCAAATGTGAGTGATCAACATGGTGGCATTGAGGAAGAGGAAGACATTGAGAGGTACAAATAGCAAAGATGAACCCGCTTGCAAGTACAATAATATGTTGTCAGTGATAGTAAACATTGATCTTTGGGTGGATAGATGGGTGAACAGGCTCAACGATTAGTTATGTCTGTGCAGGGGAGAGTTTGCCCATGACCATGTATAAGGTTGGTAGACAGTGTTTCTACAAGTGTATTTGTATGTTCTTAAGAATTTCCAGGTATATAGTAGAGCTGACAAGGGACAAGGTTGTAGTCACTTCTTGGTCACAGCCAGCTACCCAGAGGGAGCAAGTAGTTGGACCTGTGTGCTCAGGACTGTAGTCGCAGGGGACGTCAAGTTCAACTGGCATAACATACTACACAAGACATTGTTCCACATCCTACTTTGGCGAGTAGCAATTGGGATCTTAAAAGACTGCAAACAGCCATCTAGATGCAATGATGGGTCTCTCCTCATCCAGAGCAAAGAAGAATGAAGAAAACCAAAGATGCATAGAAACAATCACACCACGTGATTCTCAGCCTATATGACTGTGTGACCAGAAGAACTAGATGGTGTTCAGCTACCAATGTCAACCACTCGGAGGGGGATCTATGTAAGAGATCCTGGATAGAGTGGGAGAACAATGTGGAACAAAACCCAAAATCATTAAAAAAAAAAAAGGGGGGGGTGTCCAAATTTGCTGGTTCGATAGAGCCTGATGGAACCCCTGAGACTTGGCCCCTACCTGCCCTTCAGATCTGGAATGGAACCCACTCCTGTGGCTTCCAGCCAAACAAAAAACAATTATATGAGCTGAACATTTACATTAAGTAGATACACTCCTTGGACAGATCAATCATGGGAGAATAGATGGGCTGCGTATGCACAGGGAGGCAGCTCAGTGGGCAGGAGTGCATGGGCAGGAAGGACACAGGGAAGAGGTGGCTATGGAGAGGAAGTGAGAGGAGAGCTGTTGCATTATGGGAAATTGTAGTCAGTGTCATGAGACAAAGTGTATGTGAACTGCTTGTATGGAAGATGAATTTGCTCTGTAAACTTTCACCCAAATCACAATAAAATTGGGGGTGGTTTGTGTGGAATACTAATTGCCTCTGAGTTGGTTATCAGCTGCCAATTACCTGCTAATCAAAGGTTGGAGTTTCATGTCCCCCCCAGAGAGTCCATGGCAGAAAGACCTAGTGTTGTGTGTAGAGAGTGTAAGAGCTTAGACTTGGGGTTGAGGTCCAAGGTCCAAATGCTGACCCCCACCAGGATTAGCTCTGTGACAATAGGCTAATTGTGTCACATCTTTGAGTTTCTTGTAAAAGATTAAATGAGATGAGAACACCCAACATGATAAGATGGGCCAAGGGCATATAGATTAGGAAAACCAGGAAGGAAGCATGTAATGAGGCCATATAAATAAAAACAGGGAGATAATCTATTGAAAAATCAGCCATTGAAAAAACCCTGCGGAACAAGTTCTAATTTGACACCCTTGGGGTCTCCTTGAGTTGCAGTCCTCTCAAGGGCAGCATGTTTGGGTTTTTTATTTGTTTTAAGCAGTGTTGATTAAAAGAAAGATCAAAATATAAAAATCTTCCTTTAGTTAGGTCCTGGCTCCTTCACCATCCCACTCTGTGCTGGGACAGGCACTAGGGGGATAAGTGAACACTATGCCCCATGTCCTTCCTTGATGCTCTCTATGGGTGTGTCAGACATGTTAACAGCTCAGTGTGGTAAATCTGATAAATATGTGTACTGAGGTATGGTTAATAGCAGGGAGGAAGTGATAAAAACAAACCATGGGTGGGAAGGCTCTGTCCTGGGGTAATTGGCCTTTTTAATTTTTATGTCAGTGGCCCAGACTTGAAGCTGTAGCTTGAGAAAAAGGCTTTGTTACCAATAATAATTTTCACTGCCCACTGTATCAGTGGGATCAGGGGGGACAAGGCACTTTACCTCCCTGTGCTTCAGTTTCCTCCTCTGTGAAATATTTGGAGGAGGTGATCCATAGAACCTTGGTAAAGAAATTCTTGCAGCCTCTTTCTGAGCATAAAATCGGGGTACATTTCTATGTGTGAAATGCCTGTACATGGTGTTTTCGGAAAGGTCAAAAAGGGGGAGGGGTGAGATGGCACAGTTTGTGGCTAACACTGGATCTTTGGCAGTGTTCTCTGACACCTTTAGTTGTGCTTTGCTCTCAGAGCCAGGAGACTTGCGTGCTCAAGCAGGCAAGATTTTCAGACTGGTGGGTTCCCTTCAAGGAGCAGTAGTGGTACAATGGTTAAAGCACTCGGCTGCTGACAGAAAGGTTGTCAGTTAGAACTCACCAGCTGCTCCGTGGGAGAAAGATGTGGCAGTCTGCTTCTATAAAGATTACAGCCTTGGAAACCCTATGGGACAGTCTACTTTGTCCTGCTAGACCCGTTATGAGTTGAAATCGACTCACTGACTGACAGGTTTGGTTTCTGGGTTTCCTTCACTGTCAGGCAGTGGTGCTTTTGACAAGAGGAGTGAAGAGACAGCATTTTCACTGTAAACAGCTCTTTGCTATTTGGTTGGGATGTATTACAGTTAGGCCATTTTTAAGCCCCTGCCCACCTTTCATTCTTTGCTATGGATAGCTAACTGATCAAAAAGTAACTCAAAAATCACAAAACAGGCATCTGTAGGGATTCCACTGTGATAATGATGGGAGATGCTTGCATTTCCAGGACATTTCCAGGCCCTGTGGACAGTGGTTTCCAAGCAGGGAGATTTTTTTCTACATTATTTGTTTCTCAAGTTGATTTTTTTTTTTTTTTAATTTCTGATACCCTCTTGCTTTCTATGGAATTGTTTACTTCTTCCTGGGTATCCACAAATGCAATGATTTTAATTCCTTAATTATTTTAAAAATTGCAACTTTATTTAGGGATTCATGGAATTCTCTTTGAACAATGGAGTTGTATAGTGGGCAGTGTAAGAGCTTAGACTTGGGGTCAGGGTCCAAAATCCAAATGCTAATACTACCAGGATTAGCCTTGTGACCTCAGGCTGATTGAGTCACATTGTAAAAGATTAAATGAGATGAGAACACCCGGCATGGTAAAATGGGCAAAGGGCATAAGGAATAGGAAAGCCAGGAAGGAAGCATATAAAGAGGCTGTGTAAATTAAAACAAGGAGATAATCTGTTTTGAAAAGATTTAGAAGGACAGTGTTGAATGTCACTGCCGATAGCCTTTGTTACTTTTCCAAAGGAAATAATAAGACAAGTGCAAACAGATGGACACATGAGGTTGTGTATCACTTTTTCCTGTAGTCAGTGGAAACAAATCACATGCCCATTGGTCAAACCAGTAATCAGTTGCTGTAGAATTGGCTCGACTCATGGTGGCCTCATGCATGTCAGGGTAGAACCAGGATTTTCAGTGGCTGATTTTTGGGAAGGGTAGATCATTAGGCCCTTCTTCCAAGGTACCTCTGGGTCCATGTGAACCTCCAACCCTTGGGCTAACCATTTGCATCACCCATTGGTTAGCTATTTGTAGATGAGTATACCCACAAAACAGAGGGTACAACGGTTCCTAGGTGGCCCAGAGGGTCTGCACTCATCTAGTAACCCAAAGGCTGCCTATTGAAACCTACTCAGTGGTACCATGGAAGATCTCAGTCTGGCGAGCTGTGGCTTCTGTAAAGATTGGGCCAGTCCATTCCAGAGTATATAGAAACTCTAAAAATGAACACGTAAACAAACAAATGCCTCAACACAAAACACAGGGGACATCCACAAAATTTAATAGTATGTGACTATTAAAAATTATACTCTCCTAAAGGAAAGAAAAAGACCCCATAGTTGTATGATTCCATTCATATGAAATGTCCAGAATAAGGAAATCCAATTCATGTGAATAGAAAGTAGATTGGTAGTTGCTTGGGGCTGGAGGGGGAGAGGGACGCAGAGTGACTGCTAATGGGCACGCTTTTACTTTTTCTTTTTGAGGTGATGAAAATGTTAGAAACTTTGATCTTGGCAATAATTATATAACTGAATATATTTATACATTAAATGAATGGATTTTATGGGTATGAATTATAGCTCAATAAAGAATAAAGATAATATTGTAGAAGATTCTGTAATGTTTAGAAAGATACAGTATATTAAGCAAAAAAAAAAAAAAAAAGTGTTATAAACCTGTTGATGTACTGATTCCATTTTAAGTACAGGCATTGAGCATACGTGGTCACTGAAAATGCCTGTTGTTAGTTGCTGTTGAATCTGTGCCAACTCACAGTGACCCCTTGTGTGCAGAGTAGAGCCATAGGGTTTTCACAGCTGTGGCCTTTTGGATGCAGAACACCAGACTTGTCTTCCAAGGTGCTTCTGGGTGGGTTCATACTGCCACCCTTTCAGCGAGTAGTCAAGCGCTTAATCATTGTTGCCACTCAGGGACTACTATGAAGATGCCTAGAAGGCTGTATTTATCAGCACATTCTGTGGCAGGTGGGATTAGGCGCAGTTTGTTTCCTTTTTGGTTCCCCCTCCCCCCCCCAGAGGCAATACATCAGATCCATTATCTGAAAGAATGAATATTCAGTGATACAATTTCAGAGGTTAAATGAATACTCATGTAAAAAGCCCTAGGACAATTCTTGAATAATATCAGTAATAGTTTAATCTAAATTTTTGATGATCTGCTAATTCAGTTGAATCCTAAAGAGGGAGAAAAAAATCAGTGTTTCATTAGAAAGTGGTGGTGGTGTTGTTATGTGCCATCAAGTCGGCCCCGACTCATAGCGACCCCTCCTTGGGTTTCTGAGGCAGTATCACCACGGAAGTAGATTGCCCCATCTTCCTTCCGAGGAGTGGCTGGTGGGTTTGAACCTCCAAGCCTTCTGGTTAGCAGTCAAATGCCTTAGGCACTGCACTACCAGAGCTCCGGATTAGAGAGTGGTAAGGGCAAATTGTTTCAGTTCCTTTCAGTCTTAAAAAGTTAGCAAAAATGACTACCCACTCAACTACACTGATACAACTTTACTGAACTAAGCCAAAAAACCCAAACTCACTGCCATCCAGTTGATTCTGACTCAGCCATTCCCCTTTGGGTTTAAAAACGAAATTCATTACCATCGAGTCGATTAGATTCATAGTGATCCCTCCTTGGGTTTCCGAGGTGGTATCTCTATGGAAGTAGATTGCCCAGTCTTCTTTCCGTGGAGTTGCTGATGGGTTTGAACCACCAACCTTCTAGTTAGCAGTCAGATGCCTAAGGCACTATGCCACCAGAGCTCCTTTTTATTGAACTAGTGTCCTAAAAGATTTATTTTAATGTCCAGTCGAAGGTGTGATCTCATTTGAATTTTACACCCTGTATTTGATGTTTTGTAGATTTTCACAAGGAGGCTTGGTAGTGCAACAACTAAGAGCTCAGTTGCTAACCAACAGTTTGGTAGTTAAAACCTACCCGGCAACTCTGTGGGACAAAAACCTGGCAATGTACTTCCATAAAGATTATAGCCTACGAAACCCTATGGGGGCAGTTCTGCTGTGTCACACGAGGTTGCTATGTGTTGAAAATCAACTTGAGAGTACCCGATGACAGTAGCAACAGGCTTTCACATTTTATGGGGTCAGGCTGATTCTGTTCAAGCCAGAGAGAGATGTTGGAGGGAGAAGCAAATGTGGTGTGAGTCCTTCTGTGCTTCTGTGAGTCCTGGTCCGGAATCAGTCAGCCCAAATACCTTTGTGCCTTTCAGAGCTGCATTAGAAATCTGACAATAGCCAATACTACTCGGGTCTGAACTGAAGCTGCTCTACAGAAATTAAATCTCAGTGGACACAAAGTCAGCTATATTTGTGATCAATATGGACATCCAGTCTAGAGCTTGTTTTTTCTTTATTTTCATATTTCTTGGTGATTTTGTCTATTTTATTTTTATTTTAAATAGAAGGAATATGAAAGAAAACACATTCCTACGATCTGTCTGACAGTAGCACTTGTTCACTTGGATGCAGGCATGGCTCATCCACTTCTGAGCAGAAAGGCCCTGGGCCCCACCAGCTCCTGCCTACCCTGTCCAGTGTGGCTCTTAACTGCCTGCACACTGGCTGTGTGGTGGATACCTACTGGCTCTGCCTGCAAACACCATACCCCACCCCATGGCTTGCCACCCTGCTTTTCCCCATGTTTCTGAAATCCACCTGTTTGAAACCCGTTCTGTTCTTACTTCATCTCCTCCTGTCAACTGATGGGATCACTTGTATTTATTTCCTGTCTCTGCCAATTTGATGTACAGGAATCATGTTTAAAAGCTCTTTTTAGCCCTTACTCCAGTATTAAAAGATCAATGTTTGTGGCTGGAGATGACTTTGATTTGACGACAGAGATATCGACCACCATGTGGCAGTTATTAATTACTGTGCGCTTCAACTCCTGAGGCACCCTTCACTGCCTGATCAGGAAAATGAACGTGGGCCCACTGTATATTTTTCCTTTGCCAGCTGTCAGTTGATGGCTCTGAAGAGCAGGAGGGAAGGCTTTCCTTCCTGGTTTTCATGCCTCTTATCTTTGTCCATGTGTGTCTCACCAGGCTTCTGGAAAGCCTGTTGTTTCTTTCCACTTGGAGCACAGCTTCCCCAGAATTTGGCCGTTCTCTGCTTACTCCTCACTTTCAGCAAGCAAAGTTGTATCGTCTGCATATCTCAGGTTGTTAATAATTCTTCCTCCAATCCTGATACCACGTTTTTCTTCATATAGTCCAGCTTCTCAGATTATTTGCTCAGCATATAGATTGAATAAGTGTGGAGAAAGAATA
>NW_006921633.1:13938721-13965517 GCF_000298275.1 Orycteropus afer afer
GGGCAGTGTTTCGTTCTGCTGTGCATGGGGTCGCTATGAGTCGGAAACGACTCAACGGCACTTAACAACAACTGCTTACTCCACCTCTGGCACCAGTGGGGAAACCAGGAATTTGAGGCAGAGCAGGTCTGTGCCCAGCCCAGGTTGCTTCCTATACTTTCTCTTTGGCCCTGCATGTGTGCAAACGAGGCCACAGCACTGGCTAAATAATGAGCTGGCCCCCCAGTCGTTGTCCAGAGCAGCTGCTTGGAGATAGTCCAGGCTGAGCCACACAGAGGAGTGCTAAGTTCCTGCAGGGGGAGGCCTCTCTCTTCCTGGCTCCATCAGCACCTGCAGCAGTACCCCAATTCCCACGTGCTTCTGATTTCCTCTGTGTCCCAAGTTCCTCTGCACATCTGCTCATCAGTCTTGGCTTGCCTGTGTCCCACAGGTTTGTTTCCTGAGGTCCTCTTGATGGGGTCACTCTGTTCCAGGCCTGATGCCTCATTGTCATCTGACTGTGACACGCTCACCTGCCAGCCTCAGCTCAGCATTTGTTTCCCACAACCCAACAGTGTGTGTCAGGACTCTTGCTTGACCCCCTCTGCCACCCACCAGCCTTGCTCACCTGCAGCCCAGCTATGCTTTCTTGTCACCTGTCAACTAGCTGTGGCATGGGCATCCAGGAACTTTCCAGCATCCATAACTTCTTATTTTATTTATTTTTTTATTGTGCTTTAGGTGCACGTTTACAGAGCAGGTTGTTTTACATTCAGCATTACATTTAGTTTCACTTCCCATTTACCATCCCCAATCCTAACCCAATCTCCTTCCCTCTCTGCCCAGTAACCCCCCTCCCCTTGTGCCCCTCATAGTTATGCACTCCTGTGTGTCCTGCATTTCCTCCATCCAAATGTTGCCCCTCTGGTGCCCAGTCTGTTGCCACCAGATCACCCCTTGATTGTTCCAAGGGATGCATCACCCTGAGTTGATTGGTCTGCATGTCCATCTTGTTTACTATTGGGCTGAGAGCCAGCCCCTGGGAGTGAGTTTTTTTCCAGGCCCAGAATGTTTCCCAGGGCCATAGTATTGGGAGTCTCACCAGACTCCATCCAACCAGTAATTCTGGTCATTACTGAGTTTTTGGATTTTGTTCCACGTTTTTCCTCCCACTCTATCCAGGATCTCCAGATATGATCCTTTCCTGAGTGGTTGGCATTGGTAGCTGGGCACCATCTAGTTCTTCTGGTCTCAAGGGCCATCATGTCCTAGGGCTGATTGCTTCTAAATGCCCTTGGTTTTTCATTTTGCACTCTTCTTCACTTCCAACAATCGGAGACCATTACCTGCATCTTAGATGGCCGCTTGAGAGCTTTTAACACCCCAGTCGCTACTCACCAATGTTGGATGAGGAACAAGACTTTTACGTATTTTGTTGTGCCAATTGAGTCCGGTGTCCCCCAGTACTATGGTCGTGAGTCGGTAGATCCATTGTAAGATTAGCCTCTGCTGAATCTATCCTTCTTGGTCTAGAGTATAATCCTGTTCACTGACCCCCATGTGAACTTCTCAGATGTTTATGTGTTTATCTGTAGCCTGGTGTTTGGTGTTAATGGTAATGCAGTATTGTGGATATACTGGTTGGTATTAGTGTCTGTCGTCTATGTCTTACGTGCACAATTCGGTGTCCTCCCTTTTCCTAATGATCACAGACTCTTTCTGTATACATCCTTCCCCTTACCCACGTCAGCGTGTGGCCCCCAACTAGCCTGAAATTAATCCCTCCCCTTCCTTCTCCATCCCCGTAACCTACAAAGTGAGTTCCCTTTCTTAAGCAAACCTTTCTTTGTCTTTCCATCTATAACTTCTTCAAGAAGTTCTAAACCCTCCTTCCAAATTTGTGTTTTTTTGGGGGTACCGTTCATCACACGTAGGGTACCCTTTAGAGTTCTTGTTCCGTTTTATCATTACTCATTTATTGTTGCTTGGAGTTCTAGGTGGTGCAAACAGTTGCTTACTAAAAGGTTGAAGCTCAAGTCTATCCAGAGGGACCTGGGAAGAAAGGGCTACCAATCTACGTTTTTTGGGGGGAAAAACAGCCATTGAAACCCTGCACACACAGTTCTACTCTGATACACATGGAGTTGTAATGAGTCAGTGTTGACTCAATGGCAACTGGTTTTTTGTTGCTTAATAATTTGATACATTAATTACACACACATACACACACATATAAATTTACATATTATATATAAAGTTACACACACACAATTCCTCTGCTTAAATTGCTGTGTGGTTTCTGACTTCTTATAGGGTTTTCTCAGGGGGCTCACCGAGTGCCGTTGTGTGTCCTGGAGGTCAAAATAGAAACATTTACTGAGCCATGTAAAGGCTCTTAAAAATATAGGCAGCAAGGGCTTCCAAACATATTAAGCTCCAAGCAAGAAAGCTGCCAGAATTGCAGCGTTTCTTTTCTAAAACGATTGTCATTTTTAAGGTAAGGAGATACCTCCAAGTTGCACCTCTATACCAGGGACTGCTCCTTTAAGCACCTTTACCTTATCCCTCTGCTCTTGATGGCTTTGGTAGGGTAACAACTGCTTAAGATCCTTGCATCTTGAGGAAGGACATGCCTTCCTGGAGAGCATCTACTTCTTCCAGATTAGTTTAAGCCCCTACCTCCCAGAAGTTAGGCCATCCTCTCCTGGGCATGTTGGGCCACACTTGGGCATCTGTCCTGAGCAAGGGCTTCATCTGCATCACAGTTATCCCTGCACTTGGAAGAGGTGGGAAGAAGAGTTGGCTTAGGGCTACTGCAGGAGGAGGGATGGAACTCTCACCTCGAAGCACTGTTGAAATCCACACATTATGGATTCTTACTTCCCACACATCTGCATCCACCAGAATGCTCCATAAAAGCTTATCAAAGTGGATGTTGCCTTTAATGGGTCTAGGGCTAACTGTGGGAGATGAGACTTTATGTCACTTACTTTGGACAAGTTATCAGAAGGCCAGTCTTTAGAAAAGGAAATCATGCTTGGTAGAGTCAGCAAAAAAAAAAAAAGGAAAACTCCCAATGAGATGCATTGACACAAAGCCTGCAACAATGGGCTCAAACAGCAACTATTGAGGATGGAATAGGACCAGGCAGTGTTTCATTCCGTTGTACATAGAGTCTCTGAATTGGAACCGACTGGACAGCACCTAACAACAAAGGCAAGAGTAACATGACCTGAGAGGTTTTTTTTTTCTTTTTTTGGTATTCTTTTTGTGTGTGTGTGTGTGTGTGTGTGCTTTAAGTGCAAGTGTACAGAGCAGAGTTTGTTTTACATTCAATCTTTTGTGTACATTTAGATTCACTCCCCATTTACCATCCCCAACCCTAATCCAGACCTGAGAGGTTTAAATCCCTGTCATCATTTGCTAAATTTTAGGATATCTCTTTCCTTCCCCCCTTTTGTTAAAAGGTCTGTGTGTATTTATTTGAAGAATAAATTTAGTCATTATTTGAAGTTAATGAATACCATGTGAGAAAATCACCTACAGTGGGCTTTGGAGGAATCCTATCCAGTGGGGACCAAAACATGTCCTGCCAGACACTTTGATGTATTGTGTTGCCTGTGGGGATGTATATAGACTCATTATATGTGCCTTTCTCCTTTAATTTTGAACATGAAAGGTAACACTAATGAACTGGGAGTCACATTCCTTGAATTTAGGTGATAGTTGTTCCATGACTTACAGACATGTTTCTCAGCTAAATACCAGCCTCTCGGTGAGGAGTTCTGGGAGTCCTGAGGTTCCCCGGCCCTGCCCTGGCAGGAATCCAGCCAGGCTTCTTGCTCCAATTTAGGGAAATGCTGTAGGTGTGGCCACTCTTCTGGTCCCACTGAGCTGCTGCACTCACTCTCATTACCTTGCCATCTGCCTTGAGTGCTGGGAGCTGTTCTCTCCCCTAGAACCACTTAGCTGCAAACTGTCCCTGTCTGGGTTTATCTGAGCAGAACCTGGAAAGGGCTGGCAGGGTTCAGGCAGCAGATGGGAACAGAGGAGGAGGGAAGGATTTAGGTAAGCCGCTCTCACCAGGCTCTTGGAAGGATGGAGAACAGGGGGCAGGCAGAACCATGCACTGGTTCCTCAGAGAATACCCACTCCCTCCCACTATATGGCAATGAGCTTGGATTCCATCTCTCTTTGAGGATGTGTGTGTCCTAATGCACAAGACAGCAAGAAACAGGACACTCTACCCTACCCCAACCACCACCACCAGGACAAGGGGCTGCTAACTCCCACTCTCCCTCTTTAGTTGAGTTCAGGAACCTGCGTTTCCAGCCCCCATGTCTTCACCTGATTGGGTAGAGGTGGTTTAGCCATTTGATTTCATGTTTATTACAAGAAAGTTTATTGTGCAGTTTATCTTTAACCTTGGTGCTTGGGGGAGAGTGCAGGGCAATCACAGGCGTGGATCAAACTTGGGTGTGATTATTGGCTCAGTCTCACTAGGTGTTGGCAGGCATTATCTGCCTAACTTGTCTGAGGCCCTTGGAGAGGTTTGTGGGTGGGTGGGTGGGTAGGGGAGGTTGCTAGGCCCTGTCTGAGAGTTTTGTGTGAGTGTTCACAGCCGTCTACCACACTAGGTAGTAACAAGTCCCTGAGCAGTGCTTTGCTCTCTGAATTGGAGGGAACTTCTGGGGTTATCCAGTTCAGTAGTTCCTAGTCTGTAGTGTCTATAAGTCGTTCAACAACTACCAGCTAAATTCAAGGAATTTGACTCCTGTTTCATTAGTATTATTACCCTTCATGGGATTGTTTGGTATTTTCAGTATTTCAGAACCCTAAAGAAAACTGGAGGGGCTGGTGGTTCAGTGGTAGAATTTTCACCTTTCCTGAGAGAGACCTGATTGGGTTCCCAGTCAGGTCACCTCCTGAGCAGCTGCCACCTGTCTGTCATTGGAGGCTTGTTTGTTGCTTGGATGCTGAACAGGGTTTCAGCGAAGCTTCCAGACCAAGATAGGCTAGGAAGAAAGGTCTGAAAAACAGCCTATTAGTAAACTAAAGTCTCAAGAAATTGACTTCTTCAAGGTCATATCATAGAGAATGTCTGTATGTGTCATATTGTCTGTCTTTACAGTTTGGTAATTGCCAAAGGGGCAGGGAGGCCACATCTTGTGACCTTCTCTAACCCCATAAGAGGAACACAGAATCACCATCAATAGCCCAAGGCCTATTCCTGTGAGGCCAAACATGCTGCCTCCCTCAAGCCCTTTCATCAACCCTGACACTAACTGTTCCTCCCACAGCACCCACCACATTTCCGCTGGGTTCGATAATTCGCTGCATTGGCCACACAGAACTCACAGATTATAGGGTTTATTAGGGAAGCACCAGGCTACAATTCAAGTTCAGGAACTATGCTCAGTCTCTCTCAGCCTGCCATCTCTCAGCCAACAGTCTCTCTCAGTCTCTCTCCCAGCAGTGCATGTCTCTCGGCATCTCTTTCTTAGCAGCACATGCCTCTCAGGAGCATATTTCTCTCAGCAACATGTCTGTCTCAGCCAGCAGTCAGAGAGACTCCTTTTGCCTCTAGGAGGGTTCCTTTTGAGCCTGGCAGAGTAGCCAAACCAACCAATCATTACATTAGAATTCTAAGCACCTGAGAGAAAGCGAACTTCCCAGAACATTGCTTTGTGCCACGCAACAGAAATATCCCAGGTGGATAACTTTAACAATCAAGAGCTCCTCGGTTGCTCACAGCAAATTTCACCATGGAGTTTACAAAGACTTATGGCTAGAAAAGCCATACCAGGTAATTTACTACACCACAGTAATTTTTCTCCATGTTCCAGTGGAATAATCACAGAGCCTGGAGCCAGACTTCCCAGGCTCAAATCCTAATTCCACAATTTATAAGCTAGGAGCTTGGGACAAATGATACTGCTCTTTTTAAGCCTCATTTCCCTCATTTATGAGAGAGTATGGCACAGACCATGTACTGAGAAATGAAATAAGGTATGTGAAGCATTTTGCCTGGAGCTTGGTCTGTTTAAGATACCACCTCGCCTCCTATATCTGATTTTAAATTGTATTACTTTTGTGGATTGAAAGGAGCTCTGGTGATATGGTGGTTAAAGCATTTGTGCTAACCAGAAGCTCAGAGGTTCAAACCCACTAGCCACTCTGTGGAAGAAAGATGAGGCAGATCTGCTTTGGTAAAGATTTATAGCCTTGGAAACCCTATAGACAGCTCTCCTGTGTCCTGTAGGGTCACTGTGAGTCATAACCAACTTGATGGTAGTGGATTTGGTTTGTATGGTTTTTGTGGGATAAATGCAGAAATGAAAAGCTTTGTAAAATTATTTTTAAAAGAGTAACCAAGGAAAATAAGGCTAGCCTCCCTTTCATTCCTTTAGTCATAACCCTGTGTGGAAGCATTCATTTGCAGTGTGGTTTAGAACTCAGACTCTGGAGCTACACCACCTGCATTTGAATCCTGACCCTGCCATTTACCAGTTGTGTGATGTTGGACAATGTGAAATAACCTCTCTATGCCTCAGTTTCATCATCTGCAACCTGTGAGTACTGGTTAGAGTACCTACCTAATAGGTACCTGGCACATAGTGAGTAATAACTGCTTATTAAAATAAAGCAGATGTGTTCATATTTTACTATTTTAGGAGTCCTTTCTAATAGTTGGCTGTAGGGACATAAGGAAATGTGTGTAGGTAATGTAGGGACAGCTGTTGTAACAGTTTTTGCTTATCTCTGCAGGAGTTGAACAGCAATGAAGTCTTTGGGGCTGAGGCTGCTACTATGTGCAGAAATGTGAACCCAGCATGGGGGTCTAGTGAGATGTGCTCCCCCAGTCCTACCCCTGGCAGTGTAGATGTATGCGGTACAGGTTGCTCCAAATGCAAGAGTAAATGGCAGTGTTGTGTATTGTCAAGTTGCTTCCAACTCATAGCCACCTTATAGGTCAGAGGAGAACTGCCCCATAGCGTTTCTTAGGCTGCAGTGTCTATGGGAACAGATTGCTAGGTCTTTTCTCCCACAGAGTAACTGGTGAGTTCAAACCACCAACCTTTTGGTTAAACCATCGCACCACCAGCACTCCTTGCACAGTATTAAAATGGCCACCCTGACTAAACCAATTTTGTTTTATGTGGTATCTTATCTGGATTTTCACATAGTTTAAACAGCATTTCTATTGTTTTGTAATCCATTTCCATCTAACATCAAATCTCTTGTTTTGTGGTTCTATTTGTCTTTCTGAATAACTATATCATCTAACATAACATCAAATCTGTTGTTTTGTGGTTCTATTTGTCTTTCTGAATAACTGTATAATTGCAAATTAAAGAAGAAAGTTGTCTTTCTTTAAACAAACAAGATCAACTGGAGTGTTTTAAAGGTTTCAAAACTGATCCTTCCTGTTAGCACAAGGTAAGAAGTGAAGGTTATTCTTCGTTTGCATGTGGGATTTCCTCCTCCTTCTGCTGCTCACAGTAAAAATTGTTTCTTGGTGAGGGTTTTAGAACATCTTCCCCAGCTTTGAGCTAAGTTTTCTTCCTCAAATTCTTTTTAAGCAATGTAATTTCCTGCTCAAAAAAGGACACGAAATCACTTTTATATCTGCAATGGGAAAATTTAGTCAGCTCTTCTGAGAGTCTTTTCCCACAGATATTTTTGTGGGGGTCATTGCTTTATCCTCCTTTCCATGAACTTTGGTTTGTTGTAGCTGTCTGCCAAAAGTAGGATTCTCATGCGAGGGACTGTGCCCAGGTCACAAGTGAAGGATGATGACTAAACCAATTTTGTTTTATGTGGATTTTCACATAGTTTAAACAGCATTTCTATTGTTTTGTAATCCATTTCCATCTAACATCAAATCTGTTGTTTTGTGGTTCTGTTTGTCTTTCTGAATAATTATATAATTGCAAATAAAGAAGGAAGTTGTCTTTAAACAAACAAGATCAACTGGAGTGTTTTAAAGGTTTCAAAACCGATCCTTCCTGTTGGGGAGCACAAGGTAAGAAGTGAAGGTTATTCTGAAGGTTAAACTTAATGGAAATGGAGTAATTTAGATTCTTGGTTTCCTCACCCTTCCTTCTCTGGTTAGTTAGAAGGAAATACGTTTTAGCAGGCAGTGGCAAGAGTCCCCTCATACTATGTGGACGGACTAGTGGGCTCTTACACGAGAAAGCCTAGCCCATTTTCTGAAGGGGGATGTGAGCTTCTAGGCTCTTCCATTTCCTCTTTGTCTGAGACTCTAGATATGGGTCACAGGTACACTGGCCCTAAGCCTTGCACATTTGCAGTCTTGAGCCAGCACTTGAGATGACTGTTTACCTGGACCAGCTTTATGAGAATGTGGCTGTGCCTTGTAGAGAAAGGAGGAGATTAGAGAGTTTTGGAGCAGGAGCTAGAAATGATGACTCATCTCAGCCTTGTCACTTAAATCTCTGAGTCTTCTTTTTCCCACTGGTAAAGTGGCATCCCCCTGGCTTCCCTTAGGGAGGGTGCTAGTGAGAAATGGATGGGAAATGCTTTGCAGACTGAAGCCTTGAGCAGATATAAGATAAAGATGGTGTTTCTTAGAAAAACACTCGAACCTTTTGTGGCTGAGGGAGGCTGAGCCGACTGTATCCTGGCTGGATCTTGGTTCAGGAAATAAAAACCTGAATTAGTAGTGGATGAAGTTGGAAATCTTGGTCAGCAAGTCTAATGTATTCCTCAAAGTAGTTCCAAAAGAAGGATTTGGGCTCTCCTTGGTGGACTGGTTAAGCCTGGATGGTATCACCTGTTACCTGGAGTTGCTTCACGTAGACTTCACCCTGTATCATTTCCTGGATGTATTAGCTCTGGGAGTTCACTATCTGCTGTGGAAAGTACTGTGCTTCTACTTTTCATTCCTTAAGCTATCCTCTTCTACTCTAGAATTTTCAGAAATAGTTTGTTGATGTCTAAATTTCTTTTCTGGGTTGAAATTCTCCGACAAGTAGTTAGCTGTTTATAGAATGCTATTTTTGTTTTCTGTTTTTCCTTAGCTATAGTCCATTCTCTGATTCGTCTTTATAGTTCTCCATCTTGCCCTTCTTCAGTCTCACCATTGGGTTCAATCTGTTCGCTAGAAAGGCCCAAAAGCTAGAGATCAGTATTACTTTGAGACAGTTGTCTGAATTTAGACATAATTGTATATTCTGAAAAATACTTAGTCTCAAATCTGGAAGCCAACTCCCCCCAAAAACTTAAATGTATCTATGATTTACTTTCTAAGAAAGATAGTTAATTCTTTAACTGTATCAGATCAGACTAAAAACCAAACTCACTGCCATCAGTCAATTCCAACTCATACCGACCCCCTTTTCGTTTCTAAGGCAGTAAATCTTAATGGAAGTGGATTGCCCAGTCTTCCTTCCAAGGAGGGCCTGGTGGGTTTGAACCGCCAACCTTCTGGTTAGCAGTCATATGCTTTGGGCCCTCATGCAAATATATTCTACATGTCCATTTATGCTCTTTTGCCCTTGTAAGTTAGGCCCATAGCAAAGAGGTTTAAGTTGCCACAGATGACTTTAGAGCTTGAGCCTAGTAGGAAGGTTGGCTGGACCAACATTGGTTGGAAGATGAACCCCAGACCTCCAGTGTGCTCATAAGATTTGCTCAAAGGCTCTTTGTCAAGGAGGTGACCTTTAAGAAGAGTGTGGACTTTAGACTTAGGTGTGGACTTTTTAGCCTGCATGTGATTTGGGGCCCTTTACAACTGTAATTAGGGAGTGAGAAATGTCTTGTGGTTTTCCTGCCTTCTTTGAAAGGACATTTAAAAAGTAATTAGTAATTATTTAGTAATTGGTGGTGGGATTCTTGGGGAGTGAAGTTGGGTAGAGGTGGGTAAGAGAGGGGAGAAGTGGGGTGGTCATGGGAGAATTGCCTGCTTGGGTAAGCTAAGAGAGCCACAGAACTTGTCATCTGTCATGTTAGTCTCTAGATGTGCAAAGGCTTTTGTGGCATGAGCATGGAGAAGGAGCTGTTTTTATTATTGTTTTTTAAGCCTTTCACTTCTTTGTCTATAAAAGAATTTTACCAGGCTGCAGTGGTGGTTCAGTGATAGGGTTCCTGCTTTGCGTGCCAGAGACCAGGGTCCGGTACCCTGCCAGTGCACCACAAGCACAGGGACCACCAGGTTGTCACTAGAGCTTTCATGTTGCTCCGATGCTGAAAATTTTCAGCAGAGCTTCCAGACTGAATCTCATTCCTCAAATCAGCCAGTGAAAACCCCATGAGTCACAACTATCTGATCCACAACTAATCATGGAGGTGGCACAGGACCGGAGTTTCCATGAGTTCAAGGCTGACTTGAGAGCTGCTAACAGTAACAGCAACAAATATAAGTAAGTAGATGAAGATCTACTTGACAGATTTTTAGAGGCACTGAAAAGCATTTTGATCTAATCTGAGCTGTCCCAAATTATAAAAGTGTTACACACACTCAGCATGACAAATGCTCTCGTACATTGGGCCTGTTTGTTAGAACTTATAAAACCTCTTTTATTTAAGAAAGTAAACACTACTCTTTTTTTTTTTTTTTTAATTGTGATTTGGGTGAAAATTTACAGAGCAAATTCACTTTCCATACAGCATTTCACATACACTTTGTCTCATGACATTGACCACAATTTACCACAATGCAAAAGCTCCCCTCCCACTTCCTCCTGATAATTACCTCTTCCCTGTGTCCATCCCTCCATGCACTCCTGCCCCCTGAGCTCTCTCCCTGTGCGTAAGCAGCCCTTCTTTCTCCCGTGATTGTACTCTCCAAGGATTGTTTCTACCTCAGGTAAGTGTTCAACTCATACGCCTATCTTTTGTTTGTCTGGAAGCCACAGGTATGCGTTCAATTCCAGACCTAAAGGGCAGCTAGGGGCCATAGTCTCAGTGGTTCTACCAGGCTCTATTGGACCAGCAAACCTGGTCCCCCCTAAAAAAGTAAACACTGCTCTTGATTATAATGGTCATACAACTTTGTTTTTGAGGTTCCAGGGGGAGTGGCCACCATTTAACATGGTCCTGGCTTTGGAATTCCAGCTCTGTTCTTCAACAAAGTTATTTAACTTTAAATCTATCTCCTCAGCTATAAAATGGTGGGACCAAAAGGAACAATACCCACTTTCTAGGCTCATTGTGAAATAATGCACAATGCCGGGGATACGATACTTTGGGATTCTTTTCTAAGGATAAGTTACGAGCAGTAGAATGTACCTGTTGAGGACATCTTCGTAGCGCTTACAGTGTATTGATTTCACTTGTTTGGATTGTCTTTTAATGTCAAGCCATCTAAATGATGGTTCTTGTGCACGTCATCCATTTCAGTAGTTAGAACCCTGAGATTATCCCTAGCAAAGTATCTCATCAAACTCTTTGTTCTTCTGTTACACTCTGAAATTTATTCTTGACCTTAGATTCTTCACTAAAATGTCACTTGCGTTTCTTTTCTTCCTTTTTGCTATACACATAGATACATCAAGACATAATTTATATGCAGTAAGCAGCAGAGATATTAAGTGTACAATTTAAGTTTTGACAGTTGTAAATACCCCAGAAACCAGCATGTGTAGTACATGTCTGCACGCCAGGAAGTTTCATCCTGCCCCTCTTCAGTCAAACCCGCTGCTCCCATCACTTTGAGAGTTCTGTGGCCTAGATTAGTCTTGTGTGTTCAGTGAACTTCATGTAAGTGGAATCACACAGTACATGTTCTGGGCCTGATAAGAGTATGTGGCTTTCACTCACAGCAAAATGTTCTTGCTGATAGCAATAATTTCCCTTTCTATTGATGGAGGGGTATTCCATTGTAAGGATATTCTGAGATTTGTTCATCCATTCTCCTGTTGATGATAGTTGGGTCGCTCTTCAGTTTGGAGCTATTATAGATAAAGCTACTATGTGTCTCTTTCATTTTATCCTTCTGACTAAGCTGTGTGGTTAGTGCCTCTTCTACTTCCTAGCCCTTTATCCCTGGGCAAGTGTCTTAATCATTTGGCCTTGCTTCCCTCATTTGTAAAAATGGTAGATTGTATATGGGAGAATGGAAGGGCAATGTTTACACAGGGAGACAGCTCGGGGTGGGAGTGGATGGGAGGGAAGGACACAGACAGGGAAGAGGTAACTTACAGGGAGGAAGTAGGAAGAGAGCTGTTACATTGCAGGGAATTGCAGTCAATGTCATGAGACAAAATGTGTATGAACTGCTGTATGGAAAATGAATTTGCTCTGTAAACTTTCATCCAAATCACAATAATTTTTTTTCTTTAAATGGTAGATTGTGAAATAATTTAGGATTGGGACCAACTTATTTTTTAATGGAGAAAAATGAAATAGAAAATCAATGAGTTACATGGAACTTCACATATTGCAACATCATATAAATACATGGATACATGTGTGTATTAGCTAACATATATAATATATTTGTTATTATGAATTGTAGTCAAAGACTTAGCAAAGCACTGATTCATATGTGCCCTTATAAGGAAGGAGATATGAACAGCTAGGAGGTTATTCAGCACGTGCATATCTGCCTTCAGAGTGTCTAAAACAATAATGTTAACTGTCGCTAACATAGTGCTTGCCACGAGCCAGGCATTGTTTTAAAAGTTTTACATATACAATCATGTAGTCCTCACAGTCATCCTGTGAAGTGGGTTATTATCCCCATTTTATAGACAGAGAAGCTAAAACATAGGTTAATACAACTTGCCTGTGATCACAGAGCCAGAGGGGTAGGGCTATGATTTGAATCTATCAGAATCTATCTTCTAAACCACTCTTCCAGAGGAAATAAAGTCAAAGAGGCAAGTGAAGTAAATTAAAATGCAAATTAATAACATACTATTAATGTAATACTCTCCCTTTTTCATTCCAGATATGAGAAATGAGTGTTGGACGTCGCAGAATAAAGTTGTTGGTTATCCTGATGATGGTAAATGTCTTCATTTATTTGATTGTGGAAGTCTCCAAAGGCAATAGCCAAGAAAAAAATGGAAAGGGGGAAGTAATAATACCCAAAGAAAAGTTCTGGAAGATATCCAGCCCTCCTGCGGCATATTGGAACAGGGAACAAGAAAAGTTGAATAAGCGCTACAATCCCATTTTGAGCATGTTGGCCAACCAGACGGGGGACGTGTACGGGTTTTCCAATATAAGCCATCTGAACTATTGTGAACCTGACCTGAGGGTCACGTCAGTAGTCACAGGTTTTAACAATCTGCCAGACAGATTTAAAGACTTTCTGCTCTATTTGAGATGCCGTAATTATTCACTGCTTATAGATCAACCAGATAAGTGTGCAAAGAAACCCTTCTTGTTGCTGGCAATTAAGTCCCTCACCCCACATTTCGCTAGAAGGCAAGCCATTCGTGAATCTTGGGGCAGAGAAGCCAATGTGGGGAACCAGACGGTAGTGCGTGTCTTCTTACTGGGCCAGACCCCCCCAGAAGACAACCATCCAGACCTTTCAGATCTGCTGAAATTTGAGAGCGACAAGCACCAAGACATTCTTATGTGGAACTACAGAGATACGTTCTTTAATTTGTCTCTGAAAGAAGTGCTGTTCCTCAGATGGGTGAGCACTTCTTGCCCAAATGCCGAGTATGTTTTCAAGGGCGACGATGATGTCTTCGTGAACACCCATCACATCCTGAATTACTTGAATAGCTTATCCAAGAACAAAGCCAAAGATTTGTTTATAGGCGATGTGATCCACAATGCTGGGCCTCATCGGGATAAAAAACTGAAGTACTACATTCCAGAAGTTGTTTACTCTGGTGTCTACCCGCCTTATGCTGGGGGAGGTGGGTTCCTCTACTCCGGCCACCTGGCCCTAAGGCTGTACAATGTAACTGACCAGGTCCATCTCTACCCCATTGATGATGTTTATACTGGAATGTGCCTTCAGAAACTTGGCCTCGTTCCAGAGAAACACAAAGGCTTCAGAACATTTGATATAGAAGAGAAAAATAAGAATAATATTTGTTCCTATGTAGATCTGATGTTAGTACATAGTAGAAAACCCCAAGAAATGATTGATATTTGGTCTCAGTTACAAAATGCTCATTTAAAATGCTAAAATATATATTAACTAAATTTTGCATAGGAAGACAAATCGTGGATAGTTCCCATGTTGTGTTCGCACATTAGGGTAATTTCTATGCTCACCCATCAAAATTGCCTTTAGGTGTCCATTTGAGGACCTCTAAGTCCTTCAGTTTGTACTTTTCTGAAGAGGGAAAGCAGAATATAATTTCTTATGGAGGATATGGTGGGACAATTGATTCTGATCCTTCCTACTGATTGGTGGTCATTCTTTTCTAATTTGTCCTCCCTTCTCATCAGAAATCATAAGTTTCTGGAAGCTTAACCATTTTTAATTATTTTTGCTGTGCCCTCATGATGATATTCTTACTTTCCATTTTAATTATTATTTGTGATTGAGGTTTTTATAAACCAATAGTCTGTAAAGACTTTGTTATACATAGTTCAGTGACTTCTGTGAAATGGAATTAAATTTATATTTTCAGAAAATTTGGATGAATTTTAAATTGTTTAGAAAGATTGACTTCTGTCAAATTTTCCTGCCACCCAAACAGTATTTCCATGTGTTAATCTAATCACATTCATTTTGCAAAATGAGAATCACCACGTGACACTCATATAGTTTATTGTTATAGTCTTATGTAAAGAGAGAGAATTTCATTTTTTTTTGTATGTGTATTTGGTTTGTTGGGTGGTATCATGATAATTCTCTAATATTAGTGTTTGACAATAATGAGTATGATTCCATAACGGCCAACTGAATGTTGACTTGCCCCTGGCAACCATATTGGGTTTGTGATATTAAAAAGTGGACCTGGAAAGCCTTTGTAACTTTTGAGCCTTAAGTGGAAAGATTGAAGTTGCAGACCTTTTCACGAGTGGTTTGTCAGTTTAAAACTCCAGGATTCTATTCTTGCCATATTTTCAAACATTGCTTATGCAAAATTATTATTCTGAATAGTGACTGCTTCCCTGTCTCAGTGTAGAAGTGCCTGTGTTTTTATTTATTGTTCAGATCAAAGACCAAAACATTTTCTTAAATATATTTTGTGTAATATTTTATTTGTATACAGTGTTGTTGAGGAAATATTTAACTAGAGCATGGTATTTTAAATGTTAAGGTGTAACATATGTTAAATAAAGCTGATTGTTATTTTTGAATTTTAAAATTTGTTTTTTTGGGGTATGAACTACTAGAGTTGATAAAATTCTGCCAAACTATTGCTTGCTTATACCTACTATCTCGTAACATGCTTTCTTGAAATATTTTTATGTTTATAGAGATGAAGATTCTTATCAGATGCAATATACTGGGACTGTAAGAAGGTGGAAATAAAATCACTGTGTATTTTTAATTGTCCCGTATAATGTGTAACAGTCTATGATCTCTTAGTACAAAAAAATGTTCCAGAATTTTCCTAGTGCCACTTTTTTTCTACTTTGGATTACAGTTTTTAAAAAGAGGCCACCCCTCTAATATTGTATTAGTCCGTTATTGTAAAAGTTAAGGAAAGGTTTATATATTGGAGGACATTTTCTTTGTTGGTTACCAGGGGTGGGAGGGGAGGGGAGGGAATGCTGTTAGATAGATAGAGATAAATATTGATTTGGGTGAAGAGAAGGGCAATGTACCAAATGTGAGTGACCAATATGGCAGCATTGAGGATGAGAAAGACATAGAGAGTTACATGGGCAGTACAGACAACAAATATGAACCCTTTTGCATATACAGTACTGAGTTGTCAGTGAAAGCAAACATGGATATAGGGACAGATAGATGGGTGAACAAGCTAAACAATTAGGTATGTCTAAATGGAGAGATCATATATAGGGTTGGCAGACAATGGGCCTATAAGTTCATGTGAATGATGAGAATTCCCAGGTGTATAGTAGAGCTGACAAGGGGCAAGGTTATGGTCATTGCTTGGTCACAGCCAGCTACCCAGAGGGACCGAGTATTTGATCCTGCGGGCTTGGGACCATAGTCGCAGGGGACATCAAGCTCAATTGGCATAACATACTATACAAAGCATTGTTCCACCTACTATTTTGGCGAGTAGCGACTGGGACCTTAAAAGCTAGGAAGCTGCCATCTAGATGAAACAACGGGTCTCTCCTCATCAAGAAGAAAGAAGAAAACCAAAATTAATGGAAACAATCAGTCCTAGCAACTGGTACACCATCTGATCTGCAACCTATACAACTATGAGACCAGAAGAACTAGATGGTGCCCAGCTACCACTGCCATCCACTTGGAAGGTATGTATGAGATCCTGCATAAAGAGGGAGAACAATGTGAAACAAAACTCAAAATCATTTGGAGGCAAAAAAAAAAAAAAAGAAGAAGGGGACCAGGTTTGCTGGTCCAATAGAGCGTGGTGTAACCACTGACTATGGCCCCTAGCTGCCCTTCAGGTCTGGAATTGAACCCACAACTGTGGTTTCCAGCCAAACAAAGTACAGGCATGTGAGTTTAACGTTTACCTGAAGTAGACACACGCCCTGGAGAGAACAATCATGGGAGAAGGAAGGGCTGTTTATGCACAGGGAGATAGCTCAGGGTGCAGAAGAGTATGAAGGGATGGATACTGGGAGGAGGTAGCTGTGGGGAGGAAGTGGGAGGGGAGCTGCTGCATTGTAAATTTTGGTTAATGACATGAGACAAAGTATATGTGAACTGCTGTATGAAAAGTGAATTTACTCTGTAAATCTTCACCCAAATCCTAATAAAAAAAAATTAAAAAAAAGAGAAAAGGGCAACAGAGAAGGGAAAAAAAAAAAAAAAAAGAGGCCACCCCTCTTCCCCCAAAACCATTAAAGTAACATTGAACTATAACTTTTTCTTTATCTCAGTGGGTCATCTATCTTTGCATATATAATTTGCAAAAGTGCTTTCCAGCTTAAGAGTCTTTAAAGAGAAGTGTGAAGATTGATTTATGCTTCCATTTTCAGTGAGTATAAAAATATAATTAGGGAAAAAATAAAATGCTAATATATATAGGTAGGGGTGTGTGTGTGTGTGTGTGTGAAAATCAAGAAGAGGAGCAACATTATGAAGAGTCTTCTGAACCATGGTGACTTTGGGATTTGTAGCCTCAATGATGAAACATAGATGCAGTTTTCACCACTGAAGTTTCTTTCATAGACTCATGTTGAGAAGGGATGGCAAATGTTCAGTTGAAAACAAGTAGGCATTTGATAAACATCAAAAACAGGAGGATTAGTGAAGGATTGTCCTTCACTGAAGATTTAGGTCTCTTGCAGATTTGGAGGGCTACTGGGAAACTTTCATGAGCCTTCAGTTCACCTGTGTCATTGTTTGGACATAAGATCTTGGTGCTGATGTTGTTTGGTAGGTGACATGATTTCTGGTCCTTCTGTATTTGACAGAAGTTATTGTGCAGCAACAGCCCAGGCCCACAACACTCATGAGTGCTGTACTGTAGGTTTGACCTCATGGGCTTTTCAGCAAAGAGCTTTACACATGCTTGGGCTCAGTGGTGTACCTACTAATCCTTAAATCCATGAAATCTTCTCTTGGTGGCCATGACGTGGATTATCCATAAGCATCATAGTCTAATTCATTCTTCAAGAATTGCCACTCCTGAGTCATGTTGGTTTTTATGGTCAAAAAAGCCGAATAATTGTCGCCAGGGTTTAGACTTTTCATAAACCCAACTAAGACTAAAGACAAAAGGGATAAAAGAGGGACTCATTCCTCTATTTGAATCTGGTTATTTCCATCTTGCTGTTTGAGTTGATGAAAAGAGAATGGAGAAGAAGGGGTAGGATGTTGGGGTGATACTTTGGGCCACCCTTAAAAGGTAAATCAGAAATTAAAGGCACAAAACTGTGAGTATCCTCCTTACTCCTGCTGGTAATGCTGTGGAATATTTGATGTTCTGAGACATCTTGGTCCCTTCAGATCCAAAAGGGAAGGATACGTTTAGTGAAATAAAGCATGGTTTATTTTCACTTTCAGGAAAGCTGAAATAAATAAAGGCTTTACTTGGGTCAAAAGTTAACTCTGTGATATGTCTTCTGATAAAAAAAAGTCAGATGCAATAGAAATTCTTGTCCAGAAGAGGAAAATAAATACCTTATGTGCTGGACTACTGAGGTTATTGGATAAGTTCATTTTTTTCTGAATGTGCTTAAATTCTGTATTGACTTTATTTTTTAAATGCTAGGAACATCTATTCAAATACAATGAAAGACTTTAAAGCTTCATTTCACCTTATGAGTTAATACGTTTGAAATAATTAAAATACTCAATCTTTACTCTTTCATGGTCTTAAAGTAATGTTGTTGTTGTTATATGCCGCTGAGTCGGACCTGACTCAGCCACCCCTCCTTGAATTTCTGAGGCAGTATCACTATGGAAGTAGATTGCCCAACCTTCCTTCCGAGGAGTGGCTGGTAATACACTTTTAAAAAAGATTATTTTTGTCCATGATACCATTCTGTCTTCAGAGAGGCCAAGAGTGAGACACTGTTTTTAAGGAGCCCTGAATGGAATCTTGTTTGTTGATGCCACATATTACCATTTTTATTCATTGTAAGATACCAATTAAATATGATTTATCACTGTGTCCTTTATCAATTGCAGAGAGGTTAAAATAGGAAATACTACATCCTAAAGTAATTGTAATACAATGTTAGACTATAATTTTTACAAACTCTCAAATTGAAAGATGGAGTCCTATGTAGATGAATTTCCTGCTTCTCTGTCACCTTGATCTGTATTTCGGAATTTTCATCCCAGGCAGCCATGGCAGCTTTTGCATGTTGGCAGTTGCTTTCTTTCTGTTGTGCATTGTGAATGGGGATGTATTGATTGCAGTGAAAGTGTTTTAATTTGATTGTAATACAAGGGTTTATTTCTAGTATCTTTAAATTAAGGGCCTGGAAGCTGAACAGAAGTGCTGCAGCTTCCCCACAGCTACCCTCCACCAAGGCAGTGCTTTCTCATCCTATTCAGGCAATAAGCTATAGGAAGCCTACATCTGTGACTTGCTTTTTCCCAGCCAGTCAATATTCAACTAATACTCTGTATTCCTGCCCATCACCCAGGCCCCTCCTGAAACCTGGCTTCCCCAACTATTCCACTGAAATAGCAACAACCCTGATCCTGGGTACCAGCTTCAACCACCTTTTCATAAAAATACTTTCATAGATATATAAATGCATGTTGTTAAGCGTTGTGTCCCTCCAAAATCTGTTGAGTATGTGTGCTTCTGTGCCTTTGGAAGTGATTCTATTTGGAAATAATTTTTCTTTTCTTATGCTAATGTGGTCATGCTAGTGTGGGGTAGATCCTAAACCTAATTAATTACTTCTGAATTATAAAAAGTTCAGGTTAGATAAACACACAGCAGATGCATCTATGGGCCCATAAACTGCAATGACTGCCAACAGCTACTAGAAGCTGAAATAGACAAAGGACTTCCCCCTAGAGCAACATCCTGAATTCAGATTTTTAGCTTCCTGAACTGTGAGAAAATAAATTTCTCTTTAAAGTCTCCCACTTATAACTAAAAGACATGCATATGTGTATACATACGTATGTCAGAATACAAAATGAAAAATCTTAACCTACCCCTGGTTTTGGTTCTTCTAGAAACAGGCCTTAAGGTGAAGGAGTCTAGTGCTTGAGAAGTGAGGAAGTGATACTGGATAGGGAATGCAGCCAATAAGGAGTGACTGTTGAGCCAGCTACCACCATGGACCAGACCATAAGCTGATGGAAAATCTCTAGAGACCGGAGCAAAATAAATGATTTAGAATTATCCCTCACAAAGGATGAGGGAGCTGGAGAATTTTTTTTTTTTTTTAACAACTTTATTGAGGCACAGTTTTCCTACCATATTGTTAGGTGCCATCAAGTTGGTTCTGATTGATAGCTATCCTGTGTACAACAGAATGAAACACTGCCTGGTCCTTCGCCATTCTTACAATTATTGCTGTGTTTGAGCCCATTGTTGCAGCCACTGTGTCAATCCATCTTGTTAAGGGTCTTCCTCTTTTTTGATGACCTTCTACTTTATCAAGAATGATGTCCTTCTCCAGGGACTAGTCCCTCCTGATGAACCTGTCCAAAGTATGTGAGATGAAGTCTCACCATCGTAAGGAGGATTCCGGCTACACTTCTTCCAAGACAGATTTTTTCGTTCTTCTGCTAGTCCATGGTATATTCAATATTCATCAACACAATAATTCAAAGGCATCAATTATTCTTCAGTCTTGCTCATTCATTGTCTAATTTTCATATGCATATGAGGCAATTGAAAATATGTAGCTTGGATCTGGTGCACCTTTAGTCCTCAAAGTGACCTTAGCCCTTCTTTAACACTATGAAGAGGTCTTTTGCAGCAGATTTGCTCAATGTAGTGTGTCATTTGATTTCTTAACTGCTGCTTCCCTGGGCTTTGATTGTGGATCTAAGGAAAATTAAATCCTTGACAACTTCAATCTTCTGTCCATTAATTGTGATGTTGCTTATTGGTCATGTGAAGAGTTTTGTTTTCTTGACATTGTGGCACAATCCAAACTGAAGACTGTAGTCTTTCATCTTCATCATTAAGTGCATCAAGTCCTCTTTGCTTTCAGCCAGAATAGCTGTGTCATCTGCATATCGAGGTTGTTAATGAATCTTCTCCAGTCTTGATGCCTCATTCTTCCTGTAGTCCAGCTTCTTGGATTATTTGCTCAGCCTACAAATTAAGAATGATGAAAGGATAAAAGCCAGACACAAATCTTTCCTAATTTTAAACCATGTAGCATTCCTTGTTCTGTCCAAAGGACTGCCTCTTAGTCTATGTACACTTACCACATGAGCACAATTAAGTGTTCTAGAATTCCAGTGTTATCCATAATTTGTTATGATCCACACAGTCAAATGCCTTTGCACAGTCATTAAAACACAGGTAAACATCTATCTGGTATTCTTTGCTTTTAGTCACGAGCCATCTGACATCAGCAATGATGTCCCTCATTCCATATCCTCTTCTGAATCTGGTTTGAATTTCTGGCAGTTCCCTGTAGATGTACTGCTGCCACTGTTTTTGAATTCTCTTCAGCAAAATTTTACTTACATGGTATTAACGATATTGTTTGATAATTTCTGCATTCTGTTGTATCACCATTCTTTGGAATGGACATGAACATTTATCTCTTCCAGTCATTGTCTAGGTAGCTATCTTCCAAATATCTTGGCATAGACAAGTGAGTGCTTCCAGCGTTGGATCCCTTGGTTGAAACACCTCAGTGGATACTTCCTCAATTTCTGAAGCCTTGTTTTTGGCCAGTGCCATCAGTGTAGCTTGGACTTCTTCCTTCAGTAACATCGGTTCTTGATCATATGCTAACTCCTGAAATGGTTGAACAGCAATCCTTTCTCATTCAGTAACTTATTTTTCCCCCTTCCATCTTCTTTTGATGCTTCCTGCATCATTCAGTATTTTGCCCATAGATTTCTTCAATATTACAACTTGAGGGTTGAATTTTTTCTTCAGTTCTTTCAGCTTGAGAAATGCTGAGTATGTCTTCCCTTTTGGTTTTCTAATTCCAGGTGGTTCTGGTTACTCTGATAGAAATATACCACAAATGGGATGCTTAAACAACAAGAGTTTATTCTCTTATAGTTTGGAGGCTTTGAGTCCAAGTTCAAAGTGCCAGGCTCTAGGGGCTGGGTGAAAGCCCCTCAGCCTTGGGCTTCAGCTCTGCCTCCAGCTCCTGGCCCACTGGAGCTAGAGGTGTTTCTTCACTCAGACAGCTGCTGGCTGCTGAGACTGAGAAGCCCAAGGTTGACAAGTAAAAAGGCACAGTCCTGATATTACCAAACCACATGGCAGGCCACTAATTCAAGTCCATTGTAAGTCCCAAGGTTGGCAGAGCATAGCAGGCTGCTGAACAACAACACGGCTACATGCAGGGTCCAAGCATGTCATAAGCTAGAGACCATTCCCAAAACTGCTGCTTATATATGGGAAGCAGACCACATACCCAAAGCAGCTACTCAGCTGCTTGTGGTAGATCCCAACAGAGTTGACTGCCAGTCTCATCATGGGGAATAACTACCACCAGCTGGCCAGCCACTCAACCAGGTCCAGCCAAGTTGACACAGAAAAACATAACCACCACATAGGTCTTTGCACATTTCATTATAATACAGGCACACCTTGGCAATATTGTGGGTTCAGTTGCAGACCACCGCAATAAAGCAAATAGCACAATTGGTGAGTCCCATGAATTTTTTGGTTTCTCAGTGCAGATAAAAGTTATGTTTACAGTATGCTGTAGTGTAATGAGTGTGCAATAATAGCATTATGAAAACGTGTGGTGTATTGTGAGAATTAACAATCTGATAGAGACAAAAGCACACGCTGCTGAAAAAATGGTGCCAATAGACTTGCTTGATAGAGTGCCACAAACCTTCAATTTGTAAAAAACGCAGAAGCCCCATGGAGCAAAGCACACTAAAAAGAGGTACGTCTGTCCTTCACCTTGTCTTCTCGAGCTCCCCTTTGAAATCTGTTTGACTCTTTTACTTATCATTTTCTTTATGTTTTTGCTGCTCTACATTCCAGAGCAAGTTTCAAAGTTTTTAGTCTTTTTTTTTTTTTTAATTTCCAAGACAATATCCTGTTCTTGATTTGCTCCTTTTTCCATGGCATTCTGTTAGAGAAAACAAAATGTTTTATTTTGATAGTAATTAATGAATTATGTCAGGATTTAGGTATACTGGGTTTTACCTTAATTTTTACAGAGAGAATACCAAGTCATTGTTGATTTGCCCTTTTTAAGAATTAAGGAATAAACTGATTTGTGTAAGTTCCTGGGAAGGATTTCTTTTTCAAGGCTGCTTACCAAAAGACCACTTCTGTGAATCGGAAGGTTGAATGAGATCTTTGTGCGCACATCCTGGTACAGGCCAATTTCCTTATAGGGACCAAGTGGGTAGGGCAGTGGACTGCTCTTTCCTCCCTTTCACTTGGCCTCCTTTGGGGCGCTCTGCTCAACTTCTCTCACCATGAACACCACCTCTGCTCAGTTCAGGGAACATTTCCTAATGTGGGCTTCTGGGCTTATGCTCAACTGACTGGTGTGTTTGTGTATATGCATATGTATTGGGAGCAGTTCAGCTATTCTGCAGCCAGCCCCCAGATAATCACCTCCTCTGTCTTCTCCAAGCACAGCCCCTGCAATCTTCTTCATTCATGTTCTGGGCTTTCAGAAATAAAATGTTCTCTGCTAATGGTACTCTTCATTGTTGGCGATGTCACTTTGAAGACTAAGGTGCACCTAATCCAAGCCATGGTATTTTCAGTCGCCTCATTGCATGTGAGAGCTGGACAATGAATAAGGAAGACTGAAGAAGAATTCATGCTTTTGAATTGTGTTGGTGATGAATGCTGAAAATACCATGGATGGGCAGAAGAATGAAGAAAAGTGTCCTGGAAGAAGTGCAGATGGAATGCTCCTTAAAAGCAAGAATGGCCAGACTTCGTCTCACCTGGTTTGGTCATGTTGTCAGAAGGGAGCATTCCTGGAGAAGGATATGCTTGGTAAAGTGGAGGGTCAGCAAAGAAGAGGAAGACCCCCCCCCCAACAAGATGGATTGACAGTGGCTGCAGTGGTGGGCTCAGGCATAGCAAGGATTGTGAGGAGGATGAAGGATGGGCAGTGTTTGGTTCTGTTGTCCATAGGGTCTCTATGAGTTGGAGTCAACACATAAGCACCTAACAACAACAACTGACATTTTAAGGAGCCCTAGTGGTGCAGTGGTTAAAGTATTCAGCTGCTGACTAGTAGGTCAGTGATTGGAACCCACTAGCTACTCCATGGGAGAAAGATGTGACATTCTGTTGCCATAAAGATTCACAGCCGTGGAAAACCGATGGGGGCAGTTCTACTCTGTCCTATAGTGTCGCTATGAGTCGCAGTCAATTCGCCAGCAATGGGTTTGGAAGGGTAAGGTGTATTTCTGCCTGATTTAGAAAGGATCATCTCTTGGGTTCTTATCTCTTTGAATGTCCTTACCTTGGGCAGATTGTGTGTGTGTGTGTGCACGCGCACGTCCTCAGTTACCCTGCTAGTGCCCCTAAGTTACTTGGGGTCAAGGCTGCAATGCCCAAGAGCACTTACAGCTAAGCTCGTTAGGGTCAGAGCACTTTCTCCCGTGCCTCATCCTTGAGGTCTCTGCCTTGTGCTCAGGGTCAACCCCTTGTTGCCTGTGCAAGGGCTACCCCTCCTCTTCTTCCTTGGGGTGAGGCCTAAGTGTCCCCTCATTTGTCTATTCCCCTGTTGGTAACAGTGGACCATACCCACAAGGGCCTGGGGCAGAACTGTCCCCCTCCGCCCTAGCCTCTGGGTTGCCCTAGAGAGTTTAGTAGTTGGGAGGCAGCCTTAGGAAGTCTGCCTGTGTGTTGACAGACAGACTGCCCACACAGCACCTCTTCAGCAGCCCAAAGTTCCTGGGGTGGATGGAGAGTGGCCAGGCTAGTCTTACTCTATCCAAGATCTCCTGGGCTGAAGAGAACTCTGTCTTCTACCTCCTTTTGACAGATGACTCACTCCTCCTCCTCTTGTTCAAGGGTTCAAGGCAACTGGAGTCAGAATGCTTTTCTCCGGTTGTCCTGCCTCATTGCAAAATGTGGCACAGTAATGAGGTGTGAACTAATCTTTGTATAATTTGTTTCCCATCTGTGGGGTTCAGAAGAAAGAATGAAAATGTGGAACTTTGTTGCACAGCCCAAAGATAGCAAAAGGGCAGGCTTGTAGGGGTCTGCCAGGAAGCGTAACTGTGAAGAGAACTAGGAGTCCGACAATAGGTGCTCAGGTCTGGCACCGTGACAAGACATAAGTCCTGCCTTGTTTTGCCTTTGGAGCCTTTGTGAACCAACAAACCCACTCCCTGAGTTTCAGGCAACCAGGAGGTCAGAGCTGCAGATTCCTTGGTAGCAGGTTCTGATGTGCTGTTCTGTAGGTGGTGGGATGGGGTAACACAGAGAGAAAAGCAAAGAAACTAATCAGAAGTGAGCAAACCCAAACCCTTTAACAGTGATCATTTCACATCCCCGCCCCCCTTGGTGGTAGATGATAATTGAGTGCTAGACATTGAAGGGTAAAGCTGTTGGGCTTAAAAATTGATAGAAAATGCCTTGATATATTTGATGGCAAAAGTCTCCAGAAGTGAGTCACTGTCTTGGTTATCTACTTCTGCTTAACACAAATACCACAAGTGGGTGGCTTTAACAAACTCAAATTTATTTTCTCACAGTATTTAGGAGGCTAGAAGTCCAAATCCAGGGTGCCGGCTCTGGCGGAAGGTCCTTGTCTCTTCAGTTTCTGCTTTCTGGTACTTGGAGATCTCCATCAGTCTTGGCATCTATGTTACTCCATCTCTGCCTGCTAGTTCACACTGAATCTCATTTATATCTCAAAAGAGATTGACTCAAGATGGACCCTACACTGATCCTGTCTCATTAACATAAAAAAGACAGCCTACTCCCAAATGGTATTATAACCATAGGCATAGAGGTTAGGATTTACAGCACATATTTTTGGGGGATGTGGTGGTTATGTTTGTGTGTCAACTTGGCTAGGCCTGGTTGAGTGGCTGGGCAGTTGGATCTAGTATTCCCCATGATGAGACTGGCAGTCAACTCTGGTGGGATCTACCAAAAGCAGCTGAGTATCTGCTTTGGGTATGTGGTCTGCTTCCATATATAAAAAGCAGCTTTGGGAATGGTCTGTAGCTTATGGCACGCTTGGACCCTGCATGTAGCCGTGTTGTTGCTCAGCAGCCTGCTATGCTCTGCCGACCTTGGGACTTACAATGGACTTAAGTTAAGCCTGCCGTGTGGTTTGATAACATTGGGACTCTGCCTTTTTATTTGTCAACCTTGGGGCTTCTAAGCCTCAGCAGCCAGCAGCTGTCTGAGTGAAGAAAAGCGTCTAGCTCCAGTGGGCCGGGAGCAGGAGGCAGAGCTGGACCCCAAGGTTGAGGGGCTTTCACCCAGCCCCTAGAGCCTGGCACTTTGAACTTGGACTTAAAGCCTCCAAATTATAAGAATAAACTCCTGTTTGTTAAGACCATCCCATTTGTGGTATATTGTCAGAGCAGCACTAGGTAACCAGAACACGGGACATAGTTCAATCTGTAACAGTCACCATGGAAGGAATGAAGAGGAGGAGTCATGGTGCATTGTCAAGAAAGCAAGAGAACATTCTACTCACAGCCCTGCTGGACTGAAGGGTAAGATGCAGGACATCTTGTAACAGAACAATGTAACAGAACCCTTTCCACTTCCTCCCTGTGTTTACTGTTTCCATTCATCTTTCTTTCCTTTCCTCTCCTGCCTTCTGAGCTTTACCCCTGAACAAATGCTGCCCTTGGGCAGAACAACAAGATGCAGAACAACTCCTTCATGAGCCCACTGTCTGCAACTCCTGGCAAGCGCATTTCATTGTCAGAGACAGCTGTCTTATGCGGTCATACCTCCAGAAATTGGAGAAATGCGTATTTCAGTGAATTTAGCACTGTCCCTGCAGTCCAATCCACCACGTCTCAGCAAATTAGTCAGTTTCAATACATGGCAACCCCATGTGCACAGTGTAAAACTACTCCATAAGGGTGTGTGTGTGTGTGTGTGTGTGATTTGGGTGAAAATTTACAGAACAAATTCACTTTCCATACAGCAGTTCACATACACTTTGTCTCATGACATT